>NW_004955437.1:1539757-1556672 GCF_000276665.1 Chinchilla lanigera | reverse complement strand
TCTTCCTCTTCTTTTTCCCCTTTCCCTCTCCCCTTCTCCTTCTCCTCCTCCTCCTCCTTCTCCTTCTCCTCCTTCTTTTTCCTTTTACTAGTACATGTTTGCAGAATAGTGATTACATTCATCATGGGGAGTTGGTACACGTACATAACTGGTATATGTTGTTTATTTATTTCTGATTTATTTCACTTGACATTATTGTCTCAGGGTACATCCATTTTCCTAAAACTGACTCAATTTTATCCTTTTCATGGCAGAGTAATACTCTATTGTGTATGAATACTACATTTTCTTTATCATTTATTTGTTGATCAACATATAAGATTTAGTTTTTAATTTTTTTCAAGAAGATACCTAGAAGCTGGATCAAGTGTAGTTTCTATTTTCAGTTTTTTGAGGAATTGTCATATAATTTCCACAGTGGTTGTACTAGTTTACATTTCCATCAACAGTGTAGAAGGATTCTTTCCCCCCACAACCTCACTAGCATTTGTTGTTATTTGATTTCTTAATGATAGCCATTCTTTCTATGGTAAGATATAATTTCAGTCTTGTTTCAATTTGCATTTCTCTAATGGCAGCAATGTTGAACATTTCTTCATGTATTTATTGGTCATTTGTACTCCCTCCCACTCCTACCCCTCCGCCTAGGTTACAGGGTCCACAGGGGCACCCCATGACTTGCCCAGCACCAGTTAGAGCTCCTTAAGCACCAGGTCCTGGCTACCAGCTCCTCCTGGCCCAGCTCTACCATATCCTCCCCTGTCAGCTCAGCCTACCTCGGCTTCTAGGACTACTCAGGCCACTGGAGCATCACCCACTCACCTTGGGATCCAGGAACCCACCACCGTCCAGAAATGCTTTCACTTCCACTCCGCTCAGTGGGCTGTGGATGGTGGCAGAGATAGTGCAGGCTGCAGCCTGGCCATGTGTACTTCTGAGAGTGTCTATTCATTCTACTTGCCCATTCTCTGATTGAATCCTTTATTGGGAGGAGTCCTCAAGTTTTCAATTATTTATATATTTTAGATATTATTCCTCTGTCCAGGGAGTAACTGACAAAAATAATTTTCCTATTCTGTAGGTGGGCCCTTCATTCTGTTAGTTGTTTCTTTTGCTGTGCAACAGCTTTTTAATTTTCTCTGATTCCATTTGTTCATTCTTGGTATTAGTATTTGTTGTGCCATTTGGATTCTGGTGAGAAAGTCCTTGCCTATTCCTGTGTCTTCAAGAGTTTCACTTCTCATCTAGCAGATTCAGTATTTCCATTTTAATATTTAGATCTTTGATCCAGTTTGATTATATTTTAGTACAGGGTGAGAGATACCCTGTACTAAACTCAGGGTCTAGACTCAGTCTTCTGCATGTGGATAGCCAGTTTCCCCTGCACCACTTGTTAGAGAAGCTATCTTTCTTCCAGCATATGTTTTTTTTCCCTTTGTCAAAAAGCACATGGTTGAATGTGTCTAGGATTGTTTTTGCATCCTTTACCCTAGGCCACTGATTCACATGTCTGTTTTTTTTTTTTTTTTTTTTTTTTGAGACAGGGTCTCACTATGCAGTTTAGGCTGGCCTTGAACTCACTTTGCAGCCCAGGCTGGTCTCAAACTCACAACCATCCTCCTGCTTCAACCTCTAGAGTTCTGGGATTGCAGGCCACCATGTCTGGCTTATTGTTTTAAATTACCTCTTTTGTATTACTAGCGAGGCTGGGCATCTTTTCATAAGTATTTCTCTTGGTGACTTGGTGATTCATATCTTTTGTCTATTTAAGAATTGCATTTTCTCTCTTTTTCTTGTGAATTTGCGAGAATATGTATATTCTCTGTAGTAATTTCCGGCCAATGTGGATATTGCACATGCTTCTTTCACTTTGTTGTTCATCAGTTAAATTTGCATACAATTCCTTCCCTGAATAGAATTATTGAATTTTGGCTGTCAAAAGCCTATGGTCTCATGCTATTGGTTTTAGATTGCAAATGACTGACAGGTTGAACAGTTTTTGTTTTTCTTTTCTGTTTATAAGATGGAGACTTGAGTTACAACCATCTGTCCAGAGGAGGAACCTGAGAGCCTACACAAAGTAGTTTGAGGAAACTCCTGGAAGAAATTTATATTGTTATGGCCACGCTCTCAGGAAAGGAACAAGAACTCCGGTTTCTATAGCACATAACTCTGGTGCTGATATCATAGCTTGATTTTATTTCAGCCAACCCGCCTCCTAGTAGACCCCCAGCAGCACCTCAGAGCACCACCAGGCTTGGGGAGCTCTATACCAGGGCTGCGATGCCAGCTGCCTTCCTCTTCTCCCACATGGATCCAGCCCAGTACTCAAGCTCAGCTCCAGGACCCCTTGATTCAGAGGACCCCTTACCCACCCTGTCCACCATGCCTGCCATGCCTGCCATGCCATGGCAACTGTTTGTTTCCCTTCTAAGTCCACTGGCTTTCTTGTTTGCCTACTTCAACATAAACTCTTCTTCTGTAGCTGTTTGCTTCCACTCCTCAAATGCTCCAAGTGAGGTGACACGGAAACAGAGTCCATATCTCCCACCTTGGGCTTCCCCTGCCCTCTGCGCATATCATCACTGGGGCTAGTCCACTGCAGGCCTGTCCTGGCCAGGCCAGGCTCGGGAAGAGCTAGTGGGAGAGAGCAGAGGACTCACTCTGTGGGTTCTGCATAGCGACCATAAATGAAGGACAGCGCGTGGGAACCTGGCTGAGATTCCATGACTTCCTCAGCCCTAGTGCTTCACAAAATTGATCAGATAAGCAAGGAAGGACAGAGCAGTGAGAATATTCTTCGGAGTTGTCTGCAAATGGGAAAACAGAACAACATCTGTAAAAATAGTGGCTAGGAGGAGGAAATAGAGAAGAAACTGCTTTGCTGAGCATGGGTCTCTGGGTTTTCTATCCTGCCTTACTCTAAAATCTCGCTCAGTGTTCACACGAATGGAGAAGTGAAATCCTCTCCCACCACTTCCTGTGGCTGCCTCAGAGGAGGTTTCACATCTCCTTTGACTGCTGGAGCAGACACACAGACATGGGAGGGAACTCCACTCGGCCACACTGCAGTGCTGTCCCTGTGCCTGGGACAGCACAAGACCACGTGGCGAGTGGACCTGTGGCAGGGCTCAGCGGACACCGAAGAGGATGCCAAGCCCTGGTCCTGCCAGGTTGGGCTGCCACCCAGCGGGCCGGGCGGAGAGAGGTGTGAGGGGAAGCGTGCGGTGCGCACACGCAGTTCTGAGACTGTGGAAACAAGTGGGAGAGCGGAGGAGGGACTGTGCGCACAGGAGGGACGAGTCTCACATGGATTGGGTGTGGTCTGTGGCTCCTCTCTTCCTCCTTTTCTCAGCAGAGGCCTCACCAACTTCTGCTATCTGCACTGTCTCAACAGCTTTAGTGAGTGTGTGTATGTGAAAGCAAGAATTGTAACAGCAAAGAAATGAAAGACTCTAGACCTTGGGTGTGAATCTCTGGATATATTTTCCTTTTTTGTGTCAATCCCGTTTATTGTTTTCTTCAGTTTTTAGTTTTTATTAGTACATGTTTGTAGTATATAATGATCGCATTCCTTGGGGGAGTTAGTAACGTACATCATCCATCTCAGTTCTTTTTCATCCCCTTCTCCTCCTTTCTTTCCCCCTCCCTTCACTTCTTGGATCTAGTCTCATTTACAAAAGATCTATCTTCAAGTCTATAAAATTAAAATGGTTAATAAGTCCTTTAAGAATAATAATAAATGAGATAGTACATAGAGGACACCCTACAATAGTATCTTACAAAGTTGAAGCTCAACAAACTCTGGACTCCCCACCCTGTATTCTGCCTACTCCAGCGCACTTAATGGTTCTTTACAGGAGTGAGAGTCTATAGCCGAGGTGGATGCCACAGTCGGAGTGGCTGGGAAATACAGGCAGACTCTCAATCAATCTCAGTTATACAAAACAAATCTTTTGTTCCTGATATTGATTACTGAATTCATTTTGGACACATGCTTTGTTTCCCTTCTGCTTTTCTTCATAAGTAATAGATTTTCTTGGGGTTAGGGGCTTTCTTGAGGTTAGGGGAGGGCGGTAAGTGTGGGGTCAAGGGCTCCCTCCTAACTCCCTTTTGTCTGGTTATTAAGTCCAAGAGCTTTGTGAATCTACGGTGAGAAGAGGCTCCTCTTCAGCCTATTGTGCAGCAAAGGTAACCAATTTAGGGGATTACATTATGATGAGATTGATGAAAATTTATGATGAATTGATTAAAAATTCATCAATTGTATGGTTCACAATGAGATAGAAGAACGAATTGCCATTTAAAATTTGTCTTTTCCAAGCAAAGAATAGCAGAAAATCTTCATCACATTATTCTAGTGGCTTCGTAATGTGGGTGGGGATCCACCCAGGGACAGAAGGGACCGTACAGGGGACACTTAGAGGAGTTTAGGGTTTGGGGAAGACAGGTGGGCTCTGGATGCTTGGCCAGCTATTCACCCAAGGGCTTCAGTGGAGCTGCCCTGAGGTCAACTCCAGAGATGGCTCTGAGTGTAGGAGGACAGGGTTTCCTGACTCCAGAAAGCAGCTCTTGTAGGTGAGGAGGAAATGAAGCTTGATGTGCTAGAGCGAAAGAAACAAGGGAGGCCCGTGCAGGGATTTTCCAGGCCTACCTTGGCTTTCTAAGGTGAACTGCTTCTCTTCTTGTGCAGTTTTGCTTTGAGACCAGACAAGTCTGCACTCCCTGTGCCTCCTTCTCAATACCCCGGCTTCTGCCACAGGCCCCTGAGTGACAGGACAGATGAAGGACTTATGCAAGCTCCTGTGAGGGACAGGAAAGTTGTCTGGTCCTGGTCTTTTTTTTTAATTTTTGTGCGGCGTTCGAACTCAGGACCTTGCGCTTGCCAGGCAGGTGCTGTGCCGCTGAGCTATATCCTTGGCCCTGGTCCTCCTCTTTTGGAAGGGCATTGAGAGGTGAAATCTAAACTAGTGGGCAGCCAAGCTGCATATGTCCTGGGAAAGTTGGACTTATTCCCTCCACCGACCTCAGGAAATCACTTGCAGTCTGGTCGTTTCACACAAAAAGAATAAAGAAACACAGAGTCCGTAGGGGTTGGGGATTCAGCTCAGCGGCACAGTGCCTGCCTGGCAAGCGTGAGGTCGTGAGTTCGATTCCCGGTACCGGAAAAAACAAAACAAAACAAAACAAAGAATGAACAGGAAAAAAAAAAAAAGAAACAGAGTCCGGCAGCTGCTCTCTAAGCCTCGGGCAGGATGAGGTTTACCTAGCGACTGATGATGCCTACCCGAGGCCCTCAGCTGATTGGTCTCTACATCTGTCTCCGCCTACCTAGTTAATATGATAACTCTCCTTTGGGACGCAGGACTTGGGAGAATTGATAGGAACAGGGTTAATATCTGGGGACTGGGTAGCCCCAAATCGCTCATCTAGCAAGGATCAAGGGACACGTGTAATACTACAGCCACTCGGTGTGTGGAGATCATTCATCCAGACTGGGTCTTCCGGAGCAGGAGGGAACCCAGGGACCCTGCAAGAGCTGGCCAGGGCCTGAACTCCCGGCGCTGCTGCAGAGCAGAGCATGATCACACTGCTGCCGCTGCTTCTGGGCCTCAGCCTGGGTTTCACAGGAGCAGGTAAGGACGTTTCTTCCTGGGACCCTCTTTTCCCTCGCTCCTATTTCGAGGCAAAATACTGTTTTGTTATTGGGTTTGAACACCCCAGACTAGTTGGTCTCCCAGTTATGTTATTCCCACAGCACTTCGTACCGTACCTTAGTAGCATTTCAATGAGAATCACGCTGTGTAGTTTTTATGTAATGTACACTCCCCTCCTGGAGTGTAGGCAAGGACACTTTCTGCCTTGTGTGTGGCTGCATTGCTGGCTCCTGTTATTGTGCCTGATGTATAGCACGTGTTTCATAAATATGTGTGGAGTGAAAAGTTAATAATGTTTCCGTCTCAGAGTACAGCTGATTCTCCCTTTGACCCTTTTTGTCCCTCTCAATAATTTTCCTACCGCAGGTCTGCGATTGGATATGAGGTGTCATGTTTAAACATGTAAATGTTCTTGGGTTGTTCCTATCCCAGTACTTAGTCTCATATAAATGGGAATCTGGACCTGAAACCTTCTCTTTACCACCCTCTGTTCCCTCTATTGGGTCTCCCAGACATTGCAGAGCCTGAACTTGGTCAGTAGATGCTGCACAGGAGGCAGGATACCCCTGCCAAAGTAACTGAGTGTAACACAGGTTGAATTCCCCACTGAATATAGGAAAAACCATGTTTTTCTTCTCTGTGTTCACACTTAAGACTCCTCTTAACGTTATTCTCCCCACCAGTTCTCCTGCACCAGCTGACATCCTAGAATTCAGCTGGACTCTGAAAGCAATCAGAGGTGGCACAGACCCCACAGCCTCAGTCCCACATGACTGCCCATTTTTTCAGATACCAAGCACGAGTAGCAGGTCCCTGGGTCACTCACAACTTCTGTCCCACTTGGCTACAAATCAGAAGCTCCCATGAGCCCTTCCTTGGGCTCACTAATTTGCCAGAGAGGCTCAGAGACCCTAAGAAAATAGATTGTTTACTATCACCAGTTTATTACAAAGGACATTTTAAAGTGACACTTCAAAGCTGAGCTGTCAGGTGAAAGCGTAGCTAAGGCGAGGACCCAAGTGCAGGAGCTTCTGTCCCCGTGGAGTTGGGGTGCAGTGCTTTTCTGGAGCATGGATGTGTTTGCCAACTGAAAGGGTCTCAGAGCCCCATAGTTTAGAAATCTTTCTGGAGACTTTATTAATAAGTATAACGGATTATTAACTCAGTCTCCAGCTCCTCTCCCATTCCTGGGATGGGAATAAAAATTCCAAGCTTCTAATTGCAGCTGCATCTTTCAGCTGGCCAGCCCTCATCTAGAAACCCACCAAGAGTCACCTCATTAGCACAAAAGACGCTGCTATTACGCATGAGATCCCAAGCGAATAGGAGCTCTGTACTAGGCACTGCTCAAAGACCAAATATTTGAACAACAGATGCACCAAACCCTCCATCACTTGTGAAATTACAAAGGTTCTAGGAACTCTGCACCAGGAACTGAGGGCAGAGGTGCTATTGTTATACCACTCTTGTAGCAAACACTGCCCTGCCTTCCCTTCTCTGGCTTTTCTAGGTGGTTTTATGGCCCATGTGGAAAGCACCTGTGTGTTGGATGACAATGGGACTCCAAAGGACTTCACATATTGTGTCGCCTACAACAAGGATCTGCTGACCTGCTGGAATCCAGAGGAGGGCGGAATGGCCCCTTGTGAATTTGGGACACTGTATAGGTTGGCCGTCTCTTTGTCCAATTATCTCAACAACAATACAAACCTGCTCCAGCGCTTGCACAATGGACTCCAAGACTGTGCCACACACACCCAGCCTTTCTGGGGGTCACTGACCCACAGAACAAGTGAGGAGAGAGGGTGCAGAGGGGCCCCGAGGGAGCACTGCTGGGAGAGGGCTGGCGGGGCTTTGAGTCTGAGCACGAGAGGAACAGAAGCTGTGCAGACTTATGATGTAGGAGGAAGGGCGGGCTGAACACCAAAGGGAACATGGTGATTGGTGGGCGGAGTAAAGAAGTGGAGGTGACATTTGAGCCAGTGATGAGATAGTAGGAAGAGAGTAAGGGAGGCTGGGGCATCTCAGGCTGCAGCTCCAAGTTCAACTGGTCTGTGTCAGAGTAACCAGAATGGCTTTCCCAAAATGTCCATGGCTCTTTGTCCCAGATTTTGATGTCCTAATTTGGAGTGAACCTCAGCATGAGAATACTTGAAAAGGTTCCCAGGGAATTCTGGCACGTACTCTGTCCCTGAATGCCTTGCAGTGATAATAGCTTGAGGTTTGTAAAAGTAATCTTGAAGCTCTCCAGAGGGCAAAGTAGTATGTCTTAAGATGTAGTTTCTGAACCCTCTTTCTCAGAATGGTCTGGGGGAAGTGCTTTTTATTTTTTTTTTTTTTTGGTTTTTCTCCAGTACCAGGAACCGAACTCACGACTTTGCACTTGCCAGCTAGGTGCTTTGCCGCTGAGCTAAATCCCCAGCCCCTGGGAAGTGCTTTTTAAAAAGGCAAGCTCCTGGGTACCACGCCAGATCCACTGGGTGAAAATAGATGTGTTTGCAGGCTAGGGATTTTAACATAACTTACTGGATTTTTATTTACGATTTTGTCTGAAAAACACCAAGGTAGAGGTAAGCAGAAAGGTCACCTATGAGAACAAATTAATAAAAGATGGCAGTATTAGCAACCTCATTAATTTGAATTACACTAATTCCAAATTTAAGCGACTTAGATTTGTTTCCTTAAACTGTCCAAGGAGAAGCTTTGTTTCACAGGTTGATTTGTGAAACAAGATTTAGGAGCCCCCACCCCATTTACAGTCCTGGATTGCCTTTTGCTTATGTACTCTGAAGCTATTGTACATGAAATAGACATAATGAATGTGAAACAACTTTCAGGTCAGACCTGGCATTTACCAATTGTGATGAAACAATTTTAAAAGAGAAAAAAGAAATGGGGCAATGAAGGCGGGGGAGAGAGAAAAACAGAGGAGCAGGAGGAACTGCAGCTCCTTCCTTCTGTGGTGGCTCAGCATGGGGGACAAGTGTGGAAAGCAGGTTGGCAAAATGCCTGAGGAGTTGAAACGGGGAAGGAGTGAGGTCCGAGAGAGCCAGAACTCCACCTTCATTCCCGATTACGTTTCTCTCCTATGCAGAACCACCATCCGTGCAAGTAGCCCAAACCACTCCTTTTAACACCAGGGAGCCTGTGATGCTAGCCTGCTACGTGTGGGGCTTCTACCCCGCTGATGTGATCATCACATGGATGAAGAATGGGCAACTTGTCGCCCCTCACAGCAGCCTCCAGAAGACTGCACAGCCCAATGGAGACTGGACGTACCAGATTGTTTCTCATTTAGCCTTAACCCCCGCCTATGGGGACATCTACACCTGCGCGGTGAAGCACGCTGGGGCTTCTGAGCCCATTTATCAGGACTGGAGTAAGCGATGGCGGATGGGAGGAATTCGGGTTAAAGTTGAGAGCTCTCAGGAGATGGTGGTTGAAAAGGGGGCAGCAGTGTTTTGGCAGAGGGAGTGAGATGTGGGCCGATACGTGGCGGATGGTAGAGGGGGAGGTGCTGGGAGCGGTGAGTGAGTCGGAAATCACGGAGAGCTTCTAACCAGGGACCAGGCAGCAGGAGAAAGGAATGGGAGGAGCTAGGCATTGTGTTGTCGCGGCTGTGGTGTGGTTGGTGTTGCTCTATCTATGTTGGGATGGGAGGAGAGGAGGTTGTTCCAAAAAGAGGATGTAGATTTGGTAAAGGCATTTTTAGAATCCAACACTGAAATTCACCACCCCAGCGCCCTCAGATCCAGTGATTTTGTTGTCAGTTCGGGGACAGGTGTTAAAGATAAATGAAGGTTGCCGAGTAAGGGGACTTTCTTCTGGTGTGGGGCGGCATAGGTTTGGGCTGCTCCACTGAGCTTAACGGGGCAGGAAAACCATGGTGGGAGTGCTTGGGGGATACTGCGTGAAGAACTCATTGCCCCTGTTTGAACCCCAAGATTGGAAATAGTGAAAGGTAACGAGAAAAGCTGGGCACAGATTTGGGGGTGACTGGGGGAAAAAAAGAAGAAATGAGGAAGAGGAAAGGAGCCAGGAAGCAGGATCCCTGCCTCGCTGCTGAGACCAGGTTGTTGTATTTTGCTGAACAGCTGGGAGGAGCCAGGGAACCGGAAGACAGTGGAACTCCATGCTCACTTGAGTTCTCCTGGGCAAATCTCTACAGAGTGTGCAGGGAGTCTTCCTTGGTGATGGAGCACCATGGGAAAAGAATCCAGGTGGGACATGATTCAGAATAGAACCAGTGCTAGCAAGTGGAGCAGGATGGAGGCAAACCCTGAGAGGACCCATGGAAAGTCTGGATAAGGAAAACATAAGTATTAGCATAGGTTACCAAGTGGAATTATTGGAGGTCAGGAACGGGGTGTGCAGGGGAAGACACTTTAACAGGAAACTCCTCAGATGGACCAAGTAAGGGAGCAAACTTGTCAGTCACTGGGGGGCAAAGGAGAGAGGATCGAGGAAGCCCTTATGCTGGTGAGGTTACCCTGAGGACAAGGGAAGGGAAGAATGCTAGGAGAGATCCTACTGCAACATCAAGCAGAAACACCGAAATGACACCCAGGATTTGGAGGCAGATTTATTCACACTGACGGGCACTGATTGGGATCATTCCCTGAATATCAGGCCCGTATCTCTGGTGGTCTAGGGCTTATATGGGATAAGCAAGTAGAAAGTACAGAGGCAGAATGGCTTGTCAGTTGGGGATTGGTTCTTACAGTCTGCATCATAGCAACCAGCTGTGCATCACAGTGATCAGTTGTTTCTAAGAGACAGAAGCAACCAGAACTGGAACAGGAACTATTACCTGGGCAACTAACAAACGGAAGTATACTGTCTGTGGAGGGGGGAGGCATTTTCTGCTACACCATCATATTAGAAAGGAAGTGGAAGCTGGGAGGTAACCAGAGAGGTAGGCTCCCCAGGGTGCCCTAGGTGTAGAGGCTCACAGAGGATGGTTTTGAAGAAAGCCATTTCCTTAGGGACAGGTTGGTGAGAGATGGACAGTAGGGCGGCAATAAAGGACATTTGAACTTTTAAGTGGAGGCTGCTCTAAATTGAGTTGCTCTGACAGTGGGTCACAGAGATTGGTCCTAATAAGTTTCTAATTTTTTGCAGCTCCCGGGCTGTCCCCCATGCAGAAAGTGAAGGTTTCTATGTCTGTGGTGGCTCTGGGCCTGGGCATCATTATCTTCTTTGCCGGCTTGATCAGCTGGCGGAAGGCAGCCTCCTCCGGTGAGCGGCCCCTTGGGCTCCTATCTCCACTCTTGTTCCTAGTCTTCGCTCCTGTTCTGTTTGTGATTGATTCTCTTACTTACACCCTATTTGCTGTGAATAATGCTGGGTATTTTCATTGGTCTAATCAAGCATTCCCTCTCCTAGGCTACACTCCTCTCCCTGGATCCATTTACCCTGAAGGTAACATCTCTGTTGCTCTGTTTGCCCATTGGCCCTTCAGAGGGGACGAGGGTTAAAAGTCAGTGTTGGGTTCAGTTAATGGTGCTTAGAGTCACGGTGAGCTGCTGCGAAGATGCAGTGAAGTGACTTAAGATGCCGTAGTCTCATTTAGGACCAGGAAAGGGGAAAAAGGAGACACTACAAACTCTTCTTCTCCCCAGTGGAGTATCTATGGGGAGGGAGCTATGGTGTACTGGTTGTTGGTGACCTAGAATTTTCAACATCATTGCAGTAAGAGTTTGGCATGGAATACTCGCAGAGAGAAATGATGGTTAATTTGGGTTATTATCATCATCTTTCTATTTCTTTTGCAGAACGACACATTTCCTAGGGGCAGAATCCTACAACTTCAAATGTGAAAGAAATTCAAACTCGTAATGATGCCACCATGCACCCCCTCCCCATCTGAAATCCCTCCATATATTCTTGGATCCTAAGGTTCCTCTGCCCAGTTCTTTGAATCTCCCTGCTTCTTCTGTGTAAACTGTAGCAATTCATTCCCAGGAACGAGTTCCCCCACATTATTGTCCAAGGTTGTATTTCTGGAGTGAATATAATCAGGAGGGAGCTCTCCTGAGGGCCACACTGTGTCACAGAGGACAGAATCACTGGTGATCCATCCCTGAGAAATAAACTCTGGAGGAATTGTTGGTTTTCCATATGTCTTTTCCTGGGCCCCTGGGGGAAGGACACAGGCACAAGGGGCTGGGGTTGATGCTCTGCTGCTTGAGTGAAGAGTTAGCACCTCCTCCTTTCATTTCTTATCTAGACACAGCAGAAGTGGGGCAGTTTTTGAAGTTATAATTCATAAGAGGAAAGCAAAAGATGGAGTGGAGTCAGAGTAAGGAAGAGGGAGGGATCTGGGAGCTTACTCAAATCGTACAGGGTCTTGTGAGGATTAAATGAGTTCAGACTTACACATGGCTCAGAACATGCCCAGCTAATACTGAATCCACAATGGTGAAATTAGTTGCCATTTGTTATTCAACATTCTGGGCCAGGCATCATGCCAGGTGCTTTATGTGCATTTTTATTATTATTATTATTATTATTATTAATTATTAGTACTTGTAGCAGTATTTTTTTTAGAGACAGGGTCTTGCTAAGTAGCCCAGGCTGGCCTTGATGAACCTGTGGCAGTCCTGCTGCCTCAGCCTCCCAAGTGCTGGGATTAAAGACATGTGCCACCACACCTGGCTCTGCGCATTATATTATTTGATCTTTATTACAACCCTGAGGCAGTCCTTCAGAAAGTCAGGATGGAAGAGTTGGGGGTGTGGTTCAGTGGTAGAGCCCTGGGAAAGAAAAGTAAGAAAGAAAGCCAGGATTCATCAATTGATTTCAGATTTCTGAGTTCCAGCGAGTTGTTTCTTCCATACCCTAACCGGGAAGGGAATGTGGCCCAATGCTTATCGTGTCCTCAGCCCTGGGCCAAGTGCTTCATGTTTGCATCTCATTCTTTTTTCACAGTGACCCCTTATTAGTTCCTTCCATGTCACAGACCAAAGAAGTGAGGTGAAGAGAGGTTAAATAGCTCACCCAAGGTCAAAGAATAAATTCTTTTTAGGGAGTTTATCTAACTGAGCTGGAAGTAAGTAGAACACTTTATTCTGAAGACCCTCATGCAACTGAGTGATACCTTTCTGAAGGGTCACCTTTCCATCCTCTTCTACCCCAAATCCAAGGGACAGCTGTTCTTGGGGGATAAATGACACCTGCAGAGGGAAGAACAGCATCTTGTGCCATTTGTTTTCCAGTGGAGATGACTGCTGGGCACAGAAATTTGGGCTGTGGAATTGCTTTTGGAATTAGGTTTGGGAACTAAACTGCCAGCAAAGAAAAGAAACCGAAGACATGAAGAAAAAAAAAAAAAAACAGGTGCAAAGCACTTCCTAACTCAAGATTGTGGAGGGAGAAAGAAGGGTTATGGATGCATGTCTGTGTGTGAGTACTGGTGTAGGAACATGGGAGATTAGAAAGTGACTGGCCGGGGAAAGGAATCAGAAGGCAGATTGCATGTAGAACTCCCTATGGGCTCTTACCGAGCTAGGTGTGGGTGGGTGGCAGGGGTGTTCATGGGGACTACAGCTTTCTGTCCCTAGACTGTTTCTATGCCTATGGGACCTGGAGGGATAGTGGGGGTAGGGCTGTTCATACAAACTGGATGTCCAAAGATGCTCAGTGTTTATCCAATTAATGACTTGATCTCCACTACATCCATGGTTTCCTTGGAAGGATCTTTGTGACAGGGCACCCTTCTACAAAGAATTTGTGGAAGAGGTTAGTGGGAGGGGAAATGCTCACGAGTTCAAATGGTGATTCTCTGAGCATGGCTATAGAGGTAGGAAGAAGCAGAGCGGTGCATGTTGGGGAAGTTAATGGCTAAATATAGGATCAGTATTAATCCTTGCAAAAATGTCCTGGTTCTCTATTACATTTTCATTCACTGGTCTTGGTTTTGGTTTTAGTTGCTTGAGAAAGCAAGTTCCTTTTGAACTTGGGGTAGGGCTTTGTGTCTTGTCTATACCTGGGCAGTTTTGAAGCTGAATCCACACATTTGAAGGGTCTGGATACAGCAGAGGGGATCAAAGGGACAGAGTCCTTGGGAAGGAGACAGTCAGCTAACCAAACAGCTTTCAGTCCACTCACACCATAAGATTACCCATGAAGATTATTCTTATAGGGAAATCTTAAGCTTGCCTTAGGAAAGGCTGTCTCTTTCCAGGTGGTAAATAGGAAAGTGTCTTGTAACTGGGATCTTGTAACTGGGATCTTTCTGTCCTGGGATCCAGAAAGCTAGATTTACTTTAGGTACAAAAGGAAGTTCCATTGCCAATACACAGTGGAAAGAATGCTGCCCGGAAGGCAGATGGAAGAGGGGTAATGATGGGCTGACTCTAGGATTGATTGTGTGAGGGGAGTGGAGTGGAGTACCTGATACAGTGCCCCAAAAGTAGGGGGTTGTGTGTGTGCATGAGGAAGAGAGAGAGGGTGAGAGCAGGAAAGAGGGAGAAAGAGGGTAAGAGGAGGGATGGGTTGGGGGAGGGGAGGAGAGAGAGGCTTTTGTGTAATACCTAATCCAAGTCACGCATGAATGGTTCTCCTCCTCTCATGTCTTGTTCATTTAGAAGCTGAACTTCAAGATGAGTTAACTTTAAGGGTCTTCGAGTCTGACAGTCTGCCCAGGTCTGACAGAACTGAGTCTATGCCCACGAGGCAAGCCTAGGGCAGGAACTTTCTTTAACTCTTGGGGCAGATAACAGTGCCTCAGAGAAAGGTGCTGACCCTAAGCCTGAGGTTCTCTTTTGACCATTAGAGAAAGTGGAAAGAAAACCCAAATACATGGGAGGGCTCAGCCTGAGATTTTTTGCTGAAGGGGAACACAGTTGTGGGTTCCAGGTTCTTGCTGTCTCCCTGTGCATGCTCACAATCATGTAAGAGGAATAGACAAGGATTAACACTTAATTTCAGCACAATTGTTTTTAGACAACATGATGAGTAATTCTGCTCCCGGAGTAAAATTGGACAAATCAGATGACAGGTGTGGGTGGAGTTCTACCCCACCCCACTTTGTTTTGGGGGAGAGTGCGTGCCATTCCTTAGAGCCTCCAAGCTGCCCTGAAGTGAGGCATAGTGTTTCCTCCCCTTCTTTGGGCAGACTGTCCCCAGGGCCTCCTGAGGGTGGAGGGGCACCAAACTCACAGAGCTTTCTCCCAGACCCTTCCTCTTCCACTGCACAGGAAGCTTTGGAGAGCTCCTGGCCAACCTGCTAAGAAATGCAGAATGAAGAAAAGACTTTTGTCTTACTTGAATCTCTTCAAAAACCAGATGGCAGGCCAGGTGTGGTGGCACACACCTATAATCCCAGCACTCGGGAGGCTGAGGCAGGAGGATTGCCTCAAGTTCAAGGCCAGCCTAGGCTACAAAGTGAGTTCAAGGCCAGTCTGAATTACATAGTGAGACCTTGTCTCAAAAAGACAAAAATAAAACAAAAAACCCAAAAGCCCCAAATCCCAAAACAAACAAACAAAACCAGATGCCACACTCAAGGTAGGATGGTTCAAGGAGAGTTAATTTATAAGGAAATATCTACAAAGAAATGGGTGGAGTACAGTAGCCTGGTTCTGTAATCTGGGGCTGGTGGCAGCTAGGGTGCCAGAACTAGGAGAGGGAGCAAGTCCTGTACCATGGGCACCTTGCTGGGAGCAGCATCTTCAGTCCAGGGACTTCAGTCTTGGGCCAGCTCAAGGTGAGCGGAGACGGGGTAACCCTGACCTCATCCTGCCCTCTGTCTGCTTTCAGGCTGAGGCCAAAAGCCAGCGAAGCCTATCCTGGCCACATGGGCCAGCATGGCGGGTGTACTCCAGGTGGAGAGGATGGACAGCAGGTGTGGAGCAGATGGGAGGACAGCACATTCTCAATGCAAAGGAAAGAAGCCAAGCTTGCCGGGGGCAGGGGGCAGAGGTACAAAACGTGGACCTCCTTGGCCTCAGAGACAAAAGCTAAGCAGAAGAGGAAGTTCAAAGCCTGCTCCAGGGCCGCTGGGAGAGTACTGCTGTACACTGTGCCCTCTCTCCCTGCGGCATGTGAACCCGTTGTGGGTCTTTCTTTATTTTTTCATACACATTTACACTTTTCATACACATTCTATAGTACGCTTATTGAATTCCCCAGTGAGGAATTTATTATTTAAAGAGAAAAAAATAAAATTTCTAAACAAGGTAATAGGAGAGTAACAATGGTTAATGCACTGTCAATGTGGAATTTTGATTGAGGTCATACTGAATTTACAAAGCAATTTGGGGTTAATTGATTTCTTTCTATATTAAGTAATTGCACAAAAGGAGAGGCTATTTCCCCATTTACTAAAGTAGTCTTAGTTTTTCAATATTATGGCTTTTAAAATTTACTTTTTCATAGTGGTTCTTTGTAGGCTCAGCTAATTTTTAGAAAAGTTATAGCTTTTGCTGCTATTGCATGTTTTTCTAATTTTATTTTTGAATCTTTTTCTAGTGAAGAGAAAAATAAACAATGTTTTAAAAATTATGGTAAAAACATATAACAAATGTGCCGCTTACCCATTTTGAAGTGTACAGTTCAGAAGTATTTAGTGTATTCAAATTTCCACACAATCAAGCTCTACAACCTTTTCATCTTGCAAAAGTGAAACTTTATTGTTAGACAGCTTCCCACGTTCTCTTCAGCCCTGTCCTGGTAATCATCATTCTGCTTTCTGTTTCTATGAATTTGACTACTTCAGGACCTCACATAACTGTGAAGTTTTTATTTTCTTGAGACTGGTTTATTTCACTTAGTGTGATACCCTTAAAGCTCATCCGTGTCATAGCATGTGATGATATTTCCATCTTTTGAAGACTAAATCACATTCCATGGTATGTGTAGACCATATTTGTTCACCCATTCATCTGCCCATGGCATTTGCTTTGGTTCCACCTCTTGGCTATTCTGAATAGACCGCTATGAACACGGGTGTGCAGATATCTGCCTAGGTGCCTGCTTTCAGGATTTTTGGGTTTACACTCAGAAGTGGGTCATTTTTGGATCATATGATAGTGCCATATTTTAATTTTTTGAGATATTTCCATGCTTTTTTGCATAGCAATTGCACAGTTATACAATTCCACCAGCAGTGCATGCAGCTTCTAATTTCTCTGCATCCTCACCTACCCTTATTTTACTTATTTTCTTTCTTCCTTCTTTTCCCCTCCTCTCTTTCTCTTCCTTTCTTCCTCCCTCTTTCTCTTTCTCTTTCTCTTTCTCTTTCTCTTTCTCTTTCT
>NW_004955437.1:1539029-1539657 GCF_000276665.1 Chinchilla lanigera | reverse complement strand
TCTCTTTCTTCTCTTTCTCTTTCTCTATTTCTCTCTTTCTGTCTTTCCATCATCCCCTCTTTTTCTCTCTCTTACAGCAAACATCCTAATAGGTATGAGGTGATTCTCAATATGATGTTGAGTTGCATTTCTCTACTGATTAACGATGTTGAGTATCTATTCATGTGCATGTTGGCTATTTGTAAAAATCTTTGCCTATTTTGCGGGGGGTGGGAATATTGGGGAATGAATCCGGGGCCTCATGTTGGCCAGATAAGTGCTCTGCTACTGAGCTACACTCCAGTCCCTGTTATTTTTAATTTTAAGACAGGGTCTTGCTAAGTTGCCCAGGCTGGCTTTGAACTTGTCATCCTCCTGCCTCAGCTTCCTGAGTAACTGGGGTTACAGGTGTGAGCCACAGGCAAGGTCTCATCTTCAAACAGTGAATTTTTCCTTTCCTTATAGTTCTTAAAATTCTTAATTAGTTTTATTTTTAACATCACTGACTAGGATCTCTAGTACTGTGTCAAACAGTAGGGTAATAACAAGGATACTTTTTTATTTTGTTTTGTTTTGAGACAGGGTTTCACTATGTAGCTCAGGCTGGCCTCGAACTTGCAGTGATCCTCCTGTCTCAGCCTCAGGAGCA
>NW_004955437.1:1517165-1538299 GCF_000276665.1 Chinchilla lanigera | reverse complement strand
ATTACTGAGTTTCCTCCGTGGTACAGCTGTAGCTCAATTTATTTAACCACTCACCCATTAGAGACATCTGGGCTGTTTCCAGTTTTTGACTAATACCAATAAAGCTGCTATAAACACATACGTACGGGTTTTTATGTGGACAGAAATACTTTTTCCTCTGGGACAAATGTCTTGTTGAATTTTTCTATGTCCTTGCTGATTTTCTGTCTGGTTCTATTAGCAGTCATGGGAATTGTGTTGAAGTCTCCACTTATAATTGGGGGTTTATCTATTTCTTCTTTCGGTTCTGTATGCTTCACATATTTTGCAACTCTGTGTTGTGCATAGACATGTATGGCTTCCATGTCTTCTTGGTAGATTAATCCTTCATTTCTTTCTCTGATAATTTTCTTTGCTCTCACATTTACTTTGTCTGATAGCAGTATATGCACTCTTATTTTCCTTTGATTAATGATTGCATGATTTGTTTCCACCCTTTTACTTTAACTCTTCCTATTTTGAACTATGATTGCTTACTTGAGCCACACTTCTTGTAGATAGTGTGTCTTTGTTTCACCTTTTAAAAATACACTGTCAACCTCTGTCTTTTAATTGTTATACTTAGGCTATTTGCATTTATTGTAATTATTGATAAATGTGCTAGTTTGCTTGATTGCTGTTTCAGATACTATAGACTGGGTTATTTAAACAACAGAAATTTATTTTCTCATGGTTCTGGAGGTCAGAAGTCTGAGATCCAGGTATCAACATGATAGGTTTCTGCTAAGGGCTTTCCTGGCTTGCAGAGTTGCTACTTTCTCACTGCCCTCACGTGGTTCGGTGGGTGGGAGAGAGAGACACCCTGGTCTTCCTTCCAGTTCTTAAAGGATACCAATCCTATCAGGGCCATACTGTTAGGACTTTCACCTGAATGACTTCTGAAAAGGTTGTACAGTATCTCCAAAGACAATCCCATTGGGGATTAGGGCTTCAATATATGAATCTCTGGGACACTATTAGTCTGTAGCAGTAGGGTGGAGCTTAATTTTCTCATGTTGTCTTCGTTGTTATTATTATTCTTTGAATTTTTTTTTGAGACAGGGTCTCTCTATGTAGCCCAGGCTGGCCTCAAACTTGGGATCCTCCTGCCTTGGCCTCCCAAGTTCTAGTATTACAAGCATGCACCACTATATCTTACAAATTTTCTTATTTGTATACCCTGCTCAGTGCCTATATTTTTCATTTCTTTGTTCTTTGTATTTATCTATGACTTACCTAAACATGTTTTATAATTCCATTTTTAATTTGGTTATAGTTTTTTTTTTTTTGGTTTTGGTTTTTCTTCTGGTACCAGGAATCGAACTCATGACCTTGTGCTTGCTAGGCAGGCACTTTGCTGCTGAGCTAAATCCCCAGCCCCTATAGTAGTTTTTTGTGTGCTTATATATATATATATATATTTTTTTTTTCTTTTGCTTGTCACAGTCTGCTGGTATTATTGTTTACTACTACATTGTAGAAAACTTACCTTTCTTTACATTTCATCCCTTTATTCCACTTAAAATGTAACTATCTTTAACATTTCTTCTACATATATGTATTTTTATTTTTTGATTTGTCCTCCTCCCTCAGTGCCTACAGATAGGCATTTTCTACATGCATTCAGAACCATTTCAGGCAGTGCTGTGATTTTTGCTTTAACCATCAAACATAATTTCGGAAACAGAAGAATAAAAGAAACACTTACTGTATTTATCCACACATTATTTACCTTGTTCTTCTTTCTTCATGCTTCAAATTACTGTTTTATCACTTCTGTTTTGTTTAGAGGACTCTTGCAGCCGTTTTCAGTATTGCTGGGTGGGTGATCTTCCCCGTCTTCACGTATATCCCAGAGACAGAGAGAGAGGGGCCTCGGTACTGGTTTGTAGAAACCAAGCTCTGGGGTTCCTCACTGGTCTTCTTGGGGCACCACTGTGGGTGAGTTTGGGGGCCTGGGTACCGCCTCGGAGGGTGGACGTCTAGGCTTCGCACTTGGTCTTTCTGGCGGGAGTGGGAGTGGAGTCCCAGTTACAGGTAGTGTTTTCCTGGAGCCCAGCAGCTATTTCCTGTCTCCGGGGCACTGCCTCTGGCCTGGTCTTGACCAGTGATACCAGGCTTTTTGCTGCAGCTGTTGGAGCTTTTCCTGTTTGTGCTGCTGGCCCAAGTTTCCAGTTTCTTCAGCTCCAAGTCTGGGAGATACGAGGCAAAAGAAAGCCCGGAGTGCTCATCACTGGGTCATTCTCCCGATCCGCAGGTCCTAGCAGGGTTTCCTTCTCACCTCCAGGTTTCAAACTCTTCTTTTTACTTTTGAGGTAGGGTCTTGCTAAGTCGGAAGTTGCCCAGGCTGGGCTTGAACTCTCCATTCTCCTGCCTCAGCCTTCCAGAGTGCGGGGATTGCAGGTGTGTGCCATCATGCCAGGTCTATGTATTTCCGTTTAATTGGCACATAATAATTGTACTTATTTATGGAATACAGTATGATAATTTGACACATGTACACAACATGTAATGATCAAACCAGAGTCACTAGCATTTCATCTCATTAAACACCATTTCCTGTGTTGAGACACTTTCAACTTCTCTCTTCTAGTTCTTTATAAAATATATGTCAGTTGTTGTGAACTACAGTTGCCCTCCTGCGCATAGAACAGTAGAACTTATTCCTCCTTGCAACTGTATTTTGGCAACCTTTATTCACATTTGAAAAAAGAGAAAACATAAATAGACATTGAAGTGTAACAAAAATAGTTTTCTAACATTGATTTATTTTATCACACCTAATCTGCTTTCTTCATGTCCTAATATGGTGAATTATATTGAGATTATTTTTATGTTAAATAACTTTGAATTCCTAGGCTAAATCCTATTTGAGCATCCTACAGTTCCATATTCCTGTTGGGTTTGTTCAGTTAATTTTTCACCTGGGGTGTTGTATATACTTTTATGAAGTATAGATATAAAACTTGCCTTTCTCGTATTTCCTTGTTTGTTTTTGTAATAAAAATTCCTTTGTAAAGAAAGCAGATTTTATGCTTTATTCTATTATCCAGAACCACATATGTAAATATCTTTTTAAAAGACAGCTTTCATTTTCATTAATCTCTTTTATTACTTTTAGTTCTCTATTTTACTGATCTCTATTTTTATCTTTATTATTTCCTTCTTTGAGTTTGCCCTGTTCCTCTTTACCTAACTTATGAGCTGAATGCTCAACCCATCTAACTTTCTTTTTTGTTTCCTGTTAAGTGTATTAAAGGTAAAAAATTTCCCCCTTGGTTCTGCTTTAATCAGATCTACTACACTTTCATATGTAGTATTTTAATTTTTATTTAGTTCTAAGTATTCTGTATGTTTTTTATATTTTTCTGTTAACTTAAAGGTGATGGCATTTAAAGATTTTTTATTTTGAAAAGTTTCAAACTCATAGGAAAGTTACAACAGTACAAGGAATTCTTCTGCACACTATCCAAATTCAAAATTTTTACCATTTTGCCCTATTTGATTTCTTTTTTCTCTCCGTATCTCTCTAAATGAGTTAGGTGCAGACACTATGTTGTTTGCTATTTGTATGTCCTAAGAACAAGGACATTCTCCTACATAAACACAGGAGAAGAGTCAGATTCAGGAAATTTAATTTGGGTCTAATACTATTGTTTGATCCATATTCAAATTTCACGAATTTTCCCAATAAAGATTGTCATTTCCTCCCTATTCTTGACCTCCTTTCTTGCAACCCAGAATTATACATTCCACAAAGCTTTCATCTCCCTAGTAATTTGTAATCTGGAAGAGTTTATCAGTTTCTTATTTATTAATATACTTGAGATTAAATAATTTTGTTGTTCTTTGAGATCTCTCTGCTTTTTTGGTCTAGAATATGTACAAGTTTTTGAAAGACATTTCTTATAATCATCAATTTCAGTTTTTAAAAGCAAATTAACCTCCCCCTGTAATATTTCAGTTGTTAATTGTGATAATTAGTTGTAATAAATTGTTAGGCCATGTTGTTGGGTGTACATGTACTTATGATTACTATATCTTTTAGCTTTATTGTTTCTTCTTTTTTAGTTTTATACATGTCTTTTATCTTTTAGATGCTTTCTTTTTAAGTTCTATTTTATTATGTATTGAGATTGTTGCCTAAATTTTGCATTATATTTGACATCATATAAGTCTTTTATTCTCTCCTTTTAATTTCAATCTTCATATGTTTTTCTGCTATCAAAGTATTTGTTGGAAATCACATCTAGTTTGGTTCTTTTATTTTCTCTACTTTTAAAGCCTCTGTATTTTAACTGGATACTGCTGATATATCAGGACTTATTTATGTTAACTAATTTCACATTTTGTTTTGAATGTACAGTTTTTTCCTTTTTCTTGCTTTCTATTCGATAGATAAAAATTTTTCTACTGATTAGAAATTGTACTTACTGATTCTTATGATGATTGTCTTTAATTTTTAAATTTTTAATTGGCTCATGATAATTATATATATTTATAGGGTATAATGTGATATTTCCATACATTTACATATTGTGTAATTATCAGATAAAATTGTAGTTGACATATCCCTCGTCTCAAATGTTGGGCTGGGTATAATCAAAATCCTCCCAAAGGGACTGCAGTGTAGCTCTAGGGGAGAACACTTGTCTAGCTTGTAGAAGACCCTGGGTTTGATTCCTGGCACTATAAAAGCAAAAACAAATAAATAAAACCCCTATTACCTATATTAAATATGTTATTCATGGTTTCTGGTCATGTTACTTGCTGTGCTATAAAACATTAGAAGTCCTTCCCCTTATCAACCACATTCCTGAGTGCACTGGCAGTCCTCTTTCCCTCTTCCGTCCTCCCAGCCTTCCCAACCAGCTGGCTTTACACACACTTTTGTTATTTACCTTTTAAAAATTTCTTAAATATTTTAACATCTATATTTTGCTCACAAGTTCTTTAAAATACTTAGGTTCCCTTTGATTTTTTCTTTCCCTTACCAAATGCCAATTCTCTCCCTCCCTCTCTCTCTCTCTCCATATATATATGTGTATGTGTGTGGTACTGAGGATTGACCCAGGGCCTCATGCATACTAAGAATACACAAGCCACTCTCTCAGACCCAGTGTATATTTTTAGGTCTGGAGGTGTACTCACATTTGGCCCCTTAGAAAATACATATGGTCCTGAATTTGACAAGTCACCCATGTTGCCATATTCCTGTTGCAACGTTTGATGGATTTGACTCCATTTTTATCTGAATACTTCCTCCAAGAGTATTTCTAGTATGAACCTTTGCATTCTAGGACTTTACTATTCCATCTCCTTTGAACAACAATTTAAATGTACAAGGTATGATAAAAATATGGTCTATGTTTAATTTTTTTAAAAAAATTTACCACAGAAGACACATTACCATTGATCCCCCTCAAACCCCTCTCCCTCACTTAGAACACACTTATCCCATCGCTCTTGCCACCTCTGAAGTAGCTCCAGGAGTCCTCTTTCCTAATGTCTTTAGTTGTGCTGTTATGGCTACCTTAGTGTCCCAAATCAACTCAAAGCATTTCCCTGTATGGAACTTGTATGGGAACACAGGCCTTGGATTTTGTGCATGGTGCTTGAAACAGAATGTGCCCCTTAGCTTGTAATCTGCACTCTCAGGCTTTTAAAAGATGTGGCTCCCGGGATGTCTCCCATCCACCCCTGTGGTCTTGTCTTACAATGAGGTGTATTCCACTGTGAGGTAGCAACCAGACTTCTATAAAAAGTCCTGATGAAGTTGTTTCCAATGCTATTAGGCTGACAAGCTGTGTAGCATACATTACATCCTTCTACACTGCTTCTTTCTAGGTAAACTAGGTACCAGGTTACTGCTGATTAGGGCTTTAAGTGTGTTTGTTAATCTAAAATCAAGACATGGCTGATTTGTAGAGTGGGCATTGAATTTTTTATTCTTTTTATAAAATAACCTCCTTTCGTTTGCTGAAATTGTACTATAAGTACATAAATAGCAACTAGAAGATCAAGATGTTCTTTGATGCAAGCCTCAAAATTCTGACACAGCATCCAAATTTCTCTAGAAGGAATTAGAACCAAAATCATAGAAATAAAATGGTTGGAATTCTCAAAATATTTGATTCTATTTTTCTTTTACTTTCTCTCCGCTGACTCATTCGTCACGATTTCTCTTACATACCTAGCAAAAGACGCCTTCAGATCCCATTTCTCTAGTGTTGAACTCATGACTGTACTCAGTACGCACATATGCCACTATTCAAAAGAAAAGGAATAAAACAAATGAAGTGACTCAGTTGAAATCAGCAAGATGGAAATCAACAAAAGGACCTTTGAAGTAGACTTGATGGGACCTGCAAACTGATTAGAACCGATTTTCTGGCTCACACAGCTGAGTGGGCGGTGCTGAAATCCACTGCAAGAGGAAGTTTGGCCGGTGGGGCGGGCCAGGGGCGTGGTTTATCAAAGCTCTTGGGAGAGGGGAGTCAGCTGTTTTCACAGCAGAGGATCTCAACTTGCGCCGTGATTCCTCAAGTTTGTATCTGTTAGGGATGTCAGGAGAGCCAGTGGACGTCTGCCTCATGGATAAAAAAGGAGCAGCTAGGTTACATGGAGTAGGTCAGGGGTCCAGGAGGCTCAGGCCTGGCCAAGTGTTTATCAAGTAAGTACCACGAAATGGTCCACTGACCTCGCAATGGGTGCGTCTGATGACAGTCTATACCCAATCTCGAGTGGTGTGGATCCATTCAGCTGAGACGGTGGTTACCTCCTCCACAGTCTCCTCACAGCTGGCCAGAGTTATGGACCGGGGGATGGGATTTTAGACCACCTGTGACCAAATTCTCACAACTCTTGGCAAGACAGAACGTGTCCTCCAGGAAGTTTACTTCACGGTTTTGTCACAGACAGCCCACCTAGAATCTTCCGGAGTTCTTAATGAAAATGTGATTTTCTAGACCTGCTGAACCAGAATCCCTCAGCTGGGGACCTCAGAACTTACATTAAAGCCTACTCCCTCATGATTCACAGATGTACTAAAGTTTCAGATGCACGGGTAAAATGGTTGGGTTGTGAGTTTTTATTATTAATGAAAAATTATAGCAAATATGACCTGACCCAGGGAATTGGGCATATCTTTGATATGAGGATGCTGGTGACTTTGGTGTTTTCTAGTTGCTTTAATACTTTCAGTACTACCTCTACATTTACTGTGGGAGGTTTTCTTCTGATTACATCTTTCTACTGGTACAAAAAAAAAACATCATTTTACCTCTTTTAGCTTTATTTTTAATGAAAAATTTCTGAGATATTCTTAGTTTTACTGAAAATATCTTTACAGCATATTCAAAAGATGATCACTAGATGGATGGTCTGAAGAATGAAGTAGTTTATCAGTGGAGTTCCACAAATATTTGTTAGCATTTATATGTACAAGGTCTTGTAGCTAGAGGAAGAGCATTGGTCCCTGGACGAACATACATCCTAATTATACAGATACTTCAGCTGTGATGTTGAAGCTTTTAAAGAAGTCTAAAGTTTTCTCAGTTAAAAGAAAAAAGTGAATACTTATCTGCATCTGTTTATTTATAAATTACTCACATGTACTAGAGTATGATTTGATTATCTACACTATAATACATATAACATAGAAAAACTTAAAGTTGCTGAATAGAAATGGAAGTTTTAATATTTCCTTCCTGTACTCCAAAAGATCTTTTGCATCTTTCTGCAGCTTGCCTACCACTCTTTGGAAACCAGTACTTTAGAAAACAGTATGTGTGCCTGTAATTCTAGCGGTCTGAAGGAGAGAGGCAGGAGAACAGTGAGTTCGAGCCCAGCTTGGGTAACTTAGTGAGACCCTGCCTCAAAATAAAATTTAAAGAAAATTAGCACTGGGTTCAATCCCCAGAACATAAACAAACAAAAACAAACAAAAAACTAACAACAACAACAAACCATGTGTCTGCTTGTGACCAAAGAATACTTTTAGAGAGAAATAACAAAATGAGACTCCCAGGCATCAATAAATTGAATGAAATTCAGGAAAGAAGCTATATTCAATAAATAGGGCAAACAATAGAAAACATTTGCTTTGGATTTGTGTTATGGATTTTTATGACAGATATAGAGAATGCAAGATGGAAACATATGCAGAGGGGGAAGAAACAGAAATCACTATTTAAACACTGTTTCCTCCCGGTACAGTGTCTTCCTGCTCTTCACAAGCATTTGCTGACATCTACAGGCTATAATTTGCCAATGATTTTATTTAAGGCTCATGTGGTGGATGCTTATTTTTGTCTACTTGGAAAAAAGGTAAAATAATTGATTGAAATTTCATTGTTTCATTGATTTATACATGAACTCATTTCCATTTACCAGTGCTTCTTGATATTGGAAGCGTCTCTTTGCACTGCGTTACGGGTTGGCCACATTCCTGAAAAACTTGAACTATACTTAAAGACAGCTACAAGCTTCGCGAGCACATACACATCTACCTCATCTTCCTGGGTCCGCACCCGGCGCTGGGCTCACTTGTCACAGTGGATATGTGAGAGATCTTCTAAATGGACGAAACGCACTCAGAAATCTCAGCATTTAAAGGAACTCTGTCAGGAGCCATTTAATAAAGTTTAAAACCAATGAGCATTTGGTAAATTAGAAGTTTGATGAAGCAGAGCTGTTCATAAGTAGACAAAATTATCTTCTGCATAAATCAGTGGGGACGTCTGAGCTGGACAGTTTAGCACAAATTTGAATCTGGGAGACACAGTCTCAGGTACAGACTCAGGCCCTCTTGTCACAGACAAGGAAAAGCCAGAGAAGCTGAACAAAGAGCCCAAGGCCACACCACTACTTAGGGACAGTTACTTTTTTTATTTTAAAGAAAAGGAAAATAAACAATAGAAACAATAGTTACTACATTGCATATTATTATCTTCAAAGCAGTTACTCATATTACAAGATAGAGGCATAAAAATTTATCAATATAGGCATAAACCTTTCTTTTCAGTGAACTAATAGCAATTAGTAGTTTATCTTAACTACCTTATGTGTGTGTGTATGTATATATATGTTTTTTCCTTTTCCCTTCCTTCTTTTCTCTTTTCCCCCATTCCAGTTCTCTTTCCTTTTGAGTAGTTTACTCCCATTTTACAGTATCTATTGTACATTTTGGGCCTTATTTACTCTTTCAGCTTCATATACTAGGGAGACAATATGATGTTTACACATGAGTCAGATTTATTTCACTTATGAGTATGGTCTCAAGTTGCATCCATTTCCCTAGAAATGTCTCAAGCTTATCTTCCTTTATAGCTGAATAATACTCCATTGTACAAAAATACCACATCTTTTTTGTCCTTTCTTCGTTTGTTGGGCTTTTGGTTGTTTCCGAGATTTAGCTATGACAAATTGTGCTGCTATAAACATGGGTGCACATAGGGTCGGTAATTTTAATAGTGATGCATGATCATCCTCTCAGCAGGGATCAGTCTAGGTTTTTGTAAAGTAACAAACCTCTGTGCTCTCTAAAGTCTGTGCAAGCTCTTTGTTGCTTTCAGTAAGGGCAGAAAGCACACGCTGTAGCTAGGTAACATTTTATAAACTTAAAACCCTACGTTTACTTTAAAAGGATCCACCAGAATTTAGTAAAAATATTAAAAACATGCTACAATTTGGATCTCAGGTGTCTCCAAAGATCCATGTGGTAAAGGCCTGGTCCCAGCTTGGAGCCCTTGGGAAGTGGGGGGGCAACTGAAGACGTGGAGCCTGGCAGGAGGTCTTAGGACCACTGGTGGCGGCTGTCCCAGGGATCGTGGGGTCCAGAATCTTCTTAACCCTTTTGCTTTCTGGCCATGAACTGAATGGCTCTGCTCTACTACAGGCTGGAAGCAGGGGGGCCACTGGTCATGGACTGAAACTTTGAACTGTGAACCAAAGTAGACCTTTTCTCTTCTTATGCTGAGTATATGTGATATTTGTTATAGTGTCAGAAAACTGACTGACATGGTGGCTTTAAAGTCCTCATCAGATAATTCTAGCTTTTCTTTCGTTTTGGTTTTGGCTTCTATTTATTGCCTTCTTTGTTTTTTTCATTCAGTTTGAGCTATTCCTGGTTCTGGATATGACAAATGCTTTTCATCTGACACCAGGACGTGGCATTGTGTCATGAGGCTGTGGCTCTGACTTACTCTTTGTATTTGCTGGTCCCTTCTGACACCACTCCAGCATGGTGGTGGGCGACCTTCCTCATGTTCTGCACTCAGCCTCCATGGTCCACAGAGGTCCTCATTACTGGTAGCGGGGATGGGAGTTTGGGCTCATCACTGAGTCCACTGATCCCTCCCTAGTGCGCTGGGGTAAGAACGCCATTACTATTCCTGACCTGACTCCAGCTGCCAGAGGGACGAAGAGGGGGTGGAGGGATGAGGAGAAGAAGTCTGGGGTGGTTGCTGGTTAGTTCTGGGTGCTGGTAGAAATCCTGGCTGCCTGTCTAGCATTGTTTGGCACCGCCTCTCACAGCAGAGGAAGAGACATTTCATTTCGGGTGGATGGAGAGGGAGCCTCGGTCTGCACCGACACTGCAGGAAGTAGAGACAGGGGACTCCTTTCCCCTGAGTCCTTGCTCACTTTCTCTGATTGTGTGTGTGTGTGTGTGTGTGTGTGTGTGTGTGTGCGTGCGCGCGCATGCTGAGTGGTGCTGGTTCTCTCATTACACACTGCTAAAGAAGAAAGGCTAGATTTTTTGCTTTCACTGGTGAGTATGGAGTCAGTTTTTTCCCTTGGTCTTTGGAATAGAGCAGTTTCTGGATCGCTGGCTTCTTCAGTTTCAAATCTGAGATAAGTGAGGCAAAGAAAAAACCAAGGAACTCACCCTTCTGTTGCTCTGTGGGTCCTGAAGTCCCTAACCAGTCTGTCTTCTTCTCTGCACCTTTCGGTCTTCTGATGTTTGTTTTATATAGATTGTTCAAGGTCGTTAGTTGTGCTAAGCAGGGGTAATGGAGAGAAGTATATCTGTACTTTCTCTTGGGATCAGAAGTCTTCTCCGACATTTTGAAGTTGATGGCCAATTTTTATCGTAAGTTTAAGTACACAGAAGTTTGTGGTCAAGATTGGAATTTGAAACCAAACTATTCCATCGTTTACAAAATGCATGACATATTTTATGCATTCCATTATCTGCTTCATAAATATAAATTTCATTTTATGTTGTTTCTCTTTTCTAAATTTCACAGGCAACTTCTCTACCAGAATTATATCCCAAATTTATACCTGCAAAACTATTTTTGGCCAATCATTGTATTAGTTCATTTTTCCACGGCTGGGATAAAATACCAGACACACACAATTCACAGTGGGAAGAATTTATTCTGACTCACGGTTTCAGTCCAGGATCCGCGGGCTCTGGCCGAGGAAACCCGCTGAACCCATCACAGCCTGGAGGGGGCGTCAGGGACAAGGATACACCTTTCCAGGTCATGCTGCCGCATGACACCCGCTCTAGCCAGGACCCACCTCCAGCACATCCTGCTATGAAATCACCGATGGATTCAATCCATTGATGGCAGTGCCCCATGATCTCATCGTCCTCCAAAAGCCCCACCTCTGAATGCATTTGGGGGAACACCTTTTTTCTTTCCAGTACTGAGAATTGAGCCTAGGACCTTTGCACAGAGCTACATCCCCAACCCTTATTTATTTACTTATTTTTATTACAATACCCCTTTAAGTTGCTAAGTGCCCAGGCTGGGCATGAACTGTGTGTGTGGATTACAGGTGTGCAGCATCATGCCTGGCTTGGGGTGTATTTTGGACCCAAACAGTAACAACCACCGTATCATACTTCTCTGCAGCAACATAGTCAGTATCAAGTTAAAATTTCTGTGGCCATAAAGCTCTAAGAGCTAAAACGCTTTCTTTTCTTTGACCTGTTATTTCATTTAGGGAGAGTTTACAATAGACTGAGACAGTATAAATTCATTACAAATTTTGATAAATAATTGCTATAAAAAGCAAAAATTTATTGACAATGGAGATATGTTGGGGTTTCTCCAATTAATTTAATGTATCTATGGATGACTAATACTTTTAGAATTAGTATAATAATTTATATATTTATTAAAACAACTTTGTTCTACACATTTAAGGTATACAACATCATGAGATGGGATGTACAGAGATGGTAAATGGTTAGTGAAGCACGTTAACATGTCCATCATATCATATAATTACGCTTTTTAAATTGTAAGACTAGCTAAAAATCTACTCATGTAACACTAATTTGTGATTTTTGTTAGAATTTTCCTTTTGTAAACACTTGGAAATTTTGTGCATATAAATAAGTAGACAGGAATGAATAGAGTTTTGTCAAAATAATTTTGCTTAATAACTGAAATGTCTACAGAATTACATTTCCTAAACCACAGTGGACTATAATAAAAATTATTTTAAATGATGAGCTAGCTGACAACTTGAATAGATTCTCCTATTTTTGTCAGAAGTAGAGAATTGTCAATTTGTGGGAAGCAAACCTAAATTTAAACACGTGTGTTTAATCCAATTAAATTATCACAAGAGATGCCCACAACAAGCTATTAGAGCTTGTGAATTTGAGAAAATGCTGGAGAGCATTGGGCTTAGTTACATTCTTTTCAACATTTCAAAATTTCCTTTTTTTGACAGGGTTTTGCTTTGTAGTACAGGCTGGCCTTGAACTCACTAAATAGCCCAGTCTGGCCTTAAACTCACTGCAAATGTCCTGTTTCAGCCTCCTGAGTGCCCTGCCATGCTTGGAATCTCTGCTTTTAAAAAGAAATGGAAAAAGGAGGTTTTTTTTTTTTTTTTTTTTTTGTTTTTCCATTAGTGTAAACTGGCCAGTTAGCAGATGATTCTTATAGAACTATCTCACTTAATATCTTGCATTGTTATTCTTAAATTGTTTAAAAAAAATAACAGCCTTTTATGTTGAGAGACCTAAAGCTTCTGGTAATTGCCCCTTCTTTATTTAAAAATGTTTGTCACTTTAACTGAGATAGCAAAAAGTCTAATGGTTGGTCACATTTACGTACCTGTGCACTTATTTTAATCAAGTGACGTTTCTTCTGGTGTGTGCGTGTGTGTGTGTGTGTGTGTGTGTGTGTGTGTGTGTGTGTGTGTTTACTGTCTTCCTCAAGTGTATATCCTGAGTTCAGGATACAAAAATTGTCAAAATTGTCTACACTCCTACATCTCAGTAGGTGGTCACGGACCACCTGACCACTAGGTGGCGCCAAAAGTTTACTCTTTTAGGAGGAAGCCCCAAGTAATTAGGCGTGTTTAGCACGTTTTACAAATTTTAGATTACTTCTGTACTATCAAAAGGGCGATCCTGCGTATCAAACGCACAACGTGCAAAACCTGGCCAAATAACAGGAGGTCAACCTTTCTGGATTTAGTTTTTCCATGTAAAATATATCTTAGCGATTGTATATGGAACAAGAAATAAGACTGGGTAAACCCGTTAATGAACATTTAATCATAATGATTTATTGTAGATACTATTTAAAATGTCTAGATTATGATCTTCTGATGAAAATATGAGGACACCACTTTATTTTCTTCTTGCTTTATCTATCTGTAACTCTCAACTTTAGCCTGTGCTTGTGGAAATTGAAGCCAAGTGTTCTTTGAATGGTATCTTTTTTCCAGTGGAACTTGTTTTTAGGAAAAAATATCCTTAGTAAATCTTAGTGTAGATGACAATGTTTAAATATTTCAGAGAAATTAGGGATAATTGTGGTGTGATTAATTGGGATTCTGACCAGTGCCTTTCAAATATTTTCAGCTTAGGAAAATCTCAGCTATTTTTTTAAAGGTCACTGAGTAAATTTTTGCTTTTTATACCCTCCATACATCCACAAACAAAAATATTTTCGTAGGTAGCATTACTGATAGAATATGAGATGGATCTCCAGAAAATCTGATGTGTGGTTACTTACTGCAAATATCATGCAAGGTGGCTTTTATGAGCTGCTTTATGTTTTTATGACAATGTAGTAATATTCAATGGTTCAATAATCGGTTTCCATGTACAAATCTATAACCACGATAGTACTAGCAATCTTTCTTATTTTAAAATTATTTAATAAATTCAGTTACATAAATACAGAATTTTTCACATGGAAATATGAGCATCATAAACATAGTCAACAAACAAGTTGAAAGCTTGGAAAACATATTTATCAAGTATATCATAGACAAAGGCCTAATTTCCTTAATATTAAATGGCTCTTACGAAGGAATAAGGAGATCACCAACTCCACAGAAAGAGGGATGAAGGATATAAACACTCACCAAAAAGGAACTAGAAATGGTTCTTGAAATAGGAAAAGATGCTTCACTTCATCCTTGTAAGAGAAATGCAAGTTAAAACTCTAGCGCGGTACCATTTTTTACCTAAAGTTGCAAGAACCAGTGATGTTTGCTAACCCACAGTCTCGTCCCCTCTCATACCTGCTGCTAAGTTCTCCCAGCTCCAAGGACAGCAGTTGACCATATCCATCAAAATTTTAACCAGACATCCTCTGTGACCCAAAAATCACACGTCTAAGAATTTATCTTACGGACTCATTCTCACAAGTGTTAAGAGAGAGACAACTGGGCAAGGCTATTCTTTGCAGCACTGTGTATTTATCTGCATGGAAAATGATCTAAATAATGGTGTTCATGGAATGAAACGCCACCACTCAGAGGAAGCGGAGCTTAACACGAGGCCCCTTACCTTGGAGCTGCGCCTAAGACACATAAAGGGGACCCTGAAGAAGCCGAGGAGCGCGGACGACCGGAGGGAACTGTCCAGCTGCTGACCGCCCGCAACCAGAGCACCCGCATCCACAGATCCAGGCACAGTGTCGCCAAGGAACCCAAAGCTGCAGGGCCTCTGTCGCGCCGACCCCGCCAAGGCCCTCGGAGGGAAGCCAGCAGTGTGTTCACAAAGTCTCACGCTTTTATAAAATGTACAAAAAGTATTTTAGCCATTGTTTGTAAGGCTGTGGTGTCTTTCCCTTCTGGCATCCCCTCTGCCCCACTTCCCCTGGTGTCTGGCGGCCCCGGAGCAGCCATGGCATTCCGGGTGGGGATTTTGCTAAGGGGAAGGTAAGCTGGAGATGCATTACCTATAGGCCTTGTGGAACGTACTCACGTGGCTTGCGGGAACCCCTACGCACAGGTGAGTTACTGCTCGCTGGGCTTGTGCTGACATGCCTTCCAGAAAGACAGAAATGCCGTATGTAAAGGAAAACTTCATTTACTGGGGCATGAAATTATGAAAGAGAACTGTAGTTCACGTGCAGACACAAAGCTTACACAGTCATGGTAGAATGCAGGGCCCCCACCTGACAGGAGGAAAAGCCGTTCCTTCCAGCCAGCCAGGATTATCGGTGGGCTGGGCAACTCAGTGAGAACAGGCTTCCCTCCATAAGCAGAGACTGCAAGCAAAATTCAGAAAGTCACAGAGAGTTTTCAGGATAATTAAGCTGCTGAGTGGCAGTAACCAGATTCCTGGCGGGTGGAGGGTGTAGCTCACGTAGAAATCATCCTTGAGACGCAGGAAGCCCTGCATTCAGTCCCCTTCCTCCAAGGAAGAAATCTTTGCTAAGATAGAAATGATTGAAATCTTGTCTCTACAGGCTCACTTCCTCTAGGAAAGTGTGAGCTTTCTAACCCTAAAATCGTAAGACCTCTGCTTCAGCAGCTGTACAACAGGAAACTCTTTACATTTAAATCTCAAAAGGGGCCAAGTACAAGAGACTATCACATTCATGAGACTGGACTAGAACGCTTCTGAAACTGTTCTGTGCTTGACTCTAGACTTTAAGGATGGGATTGTGTGGGGAAAATGTCCCAAATTAGAGAGAAGGCAAAATGGTACTTGCTTGATTATTTAACATCATCTTGGAACATTTTCTCATGACCCTGCCTGGTGATCACCTTCGCGTTCGGGGAGTGTAACTTGCCCCAGAAGAGCCCATTCCACTGGCCCTGGGCCCTCCAGAATTAGAGGTTGGTTGGTGGAAATACGGTAAGGAACGGTGGACTGTGCTTTATCTCTGGTAATGGAGATGACACCAAGGCTATGATTTTACTCCCCTATAGTACATTAACCATTTTCAAGGTCTCCCGTTTATCTTTTTTTTTTTTTCGTACCAGGAATTGAACTCAGGACTTTGCACTTGCCAGGCAGGCGCCTGTACCGCTGAGCCATATCTCCGGCCCCTATCTGTGTTTTGCAAATACCCACTGAATCAAGTCTGTCATGTTCTTCTGTTTCCCTCATTACCGAGCCTGATACAGCATTGCAAAGTCTAACAAATACATTTCTCTCCGAATGACGCTTTTGGAGCGGAAGCGCTGGAACAATGGACTAGAGGCGCCTCTTGCATAGGTGAAGCCCCGACCCGTGGCAGAGTGGTCTGAGGGACGCACCCCTGCCTGCTACACCTGAGGCTCTACATGTCGTCGCTTGCTCTTTTGCTGGCACAGGGCTTTCCTGCACGGACACCTGCTAAGCCGCTTCTGTTCGCGGAGCTCCGCCTTTTTGCCACTGCTTCCCCAAAGCCAGGGGCCGCTTCTTTTTTTCCCACTGGCCTCTGCCAACAAAACGGCCTCAGCCTAGATCCTGCTTCCTCATTTTTGAACTGGACTTTCAGGTGGATGAACTTGACTAACAAAACTCAGTTGCTGTATTTGAGACCTAACTTCAAAGACGGCCAGGGGAAGTGAGTTTTGTGATTTCCACTCTAGGGAGGGGGAGGAAATTCCACAGTAAGCTGAAGGGATCCAAATCTACGGACACCCCCAAAACCTGACCAGTGTCCACGCACTACACCCTGTTGGAGTGGCCGCTGGGACTAAAGGCTTCGTGGGTTACAGCGCTGCTTCTTAGAGCCTGGTTGACTCACAGACTTACAAGAGTTAATTAAATGGGTGCTTTTGTTTTAAGCGACTAAGTTTGGGGGTGATTTGCTGACAGCAATAGATAACTGAAATACGTACCGTATATTGTGTATCTGGTCTCTTCACTCAATATTTTTTTCTACAAGACTCCCTCTGTTGTTGCGTTATCAGCGGATCATTACTTTTCATGGCTTACATGTATTCTGTTGTATGAATACATTATATTTTATTTATCCACTTAGTGTTGGGGAACTGTTTTGTGGAATGGTTTGAGGATAATCTGTGGACAGTGTGACATTTTGCCTCTAAACACCTCATCACATATATTTGAAGGCCAAGGACATTTCTCCTGTGTGATCACAATGCCACCAGCACTCCCTGGTTAGTTAAAGTTGATAACGTCTTATCAAATACTAGTCCATATTAAAACTTCCCCTTGGCCTCAGTGATGCCAAATGGGAAATATGGGCTACACTGAGCTGCTGAATTTCAGCACCATTTGTTACACAGCAACAGATAACTGATACCGGGGTCTCCTGCCAGAGAGGATGTTCGGGGGGCTGGTAATTTGTGATCCCAGACTTCCCTGTGTCTGCTTTTGTGTTCCCATTTCACATCTCAGGGCTCAGGTCTGTTGGAGCAGTGGCCCCCGTGGGGTTGTTTTCCATAATCTTCTGTTCCCTGTGTGTGCATTTAATGCCCTTTCTGTTAGTTCTCCAGGTTATGCGTTCACAACCTTTCCCTGCTTTCTCTGGGCATAGATGAGGATCACCTAGAGTTCCTTCCTCCAGGAAGGAAGTATGTGCTCACACAGGTCTCCTTGGGGACCTACGGGACAGTTAGAAGGAGGGGGACACATGCCCAGGACACATGTAGGGTGTTTGTGCACACATTTTGATCAAGAGCCACGAAATTCTCTCCAGAATGGCTGCATCTCTTCCATTTTCACCGGCAGTAGAGTGGGGTTCTTTTACCCCTACTTTCTGGCCAACATTTTACAGCATGAGACATGAAGTAAGATTTTCCCATTGTGCACACTGCCATAGATATTTCTGGAATAGAACTCTTACCAAAACTTAAAAAAAAGTTTTACTTGATTCCTGGCTCCATACCTGTTTTTCAAGATTCATGAATAGACACACTTTATGAAATGCCTTTAATAATCAACTGAGAAAAGCAGATGACTGCTTTTTCAATCTATATATATGGTGCATTTTAGCAATACACTTTATTACCCTGAATAATCTTGGCATTTCAGGATTTCCTATTTGATCTTAATGTATTATATCATTGACACTATTGAATTCAGCATAACGGTTTTCCCTATCTGTGTGCAAGGTGAAATGGGCCTATTACTTTCTTTCCCTGAATTTTCCATACCTCAATTTGGAATCAAGATTACACAAGCCTGAGATGGTTGGCCAGGCAGCTAACTTTTTTCTGTTTTCTGGAAACTGTAAGATAGGCATTGAGTGTTCCTTGAATGACTGATGTTACTCATCTGTGAGACCATTTGGACTTCTTAAAAAAATAACTATTTATTAGAGGCCACTGACAACTTTTCCTGTTTTTACAATGTTTATTGTATAGTCGAGTTGTATACATATGAATATGTTTGTTATGTATGTTTTATATAAAAATTATATATGCATATATATAACATTTTAAAGACTTTGATAAATTAATGTAGTTTACCTATCTCACATAAGTTTTCAAATCTATTAGATTTATTCATATACCTTTTTTAATGGTTGTATCTCTGTTTTATCTGCAGCTATTCCCTTTTCTTCTCTGTGCCCCAGTAGTACTAGGGATTGAATGCAAAGCCTTTACACTGAGATAGATCTTCAGCTCTTTTTAAATTTTGAGACATAATCTCACTAAGTTGCCCAGACTGGACTCAAATGTGGAAGCCTCCTGCCTCAGCCTCTGAGAGTGCTGGGATTCCAGGTTTGCACCTCCACCCTTGGTTTCTCTTTTTCATTCTTTATTTTGCTTCTTATATTTTTCTCCCTTTCATGCCTGATCAATTTTGTTTCAAGTTTGCAAGTTGTAAAAATATTTTTAAGAGGTAGTTTTTTGGTTTGTGAGTCTTTTCTGCCTTGTTTTGGTTCTCTATTTCATTGCTATTTTTATCTCTATAATTTCTTTCCTTATTTCTTCTTTCCTTATTTCTCAATTTGCTCAATGTCTCCTTTTATCCCCAAAACTTTTAAGAATAATTTTAAGTAATTTGTTTTTTAACTTTTCTTGTTCTAGTGAATGTACTTGAGGCCATAAAATTCTTTCAAAGTACCTGCTTTACTTGTATCCAACAAAATTTAACAAGCAACATTTTTATCACCTGGCTCCAAATAAGATCATTTTTTTTTATGGTTTAAATTTATGTTACATACCAATATTTTATTAATTTATAAATCATGAGAATTTTAGATATCTTTTCATTACCAAGTTCTAATTTTATTATGGTGTAGGTGCAGAACATAAACACAAAGTCTGACAAAAAATGTATATACACTTCAGGAAAAGGAAAATATTATGATGTTTTTTCAACAGATGGCGTTACCCTCATATGAGGGACCCTAAAGGATGTTGTATAACACGGAAAACCCACTACGCTGTCGGCTTTTAGAGATGAAAGTGAAAATGCATGTGCACCAAGGTTACCCAAGCAGCAGTTTGCAGCACTAATAAATGTCTGGAAGCTCATCCACCACTGTGAGCACCTTTTGTGATTGTAGAGGTCAAAGGTAACTTGTATTAATCTCATGATGTCTCAATAAACTTAGTATTAAAATATTTATACAAGTTTTTCTTTTCTTGAAGTGTGCATACATTTTTTTCAGTGGACTCTGTAGTCTCCAAAATACTGACACTTTGACATTTACTAGAGTTTTCTGTTTACTGGAGTTTGCTTTATGGAATAAAGTAGTGAACGTTCTGTGTGACTTAAGAATCCATTATACGCAGGGCATGGTGGTGCGCGCCTGTAATCCCAGCACTTGGAAGACTGAGGCAAGAAGATCACCGCGAGTTGGAGACCAGCCTGGGCTACATAGTGAGTTGAAGGCCAGCCTAAACTGCACAGAGAGTCCCTGTCTCAAAAACAAATCCATTATATATATTTTTATGTGCATGCCTGTGTGTGTGTGTTGGGAGGTCATGTTTTGCACCTAGTTTTAGTTTCTTCTTTACTTTTACTATCTTGTGGCTCGGCTAGCTGGGTTTTCCCACTGGTAGCTGGTTGAAACATACATGTCCTATTAAACGGCCTGTCTAGGCAAAAAACAAGAGTCCTGACTCGTAGCCTTGCTGATTTCTGGGGTGTAAATACTTCCTGCATGGCTAGTACTGAGCGTGGGTAGGTTGCCTTGCGCAGTGCCTGAATATTTTCGATCTGATTTTACAAGCCAGCACCACACCACTTCTTTTAAGACACTCAGTGTTGTATATTAGTTTTAGTGTTCGGCTTCATGTATTTTCTTAACCTAATTTTCCCTCTGCCCCTGTTTGTTCTTCCTCTGTAAACTGTGTCCACCTCTGGAGATGTTACAAATCCCTTCCAGGAATGGAGGGTAGAAGGGTACAGTGGTAAAAACGTGGCATACTAAATTTTGTGGGTATAGACAGAGTGGTACTTTAAAAGAATTTTATGGTTTCAAATATATTTCAAATACTTCAAAGGTAACTGACCTAAAACTATCCCTCAAAACTTGCGGGGGGGAAAAAGAGCAACTGAGCAAAATAATGCAATAAACTATAAAGATAAAAACAGCAATGAACTAGAGAACAAATTGGCCAATTAAAAAAATGGAAGCTTTCCAATTTGCATAGCTGTAAACAGTGTTAAATCCTGATTCAGTTCTTCAAACCTTTGCTGTGCTGCTTAGGGTGGGTCACGTGGGTGTGTCACACACGCACAGCTCCAGGGTGACAGAGCCTTTGTGAGCTGCTCCTGCAGTGAGGGAGTCGCCTCTCCAGGACTCTCATTTTGGAGATTCCCCTACACTCTCCTGCCCCCCCCCCCCACTTCTCTCGGCTCCTCTCCTGAGCGTTGGTCAGCGCCTGCGCTAAATCGCAGAGCAGCTGTGCACCAGGGACCAACTTCAGGGCCGAGCTGTGGGGCACCGTATCTGGGGACCTGGCATCCCTTGGTTTTGACCATCTGC
>NW_004955437.1:1511983-1517065 GCF_000276665.1 Chinchilla lanigera | reverse complement strand
TTTTTGGTTTTTCTCCGGTACCGGGAACCGAACTCACGACCTTGCGCTTGCCAGGCAGGCGCTTTTGCCGCTGAGCTAAATCCCCAGCCCCGCCCCTGCTTTTGTTTACTTCCAGAGTCCTCTGAGTTTCTAGTCATGATCAACGGGAGGGGTCGGCTTTTAAACTATTATTTTAAAATTCAAAATAAACTTAATAGCAAGGCTAGAAACATCTTGAGACTTTTGTGAGTGGATTTGTTTCCCCCCCACACTCCCAAGGGCATAGGGTTGTTCCAGAGAACTCTGAATTTGTAGATCTGGCCCGAGATCCCAGTTGTGTTTCTCTTGAAAATTCATTTACTAGCAAGAGTTCACTCGCTAAGAGTTCACTTATTAGCAAACGGCGCTGACTGCCGGAGCTGTAAACTCCCTAAGAGATCACTCAGTGCTTTGACAGAGAGAAAACGGGCTCACAGGAAGTGCGTGGCAAGATAGGCCCGGGCCTCCGCTTTGTTTAACAGTTACTCAGCGTCTGTGGCAACTTCCTGTCAGTGAAAAAATGCGTAGGGCTGCTCTTCCGCACCCTCATCCCTGAGCCTCAGGATGAGCTTTTTTTGTTTGTTTTTTAGTGCTAGGATTGAACCTCGGGCCTCCTATGTGCCAGCATGGACTTTCCTGCTAAGCTACATAGAAGCTCTGGGAGAATTTTTACGACTCATAATATTTAAAAGTCACTCAATACACAGTGACCTGTCATGCACAGGGCTCTTTCTAACCCCAGTGCTCCCCTCTCTCCTTTCTCTGGGAAAGATGTTTCAGACCTGGGGCAAAAGCGTAAACAGGGCCCGCTGAAGTCTGGGTGGGAAGAATTCCCCTCCCCTAAGCTCCTCCCTGACACCCTCTTCCCATGGACCATACCAGCTTCTTGTCCCAGCGAGTTTATTACAAACAAGAAAGGGGAGCTGGAGGGAGGCTCACTCGTCGTAGAATTTTGGCATCTCTTTCCCCAAGATTACTCGATGGTCCACACCAGCAGCCGTGACAGTGACCAGGTAGATGACACCCCCGCTGGAGCAATCCCGGCCCATGGCCAGAGCGACAGCTGCAGAGCGTTTCAAGTTGGAGAGAGGAGGAGAGAGCGGCTTAGCTTTAAAACTCATTCCTTCCCCTCCGGTCCTCACGCTGACCACCACTTCCGCCTTAAAACCCGTCTTCCAGAGAGGCATATTTAGTGGTGTACTTAAAAAGCAAAAGCCTTTGTATGCAGCATCTGCTCGCTTCCATGGTACAGATACTGCCGTGATGGATTTTCAACACACCGACAGGTGTGTAAGCAGCTCCCACAGCCTTGGATTTTTAAGGATCAACCCTCAGAAGCCGACTCAAGCACACCCAACACACCACAGTTCTTATGGTGACCACATATCCTACTGGGCTTACTCAGAGTAGTCCTAGTTTATCCCTGTTGTCCCAAAGTCCCTTCTAGTCCGGCACTTATCCTGTCCCCCTTTCCCTCTCTGAAGCGTCCCAGTTTGGACATCGAATGAAATGGTGAGCCAAGCAGCCCTCTTCCTCCTCCTTGTAATCTACTTCCTTCCCATGTGTGGAGACCCTCCTAGGGAACTCCCGCTGTGTTAGTTACCGTCCGTGGTGAAGCGCCTGCACTCCTCAGGGGTCATGCCTGGTTTGTACGCCGCGTCCACATAGCCATGGATGTAGGTGCTGCCAGAGCCACACACGATGAAAGGCTGTCGAGTCAGCATCCCGCCCAGGGTCCCGTAGACCTGAGGGAGGCATCTTGCATCAGTCTAGAGAATCATCCAGCTGCTCTTTCCCTAAATCAAGCTGGTGGTGTCTGTGCCTGGCAGTGAAGTCCTACTGTCTCATCTCTAACAGTTGAGACTGCACACAGCTTTTCGAGGAACTCATTCTTAGCATGATACATGGCCTCTACCCCCTGCACGGGAGAGTGGGAAACCCCAAGGAGGGGCTGCCTTGAGCAGGACTCACCTGGCCCCCTTCACGTTGGTCCCAGCCAGCTATAATGAGATGTGCCAACAACTCCTCCCGGTATTTGTAGGTAATGTTCTTCACCACGTTCGCAGCAGCCAGAACGAGGGGTGCTTCTTCCAGTTCCGTCCTGGGGGGATGTTAGGAATAACAGTCCACAGAATGTTCTTATCCTCCTCCCCGCCACATGGCACTTGAACCTACAGCTGCAGTAGTTCCAACTCGTGCGCCCCTCCCACAGTCTACCCCAGCCAACTGGTAAGAAGCTTTCAGTCATTCACCCTCTTCCCTCTGCCCCACACACCCACCTCCCAAAGACACAGTCCTCTCCTGGCTGAGGCAACCACTCATCTGCCCTGCCCGCATGGGTGAGGCACGTCAGTGGCCTTAGCTTTGCACATGGTAATTGCCTGATATTACGGGGCCATATCACCACTTTCTCCCTGATTATTTATATGAGGATAGTGATTTACAGTTTTTTAATATGTCATTTGACCTTCCACACAGCCACCTGGTAAGGGAGGGTAGGTACTATCATCTCCACTTTGCGTGCACAAACCGGCCGAGTGTCAGGCGTTAGCTCAAAGCTCACAAAAGCAGAAGCCGAAACAGTGTCCCGGGATGGGGAACACCAAAGGGCTCTGCAGTTGGGGAGCTGGAGCGGGTGGGGAGTCAGGAGCTAGAGCCTCGCTTCATACCCATGCAGCTCCAGCTGGTAGGCAGCCAAGTCAACCACAGCCTGGGCATCAGCAGCTGAACCGGAGATGGCACAGTAGATGTGCTTGTGTAGCGGGGACAGCTTGTCAAACACTCGGTTCACCACTGCCTGTCTGTGGAAAGGAGCCAGCAGTCATCGACATTAGACTTTCGGGAATGTTTGAGGTTAACGATGCCATGTTTCTCAAGTTTATCTGGCAAGAGGATAGTTTGAAATGTAATGCTTGGGTGAAGGACGAAAGCAAACACATCTCAGATAAACTAATCACTACATTAGTCAAAAGTAGACTTTCACACCTAGACTTTTCCAGGCTTAGATTTTGCAACAGAGCAAAAAGCACTGAGTTGAGTGTGCATCTTATCAGTCTTTCTTTGCTATTAGTTATCCTGAATTACATCATATTCTAAGGAACACAATGTAGTAATGTGGATCTAATCCCATGCACTTTTTTGTTACACGTGAGGAACCTGACTAGAAATCGAGAAGAGTCAAAATTAGTTCAAAGTGTGGTAAGTGAGAAGTGAGGTATCTGCTTGACAGAATTTTTTTTTTTTTTTTTTTTTTTTAATCTGTAAGCTGATGGAAGCAAAAACCAACCTCCTATGCATCTTCCGACCCTGCTCCTTACACAAACCCTGCTCACCACAGGGACGGGTCACATAAGCATCCAGACCCAGGGTCCTCCTCACGAATTCAGACACTCACGCATCTGCCAACGCCATAGTACACTTGCTCCTCTGAAGGAGTCATCGACATTAGAATTTCCTCAAAGGTCCAGTCTAACAGATCGTTCACAGATGGGTAAGGAAAGTGTGCGTTGGGGGCCCGTCGTCGGCATCCTCCCGAAGGCGCGCATCTTCGCAGGTACTCACCCCGCAGAGACCCGGGAGTCGGAACCCAGCACGACGCCGCCGTCAAACTCCACAGCCATGATGGTTGTCTGCGGAGACAGAGCACGAACCGTCAGCGCAGGAAGGGCCCTGAGCCCTGGTGTCACAGGAGAGGAGACGTTCTCAGCGCCCGCGCTCAGGCGACTGGTTCAAGGTCACGCAGTCATTCGGGCTGGAGCTGACCTCGGTACCGTTTTTTACCCCCTCCATCTTTTCACTTTATTATTTGCCTCAGCTACAGGGGATGTCAGAACCTGTCTGTGATGCAGCACAGAAAGGACAATATCCCCAAACTCCAGCTTTCCACTGTAAAGAGAGGCCACAAAGGGCGCCACCGCGCACACCGGTTGTGCGTGCCCACGCAGCGCAGCCCTGACGCAGCACAAGTTCCTGGGGACTCGGGAACAAGATCAGGCGTGGACTCCGCTCCCTGCGCCCCTGCTTAATCAGAAGGGAGCTCTCAAAATTTACAGAGCGAGGGGACTCCACAAGGAGCTCAGGGCTTAGCACGGACGGGTGAAAGCGGACAGCAGCAAGGCGCACACTGCGATTCGAAGAAACGTCTCTCTGCAGGAATTTTAGTCAGACAGCCCTGCAGCCAGGGGACGAGAACTGTACCAGCAGAGGGTTTGACTGCCAAGTCCGAGCTCACTTTTCCGGGCCAGGGACAGATTTAAGGGAGGGTGGAGGATAAGGCTGCGCTCCTTCCACTCCGGTTGAGCCAAAGGCCTCAAAGTTCCTTGGTTCATTTGAGGAAAGTGAGGCATAGACAAGAAATGACTTACTCTACGTCACACAATTAAGAGCAGACCCGAGACTCAATCCCAGGTCTAAGTCCTGTGCCTGGGTTTCACTTCTGCATCCTACTTCCCACTTGCCAACCCGCAGGGAAGGGAAGTTTTCTCCGCTACCCCCACCCCACGCGCACACCCTCTGCCCGCAGGACCGTGCCCCGCGCGCTTTCCACGCACCGCGACTTTCCGCGCATAACGGGCCAGAGCGCTAAGCTGCGCCCATGCTAGAGGGCCCTGCCACGAGCCCGCCCAGCCAAGAGCGCTGGCGGTGCCGGGGGAAGCTGGTGGCCTCCGGGTCCCATCTGCCCCACCTGGGGGGACCGGGAAGGGCGCACCTGGGCGAGCAGGAGCCTCGGGGTCTCCCCGGACGGCATCGCGGATTCGCCCAACCCACAAGCAACGCGGGCGCGAGTCCCCGGGCGATGAGACGCCGTGCGGGGGGCGGCCGCGCCCGCACCCTCTCGGGGCGCTGCCCGGGCTCCGCGGGGCCCCCAGCCCGCTCCGGGGTGACAGCCCCGCAGCCCGGAGGACAGCGAAAGCGAAAGCGGCCGGCGGCTTCCCTGACGCTTCTATCTGGGAGCCCGAACGCGCTCCCCCGCCCCGCGCGCCTCCTCCCGCAGGACCCCCGCCTCCCCGTCCGCGCGGGCACCCCGGTTCACCGCGGGGCGCGAGCACCGACGGCCCCAAGGTC
>NW_004955437.1:1492563-1511110 GCF_000276665.1 Chinchilla lanigera | reverse complement strand
CCTCAGGGCAGCGGTCGGCGCCCGCGTGCACGGGTGGCTGGGGGCTCTGCAGCCGCTGGCAGCCGCGCTGGGCCTGGCCCTGCCCGCGCTTGCCTCGTTCAGACAGCAGGTGTCCGGGGGAGCCCCCGGGAGCAGAGCCCTGCACTGGGGAAGCCGCCCCGACGCCTTCGTCCTCGGCTATGCAGCGGCGCTGCCCGCAGCTGCCCTGTGGCACAAGCTCGGGAGCCTCTGGGTGCCCAGCGGCCGCGGCGGCGCCTGGGACTTGCTGTGCAGACTTCTAGGCCTCCTGGGCACTGAGGTTCGCCGCCTCCCGCTGATCCTGGCTTTGCTGATCCTGTCTTGTTTGGGTAAGGGGGACGCACGTGTAGGGGGAGGACACCGGAACTGAGGGTCATGATCGGAGAGGAGGAGGAGTGTGGGTCCTGGGAAGTGGGGAGCAGGAGACAGGAGGTGAGCCCAGGTCCTGGGGACCATTTCCGTGGAGAGGAAAGAGCTCCAGCGGGGTGAGCTCCCGAGTCCCCGGCTTCCGTGCTGCCCTGGGCCCCCGGGGCAGAGCGTCTCCTCTCTACGGTGTGCTTCTGCACTAGCTCTGTCGCTCCTCAGACCCCTGAAAGGTCCAATGGGGCCAAGCAGCGTTGAGTTCCCGTGGGCTTTTCAGGCTCGGGACCTGATGAGACCTGTTTTCTTTCTGCCCCTGGCCTCCAGCGTCGTGGGGGTGGCAGTGCGGCCCGTCTCAGACTGGGTCGAAGCTGACAGGCCTCTCGTCTTTCCCCAGGGGAGATGGCCATTCCAGTCTTCACTGGCAACTTCACTGACTGGATGCTACAAAACAAGACAACCTCTGCCTTCACCAGGAGCGTAGTGGTCATGTCCATGATCACCATAGCCAGGTCTGGCTGGCGCTAGGGAGCCCTGGGACTGGGACCTTGGGGGTTGAGCTGGAGGTGTACACCTGCTGGGAGGGATGCCTGGTACCCCGCTCTCTCCCGAAAGCGCATCCTAACCCCCGGCCTTCTCTCTCCAGCGGGCTGATGGAGTTCGCCTGTGATGCCATGTTCTACCGCACCACGGGCCACCTGTCCAGCCGGTTTCACAGTGAGGTGTTTCAGGCTGTGCTGCGCCAGGAGACGGAGTTCTTCCAGAAGAATCAAGCAGGTTTCACAGGAACCCTTTCATTTTACGTCGGTCTGTTCTTTATATCACCATGCATGCCGTTTAATTACGGCCTCAATCAGTTCCTTCCCTCCCTTACACATTTGCCACGCACACATTGTTATTTAACCTTAATACACTGTAGAAGCAAAATATTGTCTTTTTTCCCTTAATAATAGCCTCCTCTTTTTATCCAGCATTCCCCGTAAAGCTAGGCCTGTGTATTCTTACAAACTACAGAATTTAAAAACTAGGAATTTTGAGCTCATGAAGTCCGAATGCCTCATTTCCTGAGAAGCCTAGACCTTAAATGCTGAAATTTGCATGGTCACACATGGCTAGAGACAGACCTTGGGTTAAACCCCAGCGTCTTGGTCCCAATGTAGGGTTTATCCTGGACTCCTCCGGGCTTTGACCAGCGGCCCGATCCAACCCGTGCCCGCCGGGTGGTTGGTTCGCACTGTCCACCTAGCGTACGGCAGGGATTATACAAGTTTTTTAGGAAGAGGTAAATTCTGACAAATGGAAATTACATGCAGATTACTTTCTTCAGGTTTAAGACGAAGGGCTTTGGCTAGGCTTTTCCTCTCTGACGCTTCCTTTGCCTGCATTGAGGTCCCCAACCCCGAGTCCTAGCCTTGTTTGTCCCTGCGCCTGAGAATACCATGAGGACGGCCCCACCCTGGCACCCCGGCTCGGTCAGCGCCTCACATCACCCCAGAGCGGTCTCATTCCTTCCACTCTTTTCCAACCCTGGCAGGTGCCATCACATCTCGGGTGACGCGTGACACGGCCAGTGTGTGTGAGTCTCTGAGCTCTCAGCTGTCCATACTGATGTGGTACCTGATGCGAGGGTTGTGGCCCTTGGCGTTCATGCTGTGGGAGTCACCGTCCCTCACCCTGGTCAACCTGGCTGCCCTGCCCCTGCTGCTCCTTCTGCCCCAGAAGCTGGGAAAGTGGTATAAGGTACATCCCGGAGCCTCGGCGCCCAGTCTTGACAGGCTCCTTTCTGCATGACTTCCCTGGACCTTCCCGTTTCTCCAGCTCCAGGGAACTCGGTCTCTGTAGTCCGTGTTCCCAGCCGTCGACATTAATCTCCACACTCTCTGTCTTCTCACTTCCGCCCACCACCGGTACTTAGGAATAGGAGGCCACCCCCATTCTGGGCTTCTCCCTCTCTCCTGCCTCTCCTCAGTGTCCAGGGGCAGAAGTGTGCCCGTACTGCTCCATCCTCCCGCTGCACCTTCTATCACCTGGAATTTCTAGCTGGGTAGCGCTGCTGTTACTGCCCCGGTGGCTGCCAGTGCCGTGCAATAGCTCATGTCTGTGTCTCCACAGTCCCTGGCAGAGGAGGAGAGCCAGTTTCTGGCAATGTCCAGCCAGGTGGCCATCGAGGCCCTGTCAGCTATGCCTACAGTCCGGAGCTTTGCCAACGAGGATGGTGAGGACCGCAAGTTCAGGCAGAGGCTGGAGGAAATAAAGGCGCTCAACCGGAAAACAGCTTTGGCCTATGTGGTTAACCTCGGGACCACCAGTGTGAGTACTCGGACGTGAACGCCTGGACCGTGTCCCTAAGGATGCCCCGACTCCATTCCCTGTGGAGTGGTTGGTTTCGTGTTTCCATCCCAGCAGTCTGTGGCTCGGTGACTCCATTCAGTGTCCTTAGCCATCTTCCTCTTTTTACGGGTGCTGGGTGGCTTCCTTCCACTGTGGCACATGAGGGTCACCCAACCTTGTGGATTAGAGAGGTGCCATGTCTCCCAATTTCCCAGCCCTTTGCCTCTCGGGGGCAGCTCAGGGAGCCTCAGATTCCCGTGTGGGCATGCTTTGTGCTGGTACAGCGTGGGTGTGCCAGGGGAGCCATGGGAATACCAGGAGCTGGGGACGAGGGGACGAGAACCAAAGCAGAAACTGTGGCTTCCTGATCCTGCCATTTATTAGCTGTGTCTCTAGCAGTGTAATGTGAGACCCTTTGCTGAGACTTTTCCTCATTTTAAAAAGAGAATTACAGCACCTCCTGGAGAGGGACCCTTTAGTATGAGTATCAGCTGATACCATTTCCATGGACGCTTTTTGTGAAGAGTAAATTTCCCCCCCAGTAAAATGATAACGGTGTTGGGGATGAAGATACAGAGGACTTGTGGCTCCTCTGCGGGCCATTCTTGCTGCCTGCCTGCCAAGCCTGCTCCGGTTATTTGGCAGGAAAGGACTTCGTATATCTTTAACGCGTCATTCGTCTTGCGTCTCCTCTATTTGAGACTCTGTTTTGTTTCTGTTTCTGTTTTTTTTTTTTTTTTTAACCACAATCCTCTCTTCTTTGTTGGTCTCTTTCCAGGTGTCGGGGATGCTGCTGAATGTGGGAATCTTCTACGTCGGTGGGAAGCTGGTGACGGTTGGGGCCATCAGCAGCGGAGTGCTCGTCACATTTGTTCTCTACCAGAAGCAGTTCACCTCAGCTTTTGAGGTGAGGTCCCTCCCTGCGGTGCTGGCTCTTCCCTGTCCCATCCTTCCCTACGTCACTTTCCTTCCGGGCTGTACCTTCTCACGCGCATAACGCTGGCAAGCTGGTTAAGTCTGTCCCTGTTCCCACCTCCGCCCAGGTCCTGCTGCTGTACTACCCCCGGATACTCAAGGCGGTGGGCTCCTCAAAGGAAATATTTGAATACCTGGATCGGACTCCTCAGTGCCCGCCCAGTGGTTTGCTGACTTCCTCAAGCATGGAGGGCCTTGTCCAGTTCCAAAACGTCTCCTTCGCCTACCCAAACAATCCAGATGCCTTGGTGCTGCAGGTACAGCTCACCAATCCCTGTGGTCTACGCACCCCTCTTCACCTCTGACCCCTAAACTTCCCTCCTGCTTCCTGCTTTAACATCAAGTCTAGGTCCTCATTAACCTCACCCATTCCGTTCATGTCATCTAAACTCAAGCTTGGGCTTCCAAGCAGCAGGAGAGAGCTTTGGATGTATGGGTCTCACATTCCAAGGAAGGGCCACAGAGGAGCTCTGTATCCCCAGGCATCTCCCGCCCGTCCCGTGATTTGGAATGTGGTTTTTTTCAGCTTTGGGTTGGTAACTGGTGTCAAGTGTGTGGCACAGCGGTGCCTGACTTCGCCCTTGTCTTCGCTCCTCCTCCACCCCTCCTGTGTGGGGAGACATCGTATTAGACGTTGGGGGGGTGTTGCTGTATTTCCCCACTGCTCCTTTATTTGCTGGGGAGCGACACCAGTCAGTGCAACAGAACGGGAACATGTCGAGGTTGGAGGCCTCCAACTGCCTCTTGTTTTGCGATTCTCTGGCATCCAGGGGTTGACGTTCACCCTGCGACCTGGGGAGGTGACAGCCCTGGTGGGACCCAATGGCTCTGGGAAGAGCACTGTGGCTGCCCTGCTGCAGAATCTGTACCAGCCCACGGAGGGCCAGGTGCTGCTGGATGGGGAGCCCCTTCCCCAGTATGAGCACCGCTACCTGCACAGACAGGTGAGTGGGAAGGCGGCGGGGCGGGGCATTAAGGAAGAAGAGCATCCTTGCTGAGCTTGCGGAAGGAGCGTCAGGGGCCGTAGAGACCTGGGGTGGGGGGGGGCGGGATGGGAGTGGGGTCAGGAGAGGACGTGTGAGTTTTTTGCTTTGCTCTCAATTTTGAGTGTTCAGTCCCCAGATAACCATGTCCCAGCATTCCTTGTTCGAATCCTCGTTCTGTTCCTCATATGTCATGGCAGGTGGCTGCCGTGGGGCAAGAGCCTCTGCTGTTTGGAAGAAGTCTTCGAGAAAACATCGCCTATGGCCTGACCCAGGAGCCGACGCCGGAAGAAGTCACCGCTGCCGCGCAGAGTTCCGGCGCCCACAGTTTCATCTCTGGCCTCCCTCAGGGCTATGACACAGGTGCGCAGCGCTGCGCCCGGACAGCTTCTCGTTACCGAAACCCGCAGTTTTGCCTCTGTCGCTCCATGGGCACCGTCGGAAGCTGTCAGGTGGTGCTCCCATGGCTTCTTCATCCGCCTCCCCAGCTCCATCCACCTCCCCACAACCTTCCCCCTACAGCGGCATCCATCAGCCTTGGTGTGTGTGTGTGCGCGTACGCGCACACACACACACACTCACAAGCCCACACGTGGCTCTTCACATCTCATCTGGGCTCTTTTCTCTGCAGATGCGGGCGAGGGTGGGAACCAGCTGTCGGGAGGCCAGCGCCAGGCAGTGGCTTTGGCCCGGGCGTTGGTCAGGAAACCCTGTGTCCTCATCCTGGATGATGCCACCAGTGCCCTGGATGTGAACCATCGGTCACAGGTAAGAGGTGGTCATCTTAGTGCCTGGACCCCACTGAATCTGTTTGTCCTCAGCCTGTGTTCGTTACATCAATACCATCATTATCTCAGCTGGTCCTTGGAGTTCTCAGTGCCCCTTCGCGTTTCCCCAGGGGACCCCAAACTGATAGTGACTCTCAACCTCGAAAGCCAGACAGAAACCAAAGACTGTTCTAATACTGTTGATATTAAGTGAGGTTGTCCTTGTGCTACACATGCTCCCAAGTGCTGGGATTACAGGCGTGCGCCACCACGCCTGGCTGACCAAAGAGCTTGAAGATCTGCTCAAATGTCAGGTAGCAGAGCCTGCCCCAGCTGCAGGCCTGCTGAGTTGAGTGTTGACGTCTCTACTACGAAGTGATGTTTCCTTAAAGCCTTCCTTAGCAAAACAAAGTTCGGCAGACAGGCGCAGAGAACAGGCCTCTGCGCTGCGCTTGGCGTCGCCGGCAGGGCTGGCGTGGCCCGGTGGACGGGGCCCTGACCGGGTGTGCGTGTCTCCTCGCAGGTGCAGCGGGTGCTCTACAGCAGCCCCGAGCGCCACTCCCGCTCGGTGCTTCTCATCACCCAGCAGCTGAGCTTGGTGGAGCAGGCTGACCACATCCTGTTTCTGAAGGAAGGCGCTATCTGTGAGCGGGGCACCCACCAGCAGCTCATGGAGAAGGGGGGCTGCTACCGGGACATGGTGCAGGGCCCTGTGCGCGCTCCAGAATGAAAGGCTGCTTGGATCTGCACGCTGCCTTCCTTCCACTGTCTCCAGCTCTCGGGGTGCGGAACTTGGGAGCAGAGGTCTCACCTGCTGAGGAGCAGGAGTAGGCAGCTGCCTGCTGCTGGAGGAGTTGCACGCAACCGCCTGCTGTGGTTGAAGTTGGCCAAGTGCTAAGGTCCTGCCTCAGCGCCTCTTGATAATGCAGACTTCAGTGTATACACTGCTTTATGACCTGGTGGATGCTTCGGTGTAAGACGACGATCTGGGAAGGTGAAGAAATATTCCGAACACAGAGAGAGGAGAGGGAAGACCCGCTGCTCTCAGCGTGACCAAAGGCATATGCTGCCTCGTTACTATGCTGTGGGATCCTGATATTTATAATAAAATTGGTGTTTTGCACCGGGGTTTCTCCTATTTCCGGCACCTCAAAGGGCTCCGTGCACTTCGCAGCAGCGCGCTGACTTCTCCTTCCTTTAGCATTTGCAGTGTTTCGTAGTGGTAGTTTTCTATTTCCTATGGCCCCACCTGTGCTCCACCCTTCCAGGCCAGTTCCAAGGCCAAGAGCAGACAGCGGTGCTAGGAAAGCCCCAGCAGCTGTAGCTGGAGCCTGGCCTTGCAGCGGCCCACAGGCCCAGGGAGCTGGAGAAAGTGCAAAACGTGGCCGGAGGGGCTGCCAGCGACCCTTCCCGATGGCTCAGATGCCTTCTCACCCAGCTCCCTTGCCTCCCGGCCGGGGTCCTCTCAGGGGAAATGGGTGGGGCTATCTACATCTGTTCCATTCAGGGAGGGCTAGGGCGGTGTGACGTTAACAGTTGCTGGGCAGAAGAGGACACAACAGGTTGCAGAGAGAGGCGGCGTTTAGACAATTCAATTCTGCGGCGCTCACGGAGCCGGGCACCGGGCGAGGAGGGGCGGGCAGAAAGGGCGCGTTCTTGTGGGTGGCCTCGGGTTGGGGAGACCGTTGAGCCGCGAGGGGCCCCGTGAAAAACCAAGCGGAAGGATTCAGAGCCCGCGCCCTCTCCTTGGCGCCCCCTCTCCTCCCAGGCTGGGGTGCGCTGCTTTCCGGTCGTCCCAGGAGCGGTCTTGGGGATGCGAGGTTCCCACGGTTCTCACCTGTCCCCAGATCTTATAAAAAGGAACCGAGGCGAGGACTGTCCCCGTCCGCAGCACCCACTGCGCTGTGAAACTGGCCCTGTCCCTTCCCCCTCGCGGACGCCCGCTTTCTGGTTGAGCCCGCTTGGGGGTGGCAGGGCGCCCCTCCCCGGCGCTCTCGGGGGGTTGCCCGGCTTCGGCTCTGCGGGGCTCGCTCCCCTTCCTCCAGACAGTTCGGGTCCCCGCCTCCCCGGCGGGACACTCCTGGCTCCGACACCCTGCGGCCTCTTCTCGGGAAGGGCAGGGGGATGTGGAAAAATTTCTGTTTCCCTCCCCCTGGTGCCGGGGCTTTCGCTTTCACTTCCTCCGGCGAGGGTGGCAGTCCCGGCGCGGAGCGATCATGGCGCTGCTGGAGGTGTGCGGAGCCCCGCGGGCTTGGGCCGGCCCGGCTGCAGCTGGGGCTGCGGGGAGCGCGCGGGGATCCGACCCGGGACACTATGGTTTCTCTGCGCGCGCTCCGGAGCTCGCCGTCCCCAGGGGGATGCAGGTGAGGGCAGAGGGGGCGCAGAGGGACGGGGGTCTGCTCTGAGCCTGCCCTGCCCGAGCCTGGGACGCCAGCGGTTCAGGGCCCGGCCAGGGCGGAGCCCATGTGGCTTGGAGGATCAGGAAAGTGCAGATTGAGGCAAGCAGTTAGAGTGGAGTGTGTGTGTGTGGGGCAGGGGTCTCCCACGTGTCACCTGCCTGGATAATCTCAGGGAAGCGGGTGGGGCCACTAATAAATACTAGAGAGCCCTTTCTCCACCAGGTAAGACTCAGAATCCTTTCCCCGGGGTCGTGGTAGGGGCTATGCGCTGTTTGGGGAGACCCACCTACTTTACCGGCCACCTTCCCCCCAGCAGTTCACTGCTGTGACCCAGACAAGTCATGTAGCACTGGTCTGCAGCCCCTCTTCCGCAAAATTAGTTTCAGTTAGTAAACGGTGTTTTGTGAGGGTTGGGTGAGTATGAATGGAGAAACCCTTAAAGCCAATTAGAACTTCTTTAGCCGTTTTAACATTTGCTTCCTTCCATTCCTGTGGCACTGGACGTGGGAGACGCTGGTGCCATGAGCCTCTTTCCTTCTCAGAGCACAGTTCCTTCTGGAATTGGTTACCAACTTTTCTGTTCATGTTAGAGAACTTTTCCCCATCTCCTCACCTGCATGTACTCTACACCCCTTTTCTGGAGGAGATCCCGCTGCACAAGTGGTCCTGGCCTCTTCCTCTGCCTCTTCTCTCTCCTCAGCCCGCTGAATTCTTGCAGTCCTTGGGTGGGGACCGAGAGAGGAACGTTCAGCTAGAGGTGGCCCACGGCACGACCACGCTGGCCTTCAAGTTCCAGCATGGGGTGATTGTGGCTGTGGATTCTCGGGCCACGGCAGGGAGCTACATTGGTGAGTGTGTGGGATCCAGCAGCAGAGTCTGGGGCACTGGCCCTCCTTCCAGCACGATATCAATGTCCCCACCAAGGCCCAGGAAGATGTTGTTACAGGCACATGGGGAGAACTGCGGGCCAGTGCTCTTGTCTCAAAACTCTTCTTCCAGCCACCGTCCGGATGAACAAGGTGATCGAGATTAACCCTTACCTGCTGGGCACCATGTCTGGCTGTGCCGCTGACTGTCAGTACTGGGAGCGGCTGTTGGCCAAGGAGTGTAGGTGGGTGACGCCTCTTGTGTCCCTTTCTCAGCCTTCTGGTTGATTCTTGGGTCTCCCAAATCTCTGTACTTCCCTTCTCTGCCCTGTGGGTCCGTCTCAGTGCTCACAGAGTACTTCACAAAGCAGCCTCTGGGTAATAAAAGCCCCCTCTCAAATCTCAGTGTGTGTTCCTGCCCTCAGACCAGACACTTTGTCATATTTAGCATGGAGGCCATCAGTGCCGGTGGGACAGTCCCATTTATTAGGCTTTCTTTGTGTGTTTAGATACTTCACATTCTAAATCTTTCCCTGCTCCTTAGAGTCAACGCAACAATTCCTTCAAGTGTGTATGTCTCCAGTCATTTCCTGCCCCATCACGTGGGAGGGCTAACCTGCTCCAGCCGCCTCTAAGTCTTCCTCTGCCCTGTCCTCACCCAGGCTGTACTACCTGCGGAACGGGGAGCGGATCTCCGTGTCGGCTGCCTCCAAGCTGCTCGCCAACATGGTGTCTCCATACCGGGGCATGGGGCTCTCCATGGGCAGCATGATCTGTGGCTGGGACAAGAAGGTGGGTGCTGTCCTTTCCCCATGTTCCTCAGCCAGGGATGAAAGATCTCATCCCCATCGGATCCGCCCACGCCCACCCCGACCTGATATCCCAAAGAGAGAGCACTTGTTTCTGCAACTTTTCCCGTGTGTGTGTGTGTGTGTGTGTGTGTGTGTGTGTGTGTGTCTATTTCTCGGTCCAGTTAGAGACCATTGTATGTCATGGACAAGCAGCTCCTTTTGTTAAAATAGCTGCATCCATTTGGTTTCTCCTGTTATTTCTAAAGTTCTAGCTTTTCCCAAAATGCTGTCCTAAGTCAAATGCTCCCGTAGTAGTTTTCATTCTTGTGTCCAGTTTTCATGACCCACCCTTGAACCTCTTTATGTTACCAATAAATCTCTTTCCAAATTCATCCTGAAACCTCTTCCGTCTTGTAGGGCCCAGGCCTCTACTATGTGGATGAAAACGGGACCCGGCTCTCAGGACACATGTTCTCCACTGGCAGCGGGAACACTTACGCCTACGGGGTCCTGGACAGTGGCTATCGGCCCGACCTCAGCCTTGAAGAAGCCTATGACCTCGGCCGCAGGGCTATTGTTCATGCCACTCACAGAGACAGCTATTCTGGAGGCGTCGTCAATAGTAAGACACAAGGAGCCCATCGTGCCTGGGAAGGGTTGAGGGAGATTGTGGAGGGAGCTCTGGGAGGCTGAGAGGCAGGGAGGAGGTCTTTAGAGTCAAGAATGGCCTGGAAATCCCAGTAGGGAGGGGCTAGAGTGTGTTTCTGTGCCTGCGTGCATTGTTGCTTCCTGCACCAGAACCCTGGTCACCGGACCTTGGTGTTTGCTCATTCGTCCGCAGTGTACCACATGAAGGAAGACGGCTGGGTGAAAGTGGAAAGTACAGACGTCAGCGACATGCTGTACCAGTACCTGGAGGCTGATCAGTAGCAGTGGCGTCGGCTGTGCAGGCCTCTTCCGGTGGGAGAGCCACCAGACTTAGGGACCTGGACCACCTTCCGTCTCAGCCAAGATAGAGAATGCCCAGCAGCAGATGACCATGGGCCATGGTCACCCATTTCTGCACTCTCCTTTCAATGAGCATCTCCCCTGGGAGCCTTCTGGTGCCCCGCTAAGCACAATAAAGGAAAACGGTTATAAACGCTCCTGGTGTGGCTAAGTGGGTTAAAAAACATGGAGGAGTTTTTTTTTTTTTGGGGGGGGGCAGGAAATCAAGAGAGGTTTTCCCTGAGAAATAACTCAGACATCTACATAAGAAAGGAATGCTGGGCATGGAGAGCACTTCTGTAATCCCAGCACTCGGCAGGCTGAGGCAGGAGGATTGTTGCAAGTTTGAGACCAACCTGGCTTACAAAGTGAGTTTAAGACCGGTCTGAACTGCATAGTGAGAACCTGTCTCAAAAAGACAAAAAGAAAAAAGCAAAAGAAAAAGAAAAAATGAGGCCCTACCAGTCCTTCTCAGGCTTGTAATCCTAGCCCTCGGGAACCTGAGGTACAGGTCATGAGTTCTAGGCCAGCCAGTACTATATATAAGACCCTGTCTCAAGAAACCAAACCAAACCAAACCAAAAACAACTGGCCTCACCAAATATTTATTCGTGTGTATTTCTTCCATACTCATCTCCTAGTCATCTTTGGACACATATTTGTAGCTTCATTGCCACAGAGACATAATCTGGAGACTCTGGTGTGGTCCATTGTTCATGGTTTGCGAGACTGGGAGCAGGACACCGACAGCGAGTTTTGACTTTGTGGAGGGGGATGGAGAAGCTTCCACCTCCCTTACGTGTGGTTTTTGCGAATACTCTGCTGTTTACCTCAAACGACACCCTGGATAATGGGACACTGAACGGATGTCAGGGTCAGATTCTGACTGAAGAGGAAAGGACCCAAACAGGCCTCCCAGAAGTGGAGAATAAGAGGAAAGAGTCAAAGATCTACATTAGAAAAAAAGACAATGAAATTCTCTGACTCATGAAGGGGTACAGGAAGGGACGTGGGCTGTGTCACCTCTCTGGTGACGTCTGACCACTGGAAGCAGCTGAGTGTGGAGCTTTTTCCATTAGGGGAGATCCTTGCCATCCCGAGAGGATGGCACTGGATTCGTTTTAGCGATCTGCTAATCCTCCCTTCGGTTCCCCACCCCTCAGCCGCTGCCCTGGGAGCTACGCCAACAACATTTGCAAAGGCTGGTGTGAGAGCCAAGCAGCGAGCCCTTCGGGATTTCTTTTTTAAGTTTGTGAGGTAATTCTAACCGGAAGTCATTTGTGGAATAACTCTGCAAACCGGGGGCAGGCTCTCACCCAGAGCAATCTAATCCCACCTGCTGTTCCTTCAGGGTGAACTCGAGCAGTACCGGGCACTTCCCTGGCGCGCCCAGGGGATTCCCATTGGGTCCCAGCGCACACATGAGCACAGGGTCTCACCCAAGGTCTGGCTCCTTTACTCCAGGACCCTAAAACTGGATCTTGGCTGGGCGAAAGGGGCGCTTATTAAAACAGGCAGCAACTGAGAAAATCCAGTGGTTCCCAGTTAGGAAGCATCTCAGTCCCTGAAACGCTTTGCAGTCTTACAGCACAGAGCGACCGGCAGGAGGGTGCGAGGGAGCCTCTCTGGGGACCCAGGGCGCCGGCTGGTTTGGGGCTGCAGGTTTCCGGTGCGCAGGTCTCGGGCGCCCCCGCGGGCTTCGGTGCGCAGCTCTGGCTGGGAAGCGAAAGCGAAAGCTGCGAGGCCGGGACGAGAGAGCCTGCGGGAGCCAGAGGGGAACGAGGAGGAGAGCGATCTGGCTCCCAGTGCAGCTCTGGCCCGGAAGCCCGGAGTGGCAGTCCCGCCGCGGTGAGTTCGTGAGCGCACGCGGGGCGCAGCGCCCCCTCGCCCCACACTGCTTGTCCCTATGGGCCCAGGAAGTGGAGGCAGCGGGCTGGGTGCGCCGGGCTCCCCGGTCCGCGGGCTGGCAGAGTGGAGGGTGGAGGGTGCGGGGGGGACCGGGCCAGGGGATTTGACCGGGACCGGGGCCACCCCTCACTTCTCACCTTCTCCCCGCAGATCCCGGGCGCCATGCGGCTCCCCGACCCGAGGCCCTGGGCCTCGCTGCTGCTGCTGGACTTGGCCTTACTCTGGCTGCTCCGGGGGGCTCTGGGGGCGCTGCTTCCCCGAGGGCTTCTGGGCTTGTGGCTGGAGGGCGCCCTGCGCCTTGGAGGGCTGTGGGGGCTGCTAAGGCAGGGAGGGCTGCTGCGGCTTGGGGGGGCCTTGCTGCCCCCGCTCTGCCTGGCGACCCCCCTGTTCCTCTCGCTGAGAGCCCTGGTGGGGGGGACCTTGAGTGCACCCCCGGTCAGAGTGGCCTGGGCCTCCTGGGCTTGGCTGCTGTTGGGCTACGGGGCTGCAGGGCTAGGCTGGGCCCTGTGGGCTCTGATGAACGCCCCAGGGGCCCGGAACGCGGAGCCGGGCCAGGAGAAGAACAAAGTCTTGATGTGGCGGCTGCTGCAGCTCTCCAGGCCCGACCTGCCCTGGCTCCTGGGCGCCTTCTTCTTCCTGGCGGCCGCCGAGTTGCGTGAGTGTGGGGCGCAGCCCGGGAGCGGCGGTGGGAGAAGACGCCGGCGCCAGCGCGGGCACCTGGGGACCTTCTTTCCTCTTTCAGTGGGGATGCTGATCCCTCACTATTCTGGCCGCGTCATCGACATCCTGGGGGGTGATTTTGACCCCGATGCCTTTGCCAGCGCCATCTTCCTCATGTGCCTGCTCTCCGTTGGGAGGTAGGTGATGAGCAGGGGGGGCCCTTCCCGAGCCCCGAGTGTTGAGCGGAGCCCCCGACACTGTGCAGGAAGTCCAGAATACCGGAACTGAAGTGTGTTGTATTTATTGCCTGTGCTGTTCTACCTGCCCATTCATTTCTTTATTCACATTTATCCAACACCCTAAAGCTCACAGCGTGTATTCTAAAGTTTGTCTTACCCAAGCAGCCGTGTGGGTGTGTGATGCAGAAGGCGTTCGCCGTCAAAGGCAGTCTCTCAGTCTCCCCTCACCATCTGTCTCCATGAAAATCAGTCTCTCTCCTGTGCCTCCCGACCCTGCGCCCTCTCTACAGCGGCTCCTCAGACCTCTCTTGGCAGGGCGGGCGTCCCTCCTCCCTGACCCTTTCCTTCCTCACCCATTTTGCCAATCCCAGAAGCTCTTACTTGGAGCTTATGACCCACCGAGCCTTCTCTCCGGCAACTTTACTCTTGGCTTTCAATTGCTACCCGCTGTCATTTTAGCTGTACTCAGGGGCCTGCTGGCTGGCTGGACTGGGCCCCGGAGGAGGTGAGTGCACAAGCTGGTGTGCAGACTGAAGGAGGTCTTCACTCCCCTGGCCTCAATGGGCCCCAGCCGGGCGCCGCCCCTTTTCAGGCCGTGTTAATTTTGAACGTCCCCAGAAACCAGTGCTTGTGTTCTGTCTCAGCACTCTAGGAGGCTGAGCCAGGAGGATTGCCCGTTAGAGCCCAGCCGGGGCAGTTTAGTGACTTAGGCAGACCCTGTTAAAAAAAAAAGAAAGTGAGAAGGAGCAGGTGATGTATCTCAGTCGGAAAGCCTTGAGCTCAACAGCAGCGCTGCAAAGAGAAAACAAAACCAAACAAAAATGTGCGCCTGCTCATGCCTTCCTTCCAGACTTGCTTCTTTCCCCTGAAACTGGCTACTCAGGTTTCACCTTTTTACTGACCAATCCGCTGTTTCTTTTCTCATTCCTCTCCTAGTGAGGCCTCAGTTCTTTTTGGCCTTTCTGTAGCATTTTGTTCCTTTATTGATCTTTCTGCAGTTAGCTTTTATGAAATCTCTCTTTTCTGACCTGCTTAGTTTCCCGTAGAGAACTCTCTACCTCTGGACCCTTCCATTTGACTTTCTTTATGGCTCATTTCTGTATTAATCTGTGACAGAATTTTTTCCTGTTGAGCTAACTCAGTTGAGCTCTGTGGGTGATTCCTAGATCCACGTTTCCATGCCGAGCTCGATCTTGTGACGCCATTGTCCCCTCGGTGTTCCTATTACATAGCCTGCTCTTACCTCGCATGCCTGCACCCCGGACTCCAAACCCATCTCACCCTGGTCTTCCTGAACGAGACCTCCTCTTACTCTGATTCACAAAACCCTCCGTATCTCTGGCTCCAAGCATCAGCACTGTCGGTGTCTCCCCACACCCAGACACAGCCCTGCCATTTCCTACTTGAAGACGTTTCTCTGTGTCCTTTCTCTCCAATCTCGTGGGATCTCCAGAGTCCAGAACCCTCATGAGCTCATGCGTGATTGTCGCAAAGGACTTTTAACTATGCTAACTAAATTGGCATTAGAATCTCATGTCATGCAAAGGGATGACTTACGCTTTTCTATATTTTTATCTTTAAATTTTATCACAAAACATTGATTTGTCTGAGAAGAATTCTCCAAGGACGAAGGAAAGGGTCAGCATGGCTCTAGAGTGCTGGAGAATGGGAGGTCAGGGAGTTCTTTGGGGTCCCATAATGAAGTACCTGTGACTGTAAAGGAGGGTTTTGCTGCCGGGAGGAATAGAGACCAAGACAGAGGAGAGGCCGGAGGGGGTCAGCCCATTGGGAGGCCAGGCTTGACGCAGGCCCTGGGCTGTTTCTCGGCAGTTCTGTGTGATTCTCCCCCTGTGTCTGTCACAGGAGGAATTCCACGAGTACTGGTGGGTGTTTACCTATTAGAAGTTTGTTCCCACATCTAGTCACCGTGTGTGCCATTTCTTCTCTCTCTGTTTCTGTCTCTCTGTCTGTCCCCTGCTTCCCTTTATTCATGGTTTGCCTCTCTGCTTTTATATTTTATTTAATTCTGGCTTTGTCCTCTGCTTCTCCTGCCTCTCCTGTGCGTCTCGCCCTCTCCTTCCTGCTTCTCTCTCCTCCTGACCCACAGCTCGCTGTCCGGAGGCTGCCGAGGAGGCTTGTTCACCTACGTCATGTCCAGAATCAACCTGCGGATCCGCAAGAAGCTTTTCTCCTCCCTGCTGCGTCAGGACCTCGGTTTCTTCCAGGAGACTAAGACAGGTGGGGCCCGGGGGCCAAGTCTGGGATTCCCCCGGCCATCCCTGTCCCTCCATTACCTGTCCATTCGCTGGGGCCTCACGTTGTCTTCTGGGACAGAGCACAGACAAAGTGCCCACAGCTGTGCAGGCGATGGCGGAGATTTAGAGGTGGGGCCCTGTCCCTGGGCACGTTCAGGAGGACTTTCTGGGCCTCTGCTGTGCAGTGTGCACGGTTTCCTCACTGCTCTGTCCTCGCCAGGGGAGCTGCACTCCCGGCTGAATTCGGACACCTCCCTCATGAGCAACTGGCTTCCGCTAAATGCCAATGTCATGCTCCGGAGCCTGGTGAAAGTGGTGGGGCTGTACAGTTTCATGTTCAGCGTGTCACCTCGACTCACCCTCCTGTCTCTGCTCGACCTGCCCGTGACACTAGCTGCTGACAAGGTGTACAACACCCGCCATCAGGTACATGTGGACCTTAGGGGACTCTGAGAAGAGAACAAAACCCAGGGGCAAGGAGACCTCCACATTCCTCCTCTAGGCTATCTTAGAGAGGGATTTCCTTGTTTCGGCCCTTAGAGTATGTTGTATGCTTACACCACATTTTGCTCACTCCGTCATCTTTTGATGGACATTGAGTTCGGTCTGTGACCCCTCGGCTCTGTACACAAATGCCTGTATGTGTGTGAGGATGTTTGTGGGTAAGGGGGGCATTTTTCTGGGGAGATAATACCTGTTATCATCCTCTCAAAGGAGTCTGTACATATCCTCCTCACAAAAACCGAAAAGGATATCTCAGAGGGTTTTACAGTTTTCTCCTTGAGAATCAGCAGAAGGAGTTTGGCTGGAGTGTAGCGGAAGGAGGAGGTGAGTTGGGGATTTTGAGTCTGAATGTCGGCTGATCTTTGGTTCTTTCTCTCTTGTTGTGGTTAAAACACATAGCATAAACGTTACCATTTAATCAGTGTTACATGCACAGTTTGGTGGCATCGAGCACATTCACACTGCTGTGCATCCACTGCTACCATCTATCTGTAGAACTTTTTCCTTTTTTTTTTTTTTTTTTTTTTTTTTTGTGGTACTGGAGATTGAACTCCTGACCTTGCGCTTGCCAGGCAGGTGCTTATGCCACTGAGCTATATCCCCAGCCCCCATAGAACTTTTTCCTTAAAATGAAACTCTGCACCCAGGCAACAGTTACTGCCACTGCCTTTGCTTAAGCCCTCTCCCTGCTTTTCATCTCTGTGAATTTGATTACTCCAGGTACCACCCCAGAGTGGGATCCTAAGGCTTTTGTCTTGCTGACTGGCTAATTTCCCTAGCATAAGGTCTTCAGGGTGCATCTGTGTGGTAGCATGTGTCATAATTTCCCTTTTAAGGCAAAATGTTAGATGTGTAAACTACATTTGCTTATCTAGCCATCCGTTGATGGATGTTTGAGGGGTGTCCAGCTTTTCGCTACTGTGAATAATGGTGCTGTGAAATGGATGTACAAATATCTGCCTGGGACCCTGCTTTCAGTTCTTCTGGGTGTACTCTGAGAAATGTAATTGCAGGGTGATATGGTAATTCCATTTTTAATATTTTGAGGAACTGCTTTATTGTTTTCCATAGCCTCTAAATGTCTAAGGTCTCTAGTTTCTTCACACTCCTGTCAGCCCTCATTTTTTTGTTTTTTCACAAATAATAGCTGTTCTAATGCTGGTGATACAGTTTATTGTGGTTTTTATTGCATTTCTCTAATAATCAGTGATGTTGTGCTTGTTGGACATCTTTTTTCAGTGCTGGGGATTGGACCCAGGGCCCTATACAAGGCAAAAACTCTACTGCTGAGCTGTCCCACAGAATGAATGTCTACTCAATTTCCATGCCCATTTTAAAATTAGGTTTCTTTGTTTATGTTGAATTATAGGAGTTCTTGATGTATTTTGGATATTAATCCCTTATTATAGAAAGCCCTTTTGGACCATGTCATGGTTCAGAGGAATTCACATTTGTAATCCCATGGAAAAGTTGTTGGAATTCTAATAAGTTAATTCCAGTCTACCACTTCCAGTGCAATGCATGGTGAGAATAAAGATACTAAGGCATATTTGTAATTGTAGGGAGGGAAGGAGTCCTAGGTCCAGTCAGAGTAATGGATAACCGGAGCAAAGGCTTCGACCCATGGCTGAACCCGAGTTTTATTAATTCGTGAAGAGGGGAGGATGAGTGGCTATGAGAATGGCGGGAAAGTATGTGAGTGCTGTGAGCTTTGCTAGGTAGGAGGTCTGAAATCACCTCTGCAATATGTAGAGAGAGAGAGATGCAGGAAGAAGAATCTGCATATCACAGATTGGAGCAGTATTTAGTGTTTTGGGGCTGGTGCCTCAGTTTGGATGTGTCGTCCAAGCTCTGAGAAGTCATAGCCTCTTCTTGAGGCTCATTCTCAGCTGACAGTGTGGACTCTCTTAGCCTAGTTCACACAAGTTACTTGGGAGCTGTGGGCGGGGCATCACTGACCTTGCTTCAGAGACTACGCATCAGCACCTCTGCTAGATCCATTTGCATTGCTTAAAGCCAGCTGAGGGGTAAGGAAATGTCCTAGCCAGCTCTTTACATACCAATACACGGAGGCAGGGCCAAATGCTCTTTCAAGGAGAGCCATCCAGGTGGTCTTCCACACCTTATCAGACATATGATTTAAAAACGTTTTCTTGTATTTTGTGGATGTCTTTTCACTGTTGATAGAGGACTTTGATGGCCCAAAGCTGTTGATTTTGATGAAGTCTGGTTTATCTATTTTTTATTGCCTGTGTTTTTGGTGTCATGGCCAAGAAATCACTGCTAAATGTAGTCTCACAAAACTTTTCTAATATGAGGGTTTTGATGAATTTTGAATCACATCTCACCTTAGCTAGCTGTTGCTCCTTGGGGAAACTACCCTACCTTCTTCCCAGACACTGTTGTGGGAGAATTATCTTAAATGAAGTTTAGAAAAAAGCATACAGTTGTCCCTAGCTATATTGTGGTTCACTTATTGTGGCTTCACCGAATCACAGTTTTTT
>NW_004955437.1:1477220-1486047 GCF_000276665.1 Chinchilla lanigera | reverse complement strand
GGGCTCTTTGTTCTCGCGTCCTGCCCTCAGGGATTGGGTGGGGCATACCTGGCTCTGTGCGCGCGTTTCAGCTGGGAATCCTGGTGGTATGTGTCCAGCGCAAACTCGGACCCAGGAGCCCTGCCACTCCTGGAGAACTTGCGGTCTGGGCGCAAGGCGCGGGGGGCGTATCACAGGTTTTTAAAAGAATACATGTCTAATTCTATATCGTGGAATTTTTGCTATATTGCAGGATTTTGCGGTATGTAGGTATTTATATAATATTTATGATTTTAATTATTTTTGTGTAAAAAATTTAAAACAATATAAAAATGTTAATTCAAACATATTAAAAGAATATTAAATTGAAGTACAATACAGTATGGATTTCATCAGTGGATGAATACTGTACTGTACATAGTGGAAATGCAGTACATCACTACTGCTTGCCCAAGTTTGCCAACATGAGATTGTACATGGCACACTACTGGCTGATGGAATGGAAGGTGACCACCCACAGCACTGTGTTCTGTATCCTGGGCACAGATTGGCTCAGTGACTGTAGCATCAGCCTGTTTGCCCTCCCGCACTGTGCCCATACATTCAGCATCTCTCCTTAGCCAGTTTACATTGAGTACCCATATAGAGTTTTACATGTTGTTAAAATTACATAGGTTTAAGAGTGGAGAAAGTGTTTAAGAGCATATGAAGCACTTAGAAGAGTGTGGGAAAGGTTAATAAGAGTGGGAAAGGTTTATAGGAGTGTGGGAAGGGTTTATAAAGCCTTAAGAGATATATAAATAATAAAATACCACTATGCGGATTTTCACCTATTGTGGGGGTCTCTGGAATGTAACTCTGATAGGTGATGGATCACTGTATCCCCCACACTACCTAAGAGCTGAATAATATTTTATTCCTTCCCTTCTTTTTGTTCTCATGCCTCCTTGTAAGCAAGTGAGGAAGCGGGACGAGAGAGCAGTTTGATGCATCGGGGGGCGGGGAGTGGGTGGGCATCCCGGGGCTGGAGTGAGACCTGCATGTCTGCTCTCTCCTGCTGCATGGTCATGGACATTCACCTCCCCACTCCCCCAGGCCTTGCTTCTGAAGATCCAGGACGCAGTGGCGAAGGCAGGGCAGGTGGTGCGGGAGGCAGTTGGAGGGCTACAGACCGTGCGCAGTTTTGGGGCAGAGGAGCAAGAGGTCTGTCGCTATAAGGATGCTCTGGAGCAATGCCGGCAGCTGTGGTGCCGTCGAGACCTGGAAAAGGGCCTGTATGATCTCTTCAAGAAGGTGAGACAACCACACCTTGGGGAGACGGCCGGGAGCAACTATCGGTTCTGGTGTCCCTTGCACTCAGTCTTGGGCAGGGAGGGGAAAGGACAGGAAGACTCCCTCAGCCTCACCTCTTCCTCCTCCTACCCCAGCTGCTGCGTCTAGGCTCGCAGGTGATAATACTGAGCTGTGGGCGGCAGCAGATCCTGGCGGGCGAGATCACCCGGGGCTCGCTGCTGTCCTTTCTGTTCTACCAGGAGGAGGTGGGGCACTATGTGCAGGTGAGTGAGGAGCCCACACTTCTCCTACCTTTACCTTCTGTTCTGTCTCTGGGTCTTGGCCTTTATTTTTTACCTTTAACAGAACAGGACAAAATGTACGATGCCAACTAATTTTGTAATGGTGAATTTCAGACCTATTTAAAAGAAGAAAAACAATGGGAGACGCATGTACCCAACGCTTGCATTAGCAGTGGTCACCTCATGGCTAATTCTGTTCGGTCTGTAGTCCCAGCCGCTTCTCACCAATATTATTTTGATGCAAATTCAAGATGTGTAATTCAAATTCAAGAGTATGTAATATCTATAAGATAAAGCCATCTAGAATAATGTATCATCTCATGGTCATTATAACACCTAAAAATCGGCAACAGCTTGTAAAATTGACCAAATATAGTCACTGGTCAGTTTTCCACCTTCTTAGATATGATGCCTAGCTCACGTCAGGATCCAGATGAGGTCCCTCATTATGATTTGCTGCTGCATCTTTTAAGTCTCTCCATCTCAAATTTTCTACTTGGGTTTATTTAGTGAGGAGGTAGATTGTTGTCCTGAAGCATTTTTGTCCTGTTGGAGTTTTTTGATTGAATGCTTGTAGTGTTAATATGTTCCTCTGTTTCTAGAATATTTCCTATCCACCGGTAGATATCTAGAAGTTTGTGAGATTTGAAAATTTTCTCCTTTTGACAGTGTATGCCCTGCGTGCCGGTATGTTCTTTGGGTAGGAGATTCTCAGTGTCTTTTTGGTGGCAATAGCCACTGGTGCTCAGTGCCCAGTGTGACAGTGTGACAGTTGCAAGAAGGTGATGTTCCAGCATTTGCCATCAATTAACTAGAATGCTTCAACCAAGGGAGACTGTCCTCATCTACCTTTGGCTTACCCAGGGGTGTGGTTTGATGAGGACAGAAAGAGCATTTGCTTTTTGCTCTGCATTTCCCAGTCATTTCCAAGACATTGATTCGCCATCTTTTATGTGTGAAGAACTCAGGTAGACACTCTGGTGGCTGTAAAAGTGAGTCCTGTGCAGTGCCTTCTTTTAAGGCTTTGCCTGTCTAGTCCAGCACGGTGCAGGAGGAATGCACAAGAAGAGTTACAAAGGTCTGGGGATAGAGTGAATGCCGTGTGGTCAGAGTTTGGACTTTAACTTTTTTCCACCGTGAACTGGGGCACTGAGGAGTTGTCACTTTAAAATCCCGCCCAAATTGCACATTGAAAGGCAGAGAACACTGCTGTGGGTGTGGTTGTGAGTGGTGTGTGATGGGGAGCCCGTGAGGAGCTGAGCAATTGGTTCTGGTGAGATATGTGTTCGGCTGACCTGTCCATTCCTGTCTTCCAGGCCGTGATGTACATGTATGGGGACATGCTGAGCAATGTGGGAGCTGCTGAGAAGGTGTTTTGCTACCTGGACAGAAAGCCCAATCTGCCTCAGCCTGGCACACTGGCCCCTCCCACGATGCAGGGGCGTGTGGAATTCAGAGATGTCACCTTTGCGTATCCCAACCGCCCCGACCAGCCTGTGCTCAAGGTGCCTGAGCGAGGTCATAGGGAGGGAACCTGGGTCCTTTGTTCTCTGCTGCTAATGCACGATCAGGTGTTGCGGTAACCAGAGATTTCTTTTTATATTTTTGTTTTGTTTTCTTTTCCGGTACCGGGAATCGAACTCACCACCTTGTGCTTGCCAGGCAGGCGCTATGCCGCTGAGCTAAATCCCCAGCCCAACGATCAGGTGTTGCATCTTGTAGATCATTTGCCTTTGAGAAGGCTGTCTTGCTTCTGCTAGAAAGAGAAGGGAGGCGTCTTGTAAGAAAAGTGGTGTGGCCTTAATTCTTTCCTGTTTCTCCAGGGGGTAACATTCACTCTGCACCCTGGGAAGATGACGGCCCTGGTGGGACCCAATGGCTCTGGGAAGAGCACTGTGGCTGCCCTGCTGCAGAATCTGTACCAGCCCACGGAGGGCCAGGTGCTGCTGGACGGAAAGCCTGTCTTAGAATACGAACATCACTACCTGCACAGACAGGTGGGCAGGGAAGGAGACGGGTAGTGGGTTGAGGAGAAGGGGTGCGCAGAGACGGAGGATGTGGGGTCCATGGGAATAAACAGTGGGTCTATTCATGGGAAGGCATGAATGGAGTTCCCCACCCTGTGGGTTACACACTGCCCTGTGCTCCCTTCCCCCGCTTCGCAGATGTCTGTGGTGGGGCAGGAGCCTGTGCTGTTCTCAGGCTCTGTGAGGGACAACATCACCTACGGGCTGCAGAGCTGTGAGGATGAGAAGGTGGTGGCTGCCGCCCGGGAGGCCCTTGCATATGACTTCATAGAGGAGATGCCAGATGGAATACACACGGGTATCGGCTGCAGATTGGGAACCTGCCCTTGCCCTCGAAGAGAACGTGGAGCTTCTTGGGGCGAAGGCTGGGTCCCTGTGACCCCGTGTTAGCTCCTTCCCACTTCTTCCCTTTGCTCCCACCTCCTGTTCTTCCCCACCTCAAGCATTGCTCCGCCCCCACCTTGTTGGAGAGTCTTTGTTCCCAAAGGACAACGCAGAAGTAGAGCTTCCCCCTCCAGGGCAACTCCAAGGGCCCACCCTCCTGACGGGTTGGATAGGAGACAGCCAGTACAGTCGTCCCTGCTCATGGGGAGGAGCGCTGTTCTGAAGCTGTGTCTGAGGAGGCATTTTCTCGGATTTCCTCAGATGTTGGTGAGAAAGGAAGCCAGCTGGCCGTGGGACAGAAACAGCGTCTGGCCATCGCCCGGGCCCTTGTGCGGGACCCACGCATCCTCATCCTGGATGAGGCCACCAGTGCCCTGGATGCCCACTGTGAAGAGGCTGTGAGTAGCGGGGTGGGACAGCAGGGTCGGAGAGGTCAGGTCTGCGGGGTCACCGTGTGTGGAGCTGGGAGGGGAGGACAGGCGGCCCCTTAGTGGGAAGAGTGACTGCCTTGGCAGGGCTGGGGATGGGGTGGAGAGCATGGTGGTGGGAGGCGTCCTTGACTGCTCCCATGCTGCCTCCCATCCTCAGAAGCAGCACCTGCCAAGAGGGAGCAGCAGGGCAGACTGTTCCTGCTGCCCTTTGCAACCCCGCGCCTCCTTTACACAGAGTCAGAAGCCGTGGCGCCCTGTTGGTTTCTGGTGTCCATCCCATCCTCACCTTTCTGATCCTGTCCCTTCAGCTGCAGGCCTGGAAATCCCGCGGGGACCGAACTGTGCTGGTGATCGCTCACAGGGAACACGCAGTGCAGAATGCCGACCAGAAACTGGAGCTCAAGCAGGGCGAGCTTGTGGACGTCGTCCAGCTCAGGGTGGGGTAGGACCTCAGTGCTTGCCTGGTGCAAGGCTGAGACCTCCGGACACTGGGCCTATCAGGGCTGTTTCCAGAATGCCCACTGCAAGTGCCTCATGCTCTTCAGTTTTCCTGGGGCTGTGTGCCTGGGGAGTTATTCCTGGAGCTCGGGGTGTGGTAGAGATTGGACCACAGGTGCTTTGGACTTGCTGAGCTGTGTAGGGATGAGGGGCTGAGGCGTGGCGTTTGGGGTGGGTTGGGTGTCACCTGGGCTTATAAATCTCATCACATAGGTGAGTAGAGCGCCGTCTGGTACTGAGTAGCTCACACCGTGTAATAAATACATGCAGAACGCTTTGCTTTATTATATACGTACACATCCGTATGCAAATTTGGAAAACCCAGAAAAGTTCAAAGAAGAGAAGTAAAACTAATCAGTACTGCACTTCCCAGAGACAGCCGTCTTTACTACTTTGCTGGCTGTCTTTGAGATGTTGGTTAGCCAGTACGACATAAATGCTTATACGGTTGCCTTTCGGTGTCCTTCCTCATGTCCACCAGTGCCTGGTGTTTTGGGCGAGGCTGGGGTATGGCTGGACCAAACACAGTATCCCGGTCAGAAGTGTTAATAATCGCATCACGGATAGCTACCATATACGGAGTTTAAATATGGACAGGAAGGAACTATGCTCAGTGTTTCTCAGGAGTGATCATTTTTTTTTTTTTTTTTTGGTTTTTCTCCGGTACCGGGAACCGAACTCACGACCTTGCGCATGCCAGGCAGGCGCTTTTGCCGCTGAGCTAAATCCCCAGCCCCAGGAGTGATCATTTTTAATACTTACGCTCAACCCACCAGCTTGGTTGTTCTGTCTGACTTCCAATTTATAGGTGAGGGATCTGAGGATCAACGCATCAAAGAAATGATGTGACTGTCCTGAGGTTACACAATGGTGGAATTGATGTTTGAACCCAGACTTCACCCTGAAGTCCCTACACTGAATAAATTACGTGTATTGCATCTCTTATGCATCTTGGCTCCAGTCCACAATCCGACCAGGCAGAGCCAGGTTGCATCTTGCTCCGAGCAGCTCGGAATCCATCGTCTTTGCTCCTGCTGTGCCGGCCTCCGTTCAGGCTCAGAGCGTCCTGTCCCGGGAGGGTTCCTGTCCCGCTCCCCTCTCCCGGCCATTATTCCACGAACTCAGTTTTCTTTCTAGAAGCCGCATGAGCTGGGATGATGTCAGTCCTGGAAGCTGCTTCCTGTGTCCCCATTGCTTCTGCTGAGATCCTTTGTAGAGCACGAAGGGTCCCCAACCTCTGGCCCCCCTTTCCTGGTGCATTCACCTTCAGCCACTGCCAGCTTCCTGCCCTCGCCAGTCTCTTGCCCATTCTCTGCGTCGCCCTCCCCTGCTTTCTCACAGCCTTCACAAGACTTCAGGAAGCTTCCTTTTCCTCAGTCTGGAGAAAATCCCCTGTGCTTCTGTTGCCTGGGGCTTACCTTTCTCACTGCCCTATTAAACTCTGCCCACACTCGTTTGTCCTTTACAGCATGACTCCTGCTGGCAAGGGCAATTATCTTACGTTTCCTGACTGCTCCTTGCACAGGGCCTGAGTCACAGCAGACAGTAATTGGTATCTGAATGAATCTCAGTCCTCTCTATGTGTAGCAGCCGCTGAGAAGCCAACGCTGTACACGTGACTGGCTGCTGGGCGGGACTTACTTTAGAAGGCTCCTATTCTAGGAAAGAGAAACTTGCATATTCCCGGGAACAGCAGGAACTTTACAGCATTAGCAATGAATGTGCTGGAGCTGTGGTTTTGGAACTGCTCCCGCCTGGCAGTTGTTGGGAGCAGATTAGCCTCTGCCTCATCCTGCTGCTGCCTGGCAGCTCACAGCCACCTGCCTCCCAAATTCCAGCAAGCGTGAAAGACGCACTGGGGGGAGAGCAAGCTGGCTCAAGTGCTTTCCTTCCCCACTCAATGTCTTTTCTTCGTCAGAAGGGGATAATAGTTACTGCATCTCCCAAGTTTATGGGGGCTGCAGCCCTCACAGGAATAGACGATCTTGTAAGGTCTTTGGTTTTCTCAGTAACCCCACAGCTAATAACTCCTTAAACATGGAAGGCATCCTGAAAACATAATGGTCACGTCTTCTTTTAGAGGTAGAGAAACTGGGAGGGCTGAAAGGAAAGCTTAAGGATTCTGACAGGAGGCCCAGGAAGATACAGCAGGCTTAAAGGTCTTCCTTCACTCCTACCCCATCAGCATGTGCTCTCCTCGCCTGTAACTGCTCTTCTTGTTGCTTGTCTCTAGCGTCTTCCCCACTCAGGCAGGCCCACTCCTTCTAAAGGAGAATGCAGGTGGAGAGGGGACCCTGAGGAATAGATTTCTTTGAACTTCCAAGCAACTCCCTACCCTGTCTGCCCTGTCCTGTGTAGAAGCAGCACTGAGCTCCAAGTCCTGGCTCCTCTACCTGGCAGCACAGTCACTTGGAGGCCACGTGGGTGGACTGTAGAGTTTTTTGTGGAGAAGGACTAGGGAGTAAGGGGGAAGAGTTTGCGATTGATGCTGAGTGATCCACAGTATCACCCATTTGAGACTGGTGCCATCTAGTGGTCATAGGAAACCCTGGGTTTTGAATCGAGTTTTGGGGAATCTTATGAATTATAATTCTAATAATCATTCACTGGGTGCTTATTCTGTGCTGTGACTGTGCTAATTAAGGCCCAATATATATCTCCTCCTTTCACCATCAAGATAAACCTATGAAGCAGATAAAGCTATCCCAATTCTAGCAACGAGGAAATGGAGTTCTGTTACACAGGTAGAATCAATTCTGAAGAGTTGCCTGTATTCTCTGCAGCTGCATATTCTTCTACAACTCTCTTTTAAAAGACACTACTTACTTAAATAGGAAGTATATTGAGATTTTTAATTCAAAAGACACAAAAAATAAACAGAAATACTTTACTTCCACCGTTCCCCACAGTTTGTCAGGGCAATCCAGCTCTGAGCTGTATGCTTATCATTATGGAGAGAGGTAATGTATATTTAAACAAATATATGTATATATTCTCGCTCCCTATTTTTCTAAATAGCAGCTCCCTAATCCCATTATTTTGAGCTTTACTTTTTACATTAAAAATGTGTGGCTATATAGGGTCTATTTTGTTGAAAGACCATATTTCATTTAGTCAGTATCCCTCTATTTGTTTTTTTTTTCCTCCGGGCCGGGAATCGAACTCATGATCTCATGCTTGCCAGGCAGGCACTGTGCCACTGAGCTAAATCCCCAGCCCCAAGTATCCCTCTATTCATGTGTAGTTAGGGTACTGGAAGCCTTTTGCCATTGCAAGCAAATTCTTGATAGAGATTGCAAAATTGCCTAGATAGAGGTTTTATCAATTCAGTCCTAGCAGCAGTATATGAGTTTATCTTTTCCCCTATATAAGTATTGTTAACCTTTTAGATTTTGCTGATTCGGTGGGTGAAAAGTGGCATGGTATTATAGCTGTCATTTGCTTTTTTTTTATTGTCTATGAAGTAACAAATATACTGAACCCAGAAGGAAAAACTGGGAAAAGATGGACCCCCCCATAAAATAATAACAAACATGTCTAAAATATTGATAAGCCAGAAGGAGGAATGAAATATAAACATAACTGAAAATTTCTAATAATAGTGACTATTAAGTTTACAAAACCAAATAATAACAAATAACATGAGAATGAGGCCAATAAGGTCTTTATCTCATTTGGAAGGAAAGTTGAGATACTGATTAACTTCAATTGTTGCCAAGTTAGTCATGTTAAAAATGTAGGGGTAACTTTTTTTTTTATTTTAAAGAGTAAAAGAAGGATAACATAATAATAGGGGGGGCTTACCAAATTGCGGACAAAGTGGTGGGAGATTATCAATGGTTATTGTTTTACATATTGTTATCTACAAGATAGTTTCTCAGGAACACAAATAGACGAATAATAGTGAGTTACAGAGAAAAGAAGTGGGAGATTA
>NW_004955437.1:1462476-1476515 GCF_000276665.1 Chinchilla lanigera | reverse complement strand
AGGGGTTTCTCCATGTTTGAATGATTCACACATGTCCGTGGGTGGGCATCTGCAGCCAGTGCATGTGGGCCAATTGTGTCATTGTTTCTCTGTGTCATGGTAGCTCTGAGTTGAGCGGCAGCAGTGGCCAGCCTCAGGGCCGGCGCACAACAGTGCTCGCTGCTGTGTGTCTCCCCGTGCACCAGGGGCCCTCCTTCCGGGCACCTACGAGACAGGGAGCAAGCCAGCCGGAAGACCGGTGCTCCCTGCTCGTGGCTCCCCATGCACTGGGGCCCTCCTTCCAAGTGCCAATGAGACAGGGAGCAAGCTGGCCAGAAGACTGGCACTCCCCGCCCGTGGCTCCCTGTGCGCCGGGGGCCCTCCTTCCGGCCCCTACAAGGCAGGGAACCAGCCAGTCAGAAGACTGGTGCTCCCTGCCCATGGCTGCCCATGCACCGTAGGGGTAACTTTTAACTGACAGAATTGAAAAACCCTAGACCAACAGAGGGTAAGTAGAGAATATTTACATATTTAATCAATTGTACTGATGAAAGAAACCAGCAAAGTAACACAAAAAATAGAAAGCATAATATGTGATAATAGAAACAAATTCAGATGGCTCAGTAATTATAATTAATGTAAATAGCTTTAATTTGTGAGTTGGAAGAGTCTCAGATTAGATTAACAGTGTCACAAAATCCAGTTTTATGCCTTTCACAGGAGTTCCAGAGAAAATATAAGAACATGAAAAGGTTAAAAACTAAACTTAGTGTAAGATTCAAAAGGTGTACACTAACAGAAGACAGCACAGTTTACAGAAATATCTAAAAAAAGCCCAAAAACATTAGTAGAGACAAAGGTGGTCATAATGATAACAAGAAGTCACCAGTACATTTTACTAAAACTGAATAAGTCTGTTTGCAACAAAGCTACAAAATATGTAGGAAATACAGCAGAATTATAAGAAGTTATTGATGAATTGAAATGCATTTTCAGTTAGAGAAAAGTGGCTCCCATGACCGAGCCCAGGATGCCCTCTCCTCAGGTGCCTTGCCCACACCTCTCCTCATTCTGTAAACAAGCTCCACTACCTGTCCACTGTGCTACCTCCTCTCCTGACTCTTCCTGCCCTGAACCCCACATGTACTGCAGTCCATCTTGCTTTAAGTCTTGCAGACAGCTGCCTAGAGGAGTCAACAGTGCTGGTTCCTGTCTCTCCTCAGGAGGGGAGGAGCCTCCTTCCATGGCCTCCACCCTTGTTTAGGACTTAGTCTCTTAGTCTCTTAGGCACACTAAGATGGCAGAGTGGTAAGCAGTAGAGAAAGGGTCTCTCTTAGAGTCACCATCCAGATGTTGGAATATAGCAACATGAGGACAAGAAGGAGGGAAGTGGGTCCCCTGGACCCAGGAAGAATCTGAAGCATGAATTGAAGCCCACAGAGAGAGTGAAGAGAGAAACTTCAACAAAGAAGGAGGTAGCTGGTGGTGCCTTCTTCCTGAGAAGTTCAAATCTGTGGACACAGAGTGACTGCTGGTGACTGCAGAGGCCTCCACAGAGAGATACAGCAGGGAGGGGAGCAGTGGATGTGAAGGACTGCATTAGCTGGCACTGACTTTTGAGGACTCAGTCTTCCCATGCAAGAAAGTGATTGGCTAGGAACCATCTTGGAGAGGGGCCAGCTGAGCTCAGAACTCAGAGTGGCTGCAGGCTCCATCTAGTGGCTCCCAGCTGGGCTCAGTCCCATGGAAGGTGTGCTGATGGCCGCAGGCCTAATAGCTTGGTCTTGGCCAGAAGATGTAGGCTCACTGAGATTATCCACTACCCCACCAAAAAGCTACTGCTGGCTTGCTGGGATAAACCAACATAGTAAGGACTCTGTCTCCACATTGTTGTCTATCAGTGACAGCAGAGACAAATCTGGAAGTGGACTGCTTTCTTTTTTCTTTTTTTCTCTCTCTCATTGTTTGTTGCTGTGTTTTTGTTTCCTTTTTTCTGCATTGTTTGATCTTGTTTTCATATGAGTGTGAATGTGGTTTCTAGATTCTTTGTGGTTGTGGTTCTGCTCTGTTCTTATCTCTTCCTTCTCTCTTTCCCTCCAATCTTCTGCACCAGTTTTCCAAAGCTAGTGTGATTCCTCTTTGCTCCCTACCTTCTAATCTCTTCCTCTTCATCTACTTCTCTGTTTTTTTCCCTAACCCATTTAAAATTTTAACCCCTGAGGCAAAATTGCTATTTTAGGACTTGTGTACTGCATATAGTCTTTGGATTTTAGATTTTGTCATATAACCACAAGTCTTTCGTATGGCTAAAGGTGGCAAATTAATGGTTAGTTTAGTTTGTCATTTTCTAGGCTATGCTTGATGCTATTTTCATTGGTACTGTTATATCCAAAAGTGATGTAGTTGCTCTAAACAGCTGTTCTTCCTGGTGTTTTAAGACAGATAGACTAAGGTTCATGGAAAATACGGTGGCATAGTGCCAAAGAACCAGGGACTGGGCCAAACAGGCAGCAACTTTTCATCCCCAACAAGTTGAGATAAGGTCTTTTAACAGACTCAAAACCCCCAAACCAGCTACCCCTGGAAGATACCTCAGAGAAGCAGTCATTTCCTAAGGGTTCTACATACTAGCAATAAAGCAACCCACCATAGGCAATTTACAAGCATCACCCCAGGAATTAAACTAAAATGAGAAGACACTTAAGATGCAACCCCAGACATCCAGTTCACCAAAGGAAATCCCTGGGGCAATGAAATAGGACAATCTGAAGGCCACCCACCTGGCTTCTCTGAAGTGGTAACAACACAGCAATTTAATGAGGCTATAAAAAAATCAAATCAGAAATAATTTCTCAGATAATTGCAGATATGGTGTCCACAATGAAAATCATCCTTAGTGACTCTAGAGCAGATACAAAAAATAGAGGAGCTTAAGAAAATTATGGAAGCCATGAATGCTCAGCATAAGAAAGAAATGGAACTCATAAAGTAGATTGGAGCAGATATCCAGGATAATAAAAATTCTATTGAAAATACCCACAGCAGAATAAGCCAATGTGAAGACAGGATCTCAGATATAGAAGACAGGCTTCTGCTTAGTGATCATGAAAAGAAAAATTTCTTAAAAACAGCAAGGGACCATGAGAAATCAGTACAGCAGCTGCTAGATGAGGCAGAGGAGAATAACAAGTTTGATTGGAGTCAATGAAAAAGCAGGAGATGATAGCACAAATGTTATAAAAAAATATCCAAGATGTCATGGCAGGTGCTGGGAATTTAGCTCAGTGGCAAAAAGCGCCTGCCTGGCATGTGCAAGGTTGTGAGTTTGGTTCCCAGTACCTGAGAAAAACCAAAAAAAAAAAAAAAAAAGAAACAAGATGTCATGGCAGAAAACTTCCCTGGTAGAGAAAAGGAATTTGACATACAAATAAGTGAGGCATATAGAACTCCAACTAGCCATGATTAGAAAACTACAAGATCCCAGAAATTCAACACAAGAGTAGAATCTTAAAAGCTATTAGGGAAAAGAAACAAATCACCTACAAAGGAAAGCCAATCAGAATCACAGCTGACTTCTCAGCACAAACTCTCAAGTCAAGAGGGCTTGGAGTGAAGTATTTCAAGTTCTAAAGGAAAACAACTTTCAACTCAGATTGATGTACCCTGCGAAACTATTTTTCAAAACTGGTGGAGAAATAAGATGCTTCCATGACAAAGAACATCTGAGGAAGTTAATGACCAGCATACCAGCACTCCAAAATGTTTTGAAACACATTCTAGAAAGAGAAAACAAGGACTACAACTCCATGAACCCCAACAGAAGGTATCCATCAGGCAAGGCAGACAAACAGAAGGTGGGGAAAAAAAGGGAGAGCTGACAACAGGAAAATAACATGACAAGGATAAGTCAATATGTATCAGTTATAACTATCAATGTTAATGGTTTCAATTCACTAATCAAAAGACACAGACTGGTAGAATGGATCAAAAAGCAAAATCCAACAATATGCTGCCTACAAGAAACATTTAAATCAAAGAGAAATTCATGGACTGAATGTCAAAGGATGGAAAATAATACTCATGCAACAGGAACCAAGAAAAAAAGCAAGGGTAGCTGTTCTATTCATAGACAAAGAAAATTTCAAGCGAGGACTGATGAAGAGAGATAAAGATCACTACATCCTTATAAAGGGAACAATACAAGAGAAAGAGATAACAACCATAAATATACATGCAACAAATATCAGTGTACCCAACTATATAAAACAAATACTAATGGGTGTGCAAAGTGAAATAAACACTAATACAATTGCATTGGGGGATCTAAATATCCCACTGTCACAAAAAGATCAATTAGACAAAATATCAATAATAAAATATTAGAACTGAATCAAACCTTTGAACAAATGGACTTAGTAGAAGTTTACAGAGTGTTCCACTCCACAACACCAGAATACACATTCTTCTCATCTGCACATGGGATGTTCTCCAAGGTAGACCACATACTAGCTCATAGAACATGCTTAAGTAAGTGCAAAGACATTGAAATTATCCCATGCATATTATCAGACCATAGTGCAATGAAATTGGAAATCAGTGGCAAAAGAAACCACAAGAACTTCATAAACACATGTAAATTAAATAGCACCCTCCTGAACCACCAATGAGTCACCAGTGAAATTAAAGAAATTAGACAGTTTCTATAATTAAATGATAATGACAATACAACATACTGGAACTTATGGGACATAATGAAAGCAGTCCTAGAGGGAAATTTAGAGCAGTGAATACCCATGTCAGGAAAATAGAGCAAGTACAAGTAAACAACTTAATGCTGCACCTCAAACTTCTAGAAAAAGAAGAGCGGGCTCAGCTAAAAGCTTGTACAAGGGAGGAAATTATAAAGATCAGAGCAGAAATTAACACATTGGAGACTAAAAAGACAGTACAAAGAATCAATGAGTCAAAGAGTTGACCCTTTGAAAGATTAAATAAAACTGACAAATCTTTATCCAACCTTATAAAAAAGGAAACAAAAGACTCAAATCCATACTGTTAGGAATGAAAATGGTGAAATCATAACAGACCCAGCAGAAATACAGACAATCATTTACATCTACTTTGAAAACTATTCTAATAAGATGGGAAATGCAGAAGAAATGGACAGATTGTTAGATACATATTACTAAAGCTGAATCAAAAATCCTAAATAAGCCAATATCAATCAATGAAATCAAACATGTAATTAAAAACCTAACAACAGGCGTGCACCCTGACCTCTTGGAGGTCACAGAAACACGCGGCCTGTGATCACCACCAGTGCAGCCCTCTGGCTTCTGCGTGCACCTTGAGTTGCCTGGAGGCACAGAATCAGGCAGTTTGTGATCTGCTGACATCACAGTTCTCAGCTGAACACTGAGAGAACCAGGTATTTCCCATCCACTCCCTGGGGGTAGAGCAGGTGACCCATGGCCCCACCGCCATTACAGTCTGTGTCTCTGCCCTCTGTGTACCTGGTGCAGACAGGAGATTCTGACTGAGAAGGCCCACAAATTGCTAACACTGGGGTTTGCCTTTGGGTCCTCCCTGCATGTGCCCTATGCCACCAGAGGTACTAGAGCAGGTGATCCAAGAACTGCTGACACTATGATTTGTGTCTGGGCTTTGTGCATGCCCTGACCTCCTGGAGGTCACAGAAACAGTTGGTCCATGATCACTGCCAGTGCAGCCTGAGTCTGGCTCCTGTGTGTGCCCCGAGCTGCTTGGAGACACGAAATCAGGTGGTTCATGAACTGCTGACCCTGTGGTTTGTGTCTGGGCTCTGCCTGCACCCTGAACTGCCTGGGGACACAGGACCACTGGTCATGACTGCACCACCAGTGCAGCCAGCTTCTGGGTCATATGTGGGCCCTGAGCTGTGGGGGGACACTGGATCAGATGGTCTGCCATCAGCTGACATCATTGGCTGACATTGGTGGGTGAGACCTAGGAGAACTAGGTACACTTCATCATCTGCAGGAAGACCCCAGACAAATCAGCACATCTCAGGGGACACTGAGAGGCAAGCCTGACCACCAGGAAAACTACGGACACTAGTGCCCATTGCTGAGCTGCCAGAGAAGAGAGAGACTGAGCGTTCTGCCTCTGGCATCAGACATGACAAGACAAAGGACTAAAATGCAATCTCAGAACTCCACCCCACTCAGAACAAGTCCAGGAGACATTGACAGAGGAGAACTTGGTAAACACATACCTGAAATTGCTGAAATGATTGCAATGGAAGTAAAGAAACAACTCCATCAGACCATAGAAGACATCAGATCAGAAATAATCTCTCAGGCAAAAAATGAAATGACAACAGTAATGAAGGAATTGTTCAGAACATCTAAAGAAGAAATATATAAAAATAGATGAGCATAGGCAACTGATGGAAATTTTAAATGGACAATATAGGAATGAACTAGAATGCATGAAACAGATTCAAAGAGATATCCAGGAAATAAAAACTTCCATTGAAAGCTGGCAAAACTGCTTGAATAAAGCACAAGATAGAATTTCAGACTTTGAAGACAGCATGGCAGCTAGAGATCGTGAAAGAAAGGGTCTCTTAAAATCAACAAGGAGCCAGGAAAAATCAATTCAACAGCTGTAAGATGAGGCAAAGAGAAATAATGTAAGACTAATAGGATTCAATGAAACAGCAGGAGGCAACAAAAACAACATAAAAATAATATTTGCAGAAATAACAGCAGAAAATTCACCAAACATGCAAACAGAATCTGATATACAAGTAAATGAGGTATATAGAACTCCAACTAGTCATAACCAAAATAAAACCACACCAAGACATATAATAATCAAGATCCTAGATCTCCAGCAAAAGAACAGAATCTTAAAAGCTGCTAGAGAAAAGAAACAGATCACCTATAAAGGAAAGCCCATCAGAATTACAGCAGACTTCTCAACATAGACGATCCAATTGAGAAGAGCTTGGAGCGAAGTATTACAGGTCCTTAGACAAATCAGCTTCCAACCAAGATTGATGTATCCTGACAAACTATCCATCAAATTTAATGGAGAAATAAATATTTCCACAACAAAGAACAACTGAAGAGCTTCATGAGTACAAAACCAACCTTACAAAGAGTACTAAAAGATATTCTAGACAGAGAAAAAATGACTACAATTTCAAGAACAACAATAGAAAGGAACCCTCAAGCAGAGCAAGCAATTAAACAGGTAGAAAAAGTAGGAAACCAATAGCAAGTAAATAACATGACAATGGTAAGTCAACACATATCAGTTATAACCATAAGTGTAAATAGCCTCAATTCACCAGTCCAAAGAAACAGACTGGCAGAGTGGATTAAAAAACAAAATCCAACAATATGCTGTATACAGGAAATATTTTACTCAAAAGGAAATCCATAGACTGAAAGTCAAAGGATGGAAAACAATTCTCCATGCAACAGGAACCCAGAAAAAGGCAAGTGTAGCTATTATGTTTGCAGACAACATAAACTTCAAACCAAAAACAACCAAAAGAGCTAAAGAAGGTCACTACATACTTGTTAGGGGAAAACTGCAAGAGGAATAGATAACAATTGTAAACATGTATGCACCAAGTATCAGAGCACCAAACTATATAAGGCAAATCTTAACAGACATGAAAAACCAAATAATTAATAACACTATTGTAATAGGGGACCTAACACCCCTTTGACACAAAGAGCTCAACTAGACAAAAAAATCAGTAAAGAAATAACAGATCTGAACCAAATCTGTGAACAAATGGATTTAAGTGTCTCACCCCACAACATCAGAATACACATTTTTCTCAGCTGCACATGGGTCATTCTCTAAAATAGACCACATTCTAGCCCATAGAGCATACCTACCGAAATGCAAAACAGTTGAAATTACCCTGTGCAGATTATCTGACCACAGTGCAATGAAATTGGAAATTAGTGACAAAAGGAACTCCAAAAACTCCAGAAACACTTGGAAATTAAATAACAACCTCCTGAACAACCAATGGGTCACAGAAGAAATTTAAAAAGTACCTACAAACAAATGACAATGTAAATACAACTTACCAGGATCTATGGTATGCAAAGAAAGCAGTCCTCAGAGGGAAATTTATAGTGGTGAACTCACACATAAGGAAAACAGAAAGAGAACAAATAAATAGCCTAAAGCTGCACCTCAAACTTTTAAAACAGAACAAGTCACTCTCTGACCTATGCTAGATTTAAAATTTGATTCTATTGTTTGTCTTTGGTTTCTTTTTCCAGACTCATAACTTGATGGGCCCAGGCTCCAGATGTGGTAGCCGTCTGGTCTCAGCATAGCTGGGAATTTGAGTAGAATCTTTGCCTTTGCATTGGTCCAGAGTTTGTCTCTGGGAATTTGTTCTTAATGCATTTCAAATTGGTCAGTTGTGGTGTCTAAAACTTTTCAAATTGATGGTCAGAGGCTATTCTTAATACCTGGGATTGTTTTGCTTTTGTTTGTCTGTTTGCCTACTGTGTTCTTTCCCCCCAAATGTAGCCATACTTACAGATTGTTGCACTTGAGGCTGTTCTTGCCTCTCTGGCAGATGGTTGTGATGGGACCAGGAGCGAATCTTCAGTCTAACCTGGGGTATATTCCTTTTTCCACCAATGATCTGTGTAGCTGGAGAGCTCAGAACCACCCCTACTCAGAGCGGCCATAGGCTCTGATTATTTTGCCTGAGTAAGTGTTTAAGGCTCATCACCCCACTTGGGGTGATTGTCAGTACATCCTGTTGACTCTTCACCTCAGAGGAGAGAAGTAGCTGAGGAACAGGTCAGGCTAGACACAAGGAGAATGGAAAAAGATGAAACTGCAGCATTAGCCTGCACTTTGGGACAAGACACCCCTCACTGGGACTACAACACTGATGAAGGGATTAGTGCCCTTAAGGATCACCATCAGGCATTGGCAAAAGGGCTTCTTTCTGCACCCCAGCACCCCACCAACCTCAATAAGGTAGTGGAAGTATTCCAGGGAGTGGAGGAAACACCAGCTGCATTCCTTGAACACCTTGTGGAAGCCTATTGAACATGTGCCCCATTCAATCCTGAGGCACCTGAGAATGCCTGCACTGTCAAATTGGCTTTGTTTCTCAATCAGCCCCAGATATATGCCACAAGTTGCAGAAGTTGGAAGGGTTGCAACCATGAGCATCAACCAGTTGATAGAGGGGGCCCAGAAAGTATATCACAGTAGAAAGGATGCTGGATGGAAGTTTAAGCAGCACCAGCAGAGGAAAGTGATGTTAGCAGCTTACAGGAAGGAGGCACAGTCGGGAACTAGGGAAAGGGGAAAAAAGTGTAAACAGGGAGAAGACCATCACATTCCTTTGGATCCAGACCAATGTGCCTACTGTAAGGAGAAGGGACATTTCAACTGAGAGTATTTGAAGCTGCTAGGCAAGAAAAGGGAAAAAGGAAGTGTTTGTGGTGGAGTCAGGGGAAGTTTCAGATGGATGTGGTCATGGGTCCCTGTCCCTGAGCCCCAGGGAACCCATGTTAATTGCAAAGGTAGGGGGAAAACTTGTTAGATTTTTAATAGACACTGGTGCTGATTTGTCAGTAGCGCCCCAGTTGATGGCCCTGTTGGGAGGTCAGAAAGCATATGTCCAGGGGACAACTGGCCAGACTTCAGCCTATTCTTCTTGTGAGCCATGTCAAGTCCAGTTCTGATGACATGTGATCAGTCATTCCTTTCGTTTTTTTTTTTTTTGTTTTTTTTTTGGTTTTTCTCCGGTACCGGGAACCGAACTCATGACCTTGTGCTTGCCAGGCAGGCGCTTTTGCCGCTGAGCTAAATTCCCAGCCCAGTCATTCCTTTCTATTCATGCCTGATTGCCCTTTCCCCCTCCTGGGCTGAGATCTTCTTCACAAGCTTAGAGCTCAAATTTCATTTACTTCCCAGGGAACTGCTTTAACCATGGGAAGAGACTTCTCCCCTGAAGCCCACATTTTGACTATTGCTCTGCCTATGCAGGAGGAATATCACTTCCTGGAATCCTGTGTTATGAAGCAGCCTGCGCAACCTGTTCTACCTGTTTGGACTCAAGATTTCCTAAAGGTCTGGGCAGAAGACTACCCCCTAGTGTTGGAATCCATGTGACCCCAGTGATAGTGGAGTTAGTGGGGCATGCAAAACCAGTTCACCTGAGGCAGTGCCCAGTGACTTTGGAAGCTAGAAAAGGAATTAAGCCCCATATTCAGAGGCTGTTTGAAGCTGGCATATTGACAGAATGCCATTCTCCTTTTAATATACCATTCCTGCTGGTTCACAAGCCTGGGAGTAAGGAGTATTGTCCCATCCTGGACTTGTGAGTGGTGAACACCCTGGTTGTGACTCTTCACCCTACTATGTCTAACACTTATACCTTGCTTATTCTGCTCTTACTTACTTGAATCTGGTATACTGTGTTAGATTTGAAAGACGCCTTCTTTTGTATTCCTTTGTCTGATGCATCACAAGAATTGCTTGCTTTTGAATGAGAAGACCCAAAGGGGAGATGAAAATGTCAGTTAACCTGGACAAGATTACCAGAGTGATTTAAGAATTCCCCAACTGTATTTGGGGAAGTCTTGTCAAAAAACGTAATGCCTTTTAGTGAAGAAAATCCTGAAATAACTCTCTTGTAGTACATCAGTGACCTCTTGGTGGTGACAGAGAGTCAGGAATCATGTCAGGAGGGAACAAAGAAATTGTTGACTTTGTTGCAGGACAAAGGATACCAGGAGGGAAAATGGCCCAGATATGCATGCAGGCTGTAAAGTTCCTTGGGTTTGTATTAAAGGAAGGAACTCATTCACTACCAACCTCCCATACTCAGGCCACTTGGAACTTGAAAAAGCCTATGACTGGAAAACATTTGAGGGAATTTTTGGGCACAGTCAGATGCTGTCACCTCTGGGTACCAGATTTGCAGCCATTGCTAAACCTCTGTGTGAGGCCCTGAAGGGAGGAAACAACCCTCCCTTGGAATGGGATCTTGAGCACCAGAAAATATTTGAGACTTTAAAGGAGAAATTAACAAGCACCCCAATCTGGCATTGCCTGACATTACTAAGTCATTTCAAATTTTTGTTCATGAAGAGGAGGGCACCACCTGGGCTGTCTTGACCCAGACTCATGGAAACATTTCCATGGGCCCATGGAAACATCCAGTGGCCTACCCGTCAAAGAGAGTAGACTATGTAGCGGCTGGGTGGCCTTCCCGTCTGTGTACCACCAGCAGGAGGCTACCACTATGCTTGTAAAGGAAGCTGATAAGTTGACTTTGGGGCCAAAATTGGAAGTGTTTGTTCCCCATGCAGTGGAAACCTTGCTGAGGGGTCCCAGTGGAAGGTGCCTTTCAAGTACTAGGCTGGCCCAGTACCAAGGAGTACTCTTGGAGGATCCCCAACTCATTATTAAAACCATACAGGCCCTCTATCCTGCCTCTCTTCTACCGATGTCCATGGATCCACCTGAACATGATTGTGTGGAAGCAATCAAAGTAGTCTACTCAGCCAGATTGGACCTACAGGACGCACCCCTCCAGAACCCTGACTTGATACTGCTCTCAGATGGCAGCAGCATGGTAGTTGATGGGGTTCAGAGGGTGGGAGTGGCAGTTGTCACCATTGAGAAGACTGTCCAGTCAAAGGCTTTTCCTCCTGAAATGTCAACACAAAAGTCCAAACTGATGGCACTTACTTGGGCTTTGGAGTTAGGGAAGGATAAGAGAGTGAATGTTTACACTGACTCCTGATATGCCTTTGCTACTTTGCATGTATATGGCACCATCTACTGGGAAAGAGGCCTCCTGCCTACAGGAAGAAAGGACATTAAGAACTCTCAAGAGATACTGAACATGTTACACGCTGCTTTGCTGCCAGCCAAGGTAGCCATGATTCATTGTCCATGTCATCAGAAATGCAATTCCTTAGAGGCCCAAGGAAACCAAGCAGCTGATTTAGCAGCTAAACAAGCTGCTATTGGAGACTCACACCCTGTGGCCTGGGCTCTAGTGGCTCCACTCCTCAAGCCACCCAAATATTCAGAAGCAAAACTTAAATGGGCCACTACAAAGGGAGCTATTAAATAAAATGGGTGGCAAGTTTTGCCAGGAGGATAGGTGTTCCCTCCTGGAGCCGTGGTACATTTTGTGATCCAGGAACTGCACAGCTGACTCACTTGGGAAAGACAGCTATGGCAGAACTGCTTGGCCATCACTTCTTTATCTCTAGACTTTGGATTCTGTGTGCTTCTGTGATGAGCAGATACATGGCTTGTACCCACAACAATACAATTTCTCATCCGCAGAAACAGTCCAGAGTCTGCAGACAAGGAACACTGCCTTTTGAGGATGTTGAAGTTGATTTTACAGAAATCAAATCAACCAGTGGAAACAAAAAGCATTTGTTGGTCCTCATTTGCAACTATTTGGTCTGCGTGGAGGCCATCCCCATCTAGAACTGAGACTTCTAGAGAGGTGGTAAAAGCTCTGATGCAGTTGGTATTCCCCAGTATGGGCTCCCCATGATGGTAGGTTCAGATAATGGGCCTGCTTTCATGGGTTGAATGGCTCAGAGCCTTCCACAGCCTTAGGGCTAAAATGGAAGCTACACACTGCCTACCAGCTGCAGAGTTCTGGCTAGGTAGACAGACAGAATCAGACTTTGAAGTCTACTCTAGCCAAGCTGTGCCAAGAGACTGGGACAAACTGAGTGACTGTGCTTCGGATGGCCTTGCTGAGGTCCCAAAGCACCGTGTACCAAGATGGGATTATTCCCTTTGAGATCATGTTTGGGAGGCTTCCCACATTGTTGCCCATCTTAGATGAATTACAAAAGATAGAAACACTGAACTTGCACCAACAGATGAAAGCTCTACAAAATACTTCAAAGGAGCTCCAGTAGGTGGTGTTGAAGTGACACCAATCCCAGTTCAGTCTCCTGTTTATTCCCTTGAGCCAGGAGATAAAGTGTTAATTAAGACTTGAAAAGAGGAACCACTCCAACGAAAGTGGGTGAGGCCTTATGATATCATTTTAACCACACTCACTGCTTTGAAACTTGCAGGTTTTCTATGGATTCACCATTCCTGAGGCAGGAAGTGGATACCAGAACTCCCCAACGGACTGACTCTGTGAGCTCAACTGTTTGCTCCTGAGATGGTGCTTTCCTTGCCTCCACCAGAACTTTGCCTACTGTGTTGTTCTCAAAGACTTTAATGAAAATCAGTGGCAACCTGATCCAATGATGACCTGCCTGACAGCCCTAGTCCTGGTACTCCTGCTATGGGCAGCCCTGATGGGAGCAAATTTACAGATAAGGACTCTTGATGGACTAGGGGAACACCTTTGTAATTACACCATTTTGTACCGCTGAGTGAACTCTATTCACCTTAAGTGATCTGAGCTGGCCTCATTGCATCTCTTGTGTGACCAGCAAAATGTTGTATTCTTAATCTCCATATGTAAGTTTTGGAACCCCCACTGGTGGCAAGACAAAGCCAATCCTGAGATTCACCTTTTCCCTGCATGTGAGATCCAGAAAAAGGCAATTAACAGAAACAGTGCTGGCATGGACTTAGTGACTTGGGGCCTCTATATGTGCCCAAGGACAGAAGGAGGAAGATGTGGAAAGGAAAGGGAAGTATACTGTCCCCACTGGGGTTGTGAAACCTTAGGGCTATGGCTTGGATGACATAAGAGACATACAGTCTAAATTAGTCCCAAATCATCAGTCCACATCAGTATGGGTGATCCAGATCCCTTGACTTATTGGTGGGCCCTGGGTGACAAGTACATCCAGGTATACAGAGAAAAGGGAGCTGGCTGCAGCACAGGATATTTGGCTGGTTTCTGTCTACAGGTCAGGGTGATTCTAAAAGATATTAAGGATCCTGTCTGGGCAATAGGACACACTTAGGGTGTCTGCCTGCATGTATAAAAATTAATTCCATGGAAGGACCCAGGGACTCTCATCCAAATAACACAAACAGAGATAACCCCCAGAAAGTCAGCTTTC
>NW_004955437.1:1441534-1460815 GCF_000276665.1 Chinchilla lanigera | reverse complement strand
TCTCTGTCTCCTGGTTAGAGACTGTCCATCAGCTCGCTCAGTAAAGCTTTGTTTGTTCCTGCATTTTCAGTCTCTTGATTGCCTGTCTTGTTGGACTGACTTGCGGCATCAGCTTTGCTAACAGTTCTTCCTTCTTTAAACATGATTGTTATGGCTGAAATCAGTTATAACTTGTAGTTTTTTTTTTTTTTTTTTGGTTTTTCTCTGGTACCGGGAACCAAACTCAGGACCTTGCGCTTGCCAGGCAGGCGCTTTGCCGCTGAGCTAAATCCCCAGCCCCATAACTTGTGTTTTTAAAAAACACCTGTGGGAGTAAAGATACAAATTTCCTGGGAAGATAAGATCACACACCACTACAAGGGTGGATAGTCTGGTCAGATTTATCTTCTGAGTCTCTCTCCAGATGGCAGCCACCTGCCCTGGAGTGGAATCAGCTCAAGAGACAACTTGAGAGTACAGAAATCAAGTAGAAATTAAAGGGACACTGATATCTTCTTTTTGCATTTTGCTGGGGAATTCAAGGTCAAAATTTTTACTCCTTTGGTATGTATTCTAAGCACTAGTGGAAGTTTAACCCTCACATACTGAAGAAGAACAGTTTACTATTTTTCTGCATCCATACATGACATGCTTACCCTTAAAGATAGAATGCAGAAGGAAGTACTGTCTATCATGTTATTACATAAGTAGAATTATACTGTGAGAGGAAAAAATGATCAAAATTACCATATGTTCATCTTCAAAATGTAAATGTGAGCTACTGGAAAACCAAACACCTCTGGCCCTTAAGGCATGCACTGTCACTGAGCCTGAGGCATCTACTATTACGCCCTTTGGAAACTGAGTATGAAGTTTCCAAGGTAATTTTAATCAAAGCATCACCCAATGTTACTGAGTCTGAGGCTTTTCCTACTTGCCCTTTTGGTTTTGAGGGTGGAGTTTCTAGGCCAGCCATGGTGGAAGCCTCCATAGGGTTGTATCTATCCTTAGCTGATTTTGTTCAAGCTCTTCAAGGCCAACATCCCTTATAGGAAGTAAAGGGGGAGTTTAGAACTACCTGCATTCATGCATGCTTTTCTCTCAGTGACCTAAAACAGATTGGGCAAGGTTTAGGAAAGTTTCTAGGTGATCCTGATAAGTACATTGATGTCTTTAAAGGTCTTACTCAGACCTATGAATTAGACTGGAAAGATATAATGTTACATTTAAATCAAATATTGCCTTCTAATGAGATAATGGGTACTGGCTTTAATCTGTGACTTTCTTAAGTGCATTACAGATACTCAGGGATACATATTTTCAGAGTGAGTTTAAATAGAGCCTATCTAGCACTGCTATAGGCTCACCTGGAAGGAAGTTATCTAGGTGAATAAATAGAGAACCCAAAATGTCTCAAAGACCTGTTTGTCCTCAGGATGAGATTTCTTCTGGACTATTTATCTGTCTCTGCAGGTGATAGATCATGTTTGAAGGCTGGGATTTTAGAACTTTTGGTTCAGAGTGGTTTATTAGAAAGTAGCCCCAAACAATGTAGTCAGGACACTTTCTTATTTTCTCTCACTACCTTTCAAAAGATTAATAGCAGCCATTCAAATTCTTTGATTATTAGTTTAATTTTTCTACTTTTCAATGCAGTTGATGTAAACCATGATTTTTGTCACTGGAGGCATGCTTTGCTAAGGATTAGAGATCCACCCTGGGAGAGCTCTTGATCTTAATTGTCATTCTGTACCTGAGATGGTTAGGGTTTATTTCTTCTGCTATACTTAGTTTCTCTTCTCTCCCTTGTTCACTGTCCTGTCCAGGAAAAATAACACAGTTTACAACAGTGTTTTGTTCAAGACAATTTTATCCTCTGTGGGCTGCTGAATTTAAGGACATGTTTCCAGAATGATAAATTTCCTCTCCCTGGGACCATTCCAGTGAAACTGAACTTCACTTATCTCTGGATCAGATTTAAAAAAAAATCTGGTCTAGATTTAATCTTGAAGCTCTCAAAGAATAATTGTACAATTTTAGTCCAAGTTCCTCTGCCTTTTAGTTCTTAGGAAGAACTGGAATTTAACTCTTCTCTCCCCTCAAGAATGAGCTGACTGGTTTTTATGGCACACAACAGCCTGACTGATTTTATAACACAGATAAGTTCATTGATAGGACAAAACATACCTAGGGAAACTTATGAGTTTAGTAGCCGTTTTAAATGAGAACAAATATAAAGAATAGGTATAGTCCTATCCCCCAGAGGACTGCCTCCTCTCTCATCATGAATTCTCTACAAAACATCTTCTCAGGCCTGCCAGTATTCTGGGAGATATGCTAATGGAGGCACTAAAAGTGAAGGCCTATAGCTAAGTATGGTCCAAGGGTCATGGGCAAAATGGGAAAAGCTATCATAGCTAGACATTGCACCAAGGCACGTTGGAGTCTTGGCAGACCTTTCCCCCCCACCATTTGGAATTCATACTTAACTCCAAAGAGTGTCACCTAGCCTCTTTCTATTCCCAGACCTGGCCTGTGCAGCCCCTGCTGATAGTTAAAATTACCCTTAGCAGTCTATCCCTTTAGAGGAAACAGTTACATGTGGTTATCTAAACAACACTATTGGGTGACTGTACAACAACTATAGCTATCAAAGCAACAATGAGAAGGTTATATAATAGGATATGCCAATCAGCTAAATGATCAGCCTAGGATTCATCTTAAAAACTGTTTTCATAAGTGTAAATGTTTTTTATTTCTTTTGATTCTTATTGCAAAAGATCTCCATTAACTGACCTACAGAAGGCTCTGACTAGTCTATTTACAGTTACAAATTTAAAACTATGAAAGAGTTATTATAATTCAACTTGGTCAAATACATCTGAGTGTACTCTGGTCTATTAACAATTATCATGTATGTACCTTTCTGTTTGTTCAATTTGTGACTGGTTACAATACTTACAGCTGTTTTGTTTGAGCTCAACAATTCTTTTCTTTTTTCTGCCTTTTTGGATTTTTAAAACATTTGTCTATAACTTAAGTTGGCTCATAGATTGATGTCATGAGAGTTAAGGCCATGTTTCCACCCAGGTTGTCAGTTGATCAACATGATGTCAAGACTGGTTTTACAAACACAATACATATTGTTGTCTGTATACAATAACTTGAGAGCCTTTCACTGGTCAGGAGTAATGTGTTAATTGTTTATTGTTATGATCTACTTTTCATAGGTCATCAAAATTTTATTAAAATAATTAAATGGGGACCCCTTCAGCTTAGGGAAACAGCTAGACAGGACTCCCCTTGGTCAATAAAGGAGCAGCTGCTTGGAAATATTTTCTTTTAGTCTTTGCTCACTAATGGGCCCCCATAATATCCATAGCTTTTTGGGAGACACATCCCAATACACATTTCTAAACATATTATTGTGATGTTAAGTTTTCTGTGGGAAAAGCAATAAGGCTTTATTAAAAGATGCTGTTGGTACAAAACTAAAAAAAATGGATGAAGGAGTTCACATAGCTGTGATACTCATTATTGCTAATTTCATGGTGTACTAAATATAGTCATGTCTTCTGAGTGTACAGGTCTTCTAAGATGTAAAACTAGGATTGTTTATGGTATCAGACTCAGATATCTGCCTTTCACTTGTGCTCCAGCTACTTGTGATAAGAGGTACATGTCAAGCCATCATGAGATCACCAATCAAATAATAGGTTTGCCCAAACAATGTCACACATAAAATTACTGGCTAGACATTATACACTTCTAAGGTACATTTATAGGTCAGTACATTCTCCTTAGATGAACTCCTTTTTTTTTTTTTTTTTTTTTGGTTTTTCTCCAGTACCGGGAACCGAACTCACGACCTTGCGCTTGCCAGGCAGGCGCTTTTGCCGCTGAGCTAAATCCCCAGCCCCTCAACAGCTAAAGTTTAGAGACTAGAATTAGAAAGGTAACTGGGATATAAGGACAGCCAATATTTTGTCCCTGGTCCTCTGAGGTCAATGAGGACTCAAGACATGAGGGAACCTTTTCTACAAGATCCTACAACTTTGGTGAGTCACCTAATCTCCTGAGCAGGGAAATTGCTGGACCCCTAAAGGACAAGAATCAACAAGTGTACAGTGTGCCAAAGAAGGGTCAGCAAGAGAAAAAGGTCTTCCGTGCTTTCACAGAAAACAACATGGTCAAGCAAGGCCATGATCTATCTTGATGGCTGACACTGACAGAGGAGCTGAAAGACTATACTTGGTTCCAAAGAAATGCCTGAGGAGACTTAACTGACCTTGATAGTCAGTAAGAGGTTTATTTTAATTAACACGAGTCTCACTTTAACTTGGCCTTAAACCCCCAGCCAAAAAGTATAACCAAAAGATGTATAAAAACAATACCATAAGCCAGGTGTGGTGGCACATGCCTATAATCCCAGCACTCAGAAGGCTGAAGCAAGAGGATTGTGAGTTTGAGACCAGCCTGGGCTACAAAGTGAGTTCAAGACAAGCCTGAACTGTATAGTGAAACCCTGTCTCAAAAAGACAAAAACAAACAAAATAAACAAAACAAAAAACAAATGAGAACCAATACCATAGTGATAAGCTAGATATAAAAAGGGGTTTGTTCACTCCCTTTGGCTCTTGTTGCTTTTGCTGTCGTCCACCACCTTGAATTGTTGCCCTTTACTATGTCACCCTGCCTTGGAATAAGCTGAGTATGGACTGAAACCTCCACAAACTGTGATAAACCTTTCCTTCCTTAATTTTGGGTGTCTCAGCAATGAGAGAAAAATAAGCAAGGCACCTCTTCTGGCAGTTTCCAGCTACATCAATAGCTGACCACTATTAAAAAAAGCTACAGTAGAATCTATGTAAGTTCAATAAGAATATTTAAATTCATTAGCTAAAATTGTCCTTTAAGACCACCAAACTCGCCATGTTCTTAAAGGTAAAACTGGAGAGATTTATGACAAAAGATCAGACTCCATCTAAAAGCCAGTAGGTTACAATTGCAATCCCTTAAGAACAATTTCTAGAATTGGTTCTTTCCCCTACCTGCCTTTCCATTCTAGTGCTCATGCTTTGATTATACATGCTCTAATTTCTCAGAAAATTGGTTTGTTCTTCCCTAGAGGCTGCCAAATTTCAAGTGATCATGCAGATGGAACCAGTGACAAATGTGTTAGACTCCATTTACCTAGATCTACCATATTGAACTTGTAAAGAGAGCTCATAACTGCTGAACTACAACATGACTTCTATCTGAGGCCCATTGAATTAGCTCCCTGGAGAAGGACCCTAACTGTGGTTTCCCTTACATCAACCCTTCTCAGTTCAAAGCAGATGGATGGAAACTATGCCCCTTTTCCCTTAATTGCAGTGAGAGATAGCTCTTCAGATGGGGGACTATTGTAGATAGCTACATTAGTTATAAATATTACAAGCAGTTAGATAAGGCTCAGTCCTCAGCACAGAAGACAGCTGTGGTCAGAGGCATATTCAGTGAAGACCAGGCTTCAAGAAAAAGGAACAACCACACCCACATAGTTCCCCTGGGGATGAACAGCAGTGACTGATATTCTAAATTGGCATTAATCACCTTGGGTGGGATACCAAAACCTCCCTAATTCATTCTTTCTCAGAAAAATCCTTGTTCATTCCATATATGCTTGTTATGTGATTTGCTTTTCCATTTGATCCTCCATTTAATCTATATTGCTGAAACTACTATACTTGTAATCTTATTGGTTAATCATAGTTTTGTCCCACTTCATACTCACCTTGTAGCTTCCCATGGGATCAACATTACATAAGTGGCTATACTTGTAATCTTATTAGTTGACTATAGTTTTATCCCACCTTGAACCTGCCTCATCTCATGGTTTTGCTCAATAGAACACCCCTGAGAAGCAGGATTGGTGGCAATCCACTTTCTGGGCCCCCATCTGTTTCTTTTAGACAGAAGCTCTTTCTCTCAATAAATTTTTCCTACTCTTAACTTCAATTATTCCTAGAATTCATTCCTCAATTTTAGAGAACACAAACTTGGCATTTTGGACATCTAGAAGGTCAGGAGTTATATTTCCTTTATATTATTTGTATTATTTTAAGGTCCTATATCATATGTCCTGAATCATTTGGAGGTCCCACCATGATAACTGGACAGAGACACGAGTTTGCTTTTGGTTCATAGATTCTGGATTGTGACTCACTTAGGTAATCAAAATTTTTTATGCTTTGAAATTTTAGGGGGGCTGGGGATTTAGCTCAGTGGCACAGTGCTTGCCTGGCAAGCACAAGGTCATGAGTTCAATTCCTGGTACCAGGAAAAAAAAGACCAAAAAAAAAAAAAAAAAAAGAAAGAAATTTTATGTCTGTGAATTTCTTAGTGTTTTGTTAAAATCATGACAAATTTAAATTGAGAATATGGGAAGGAATGAAATAATGCCTCTTTATTCCTGTTTTGTATATGTTGCAGTCAGTAGCAGGGAGGGAGCAGTGGGGCACAGTGGGATCTGAGAGGTCAGGTTTGCAGAATCATCCTATGTAGAATTAGAAAGGGAAGACAAATGGCACCTCAGTGGAAAGAGTGCCTGCCTTTGCAGGACTGAGATGGGATGGAGAACACAGTGGTGGGAGGCATCCTTGACTGCTCCCAAACTGCCTCTCCATCCTCAGAAGCAACAGTTCAGCCAAGAGGGAGCAGCAGGGCAGACCCTTACTACTGCCCTTTGCAACTTTATCTCTTCTTTACCCCAAGTCAGAAGAGACAGTGCTCAGTTGGGTTCTCGTGTTCATTCCTATCTTTCTGAGGCTTTCAGCTGCAGGCCTGAAAATCCTGTGGGGTCTGAATAGTGCTGGTGATCACTCACAGGCTGCACACATTTCAGAATGCTGACCAGATCCTGGCACTCAAGCAGGAGGAGATGGAGCTGGGGATTTAGCTCAGTGGCACAGTGCCTGCCTGGCAAGTGCAAGGTTGTGAGTTTGATTCCCTGTACTGGAAAAAGAAAAAAAAACTTCAAGTAGGGAGAGATTCAGGACCATATCCAGCCCAGGGAGGACCATGGCCTATATGCTTGCCTGGTGTAGAAGTAGCTGCAGAATTGAAGCCTCTGAATAATGGACCTTTATGGTGCCTCTAGAATGCAGACCCATGAGTACCTCCTCCTCTGAATTTCCCTAGGGCTGTGCTCCTGGGTAGTTATTTCTGGAGCTGGAGGTGTGATGGAGATTTGGCCACAGGTGTTTCGATGACCCGAGGTTGATAGGAATGAAGGATAGGGTTGTCAGAGGGGTAGTAGGGCTGCTATCTAGGTCTGGAAACCTTTTTCATGGTGAATAGAGCTCTCTTTGTAACTGAGTAGTTCATGTGGCATAATAAATACATTTAAATACATTTTTTCATATATATGCATTCATGTGTGTATATGTGTGTGTGTGCAGATCATGTAGAAAATACAGAAAAGAACAAGGGAGAAAAGTACAGCCATCTCCTACCTTTCAATATTATCACTGGGGACTGAGCTTGCAGTACATGAACCTTTTGGGGACACACTCAGACCACATCCAAACTGCAGCAAGTAACATCTCCATAGCACAACATTTTATATAGTATTAACTCAATTATATAAATAAAAATATTTTATATTAGATGAAAAGAAAATCTCTGCCGCTTTCAGTAGACAAGATACATAGAAAATAAATTAACTGAGAAAAATTTATTCATTTATTCACCTAACAAAATGTTGGAGAAACACATAAGAGAATGATGCAAACATAGAGGTGGTTGAAGTCACAATAAGGTAAAACTCAGCCTAACGATATAGAGCAAGACAAAATATTTTTATTAAGAGTAAAATATATAGAGTTATCAAAAAGAAATAACAAACAAGTCACAGAAAGGAGGGTGTAAGATAGATATAAGGAAACCATTCATGTATATATTACCAATAAATGACTTTAATTCTCCTGTGTAGCACTAGACAGGTCAAGGTAATAATAACAACAAAAAATAAGCATGAATGCAGAAGATATAACTGAAATAAAAAATTAGAGGGGTAGGAGTATAACTTAGTGGCAGAGCTTATGCTTAGCATTCATAAAGTCCTGGGTTTGATCTTCACACTACACCAAAAGAAAACAAAAATGAAATATTGTGGAACCATATTGGATTTCCATTGAAAACAGAGATGGCACCTTTCCAAGTTTCAATAAGGCATACATAAAAGTAGATCATATATTATGGCACAAAACTTCAATCAATGAAGAAAAGTAGGAATTATATAGAAATTATTCTTTGACCATAGTGAAACAAGTCAGATAAAAAAGCCAGAAGAGATGAAAGTCCTTCACAAGCATGTATAAAGATATTGTTTATTTGTTGGAGCAGAGACAAAAAAATAAACGAAAAAACTTCTAGGAAAATGCTGATTAAAATCGTGTGTAAAAATTTTTGAGATACAGCTAAAGCATGGTTCACAGGAGAATTCATAGCCTTAATTACTTATATTAAAAAGGAAACCAAGTGAATTGAGTGAAAACAACAAAATAAATCAAATGAAATCAGGAGTAGATGATATACACAAGGCAGAAACTACTGCATTAAAAGATTAAAATACATAGCATGAAGAAATTCAGAAGTTTCAAAAAATCCTAACTGGACAAATAAACCAACCAAGACAAATAGAGAACTTTTACTTAAAGAAAATAAGAAACGATAAGCACAAAATTAACACAGAAAGAGAGAGCTCTGTGAGATTATTTTTTGCTCAATTTTATGAAAATGAACTTGAAAATGTGGATTAAATGAATATCCTTTTCAAAAACATGCTAAACCAACCTCTGTAGAAGTCATATTTCCCAAGTAGATTTACAGAATCTTCTAAGCCCACACTGTGTGAGAAGTAAATCATGAGTAGATTCACAGGACTGCCGCTGAAGCTTTTTTGGAAGAGGAAATTGCAGCCCAAGAATATCAGGGCACAAGGAGGAATCTTCCTAGACCAAACCTAAAAGTTTGCGAGAAGTCCTGCTTATATGGCAGCAGCAGGTTTGTTATTGGTCTAAGTTTAAGTTTTCTGATTGGTCCAAATTCAATCTATAACTGGCCCATTTTTGAGCCTGCTGATTAATTTTGCAGATTGGCCTAAGCTGATCTAAACCAGCAGTCGCCAATCTTTTAGGTATCAGGGACTGGTTTTGTGGAAGATAATTTTTCCATAGAGTGGTGGGTGAGGAGGAAGGTTTCAGGATTAGATTCTTCCAAAGAGTGCACCACCTAGATCCCCGGCATGTGCAGATCACAGGAAGGTTCACACTCCTACGAGAATCTGCTGTCATTGTTGATCTGACAGTGGAGTTCAGGTGTAATGTGAGTGATAGGAAGAGCTGTAAATTTAGAAGCTTTGCTTGCTGGCCTCCCACTCACCTCCTGCTGTGTAGCCCAGCTACAGACTGGTGCTGGTTTGTGTCCTTGGGTTGGGGACTCCTGGTCTAAATTCAAGATTTCTGATCTGAGACTAGCAATTTGTCCAAATTCACTTCTATTCTGCTTAGCTTTAATTCAAGCCTGCTAAATTCAGGTCAGACATCTCCCTGAGTGAATATAGGGTGTTCAGGATAGTGGCAGCTGTCCTGGTAGCAGTTGGAAGGGGAAATTGGAGACTCAGCTACTTGAATGACAGCTGTTCTGTCTCCACAAAAACAGTGGGGCTAAAATCTGGGAATCTTCAGGAGGGCTGGCTGTAGTAATCACAGCTTACTGGGGCTTGGGGATGTTGGGGTGTTATTAGTAGCATCCGGGGCCTTCCCTGATCTCTGCCATGTTAGCAGTGGTTTTCCTGCCAGAGAGGCAGCAGCAGCATCTGGAGTGGCAGAGATGGGGAAGAGGGACCTCAGTTGACAGCTGAGCTGCACCTCTTGTCAGAGTGGCCCAGAGAGTAGCTGTGTCTTAGCTATTTTCTTGTTGCTTGGACAAAATATCTGATATCCACAAGTTAAAGGATAGGTTTGGTTTTGCTTATAGTTGGTTCCAAGGCGGGTGGCATGGCAGGGTAGGCTTGCTCATAGCGTGGCAAGCAGGAAGCAGAGCAGGATCAAGGCAGGAGCAGGGACATGTATCGTTCCAGGCCACGCCCACTGGTCCACCTCTTTCCACCAGGCTTCACCTTCCCGCAGTGTACCCAGCTATAAACCCATAGGTGGATTAATCCAGTACACACACCCATGGTTCATTCACCTTCCAAAAGCCCCACCTATGAGTGCACCAGGCTTTGGGGGACATCTAGATATAAACCATAACATCTGTGAAACAACCTTAGGGTTGATAGGAGGACACTGATGCAGGCTCTCATGTTCCCTCCTCAGGGAACAATAGGAAAGCAAAGGGAAGTGAGAGGGAGGGGTGTGACGGCTATCACCCTGCCCCCAGCAGTCACAGGAAGAAGGGCAGAGGCAGGTGCTTCTCATCCAACTCGCTCTTAGCTCTTACCTCTTCTCAATCACAGTTACCCACAATTTTCTACTGTTTACCGACGCTAGTAGAAAAATGCAGATGCTTATTAGCTTCTTTAGATCTCCACTTCCTTATGAATGCTTCCACATCACATAAAGTTTACATTAATTTAATTTTCTTTTGTTCATCTGTTTTTGCTAGTCCAGTTTACAGGGCCTTATCTAGAGAACCTAAGATAGGTTGAGGATGAGATGTTTGTTCCCCTACAGTAACAACTGCAGGTTTCTTGATGAAATAAAGGATATTTTTCACTTACATAGAGCCTGTTTAGGTTTAGTGGATGCCAGGGCAGTGGCCATTCTGTGATAATTCAGCTGATTTGATTGCTTTTAAATTGTGATTCTGTCACTAACACAAGACTGTGTTGGTTAACTTTGTAGGGCAAGAGAAGAGTCAGGCACTGGTAGTTAACTCCTTTGTCAAGAACTCTTTGTTCACTGCACATTGGCCAGAACTAGTGACATAGCTCTAGGACACTAGTGTGTATATGTGCAGTAAAGTTTTACCTACGCAGTAAAGGTTTCTGGTTAACATACACAATACATAGTTTTTTTCTTATCTCAACCTATTTCTCACGTAGCTGTACTACTGAGAGTGATTCTGCAGACAACCACTAACCACTCTGTTATGGTTTGTGTTTGTGTGTCTCCTCAAAGCCTCATGAGGTCATGGGGCAGGCTTTTAGAGTTTGATTGATTATTGGTGTGAGAGCTACACCTACCTGGGGTGGATAGTTTGCATATGTAAGGGAGAGGAAAAGGGTGCTTGAGGCCATTCCACCCTATTGTGTGTTTGTTGCTTTGCTGTGTTCTGCTGCCATGAGCTGTAGCTCTCTGCCATGTGCCAGTCTGCCTTGTAATCTGCCAAGTATGGACTGAAACCTCCACAAACTGTAAGCAAAATAAACCTTTCCTTCCTTCATTTTGGGCATCAGGTATTTTGTCCCAGCAACGAGAGAAAAGTAACCAAGACACACTCCTTGAGTGGTGTAACAGAGCTTTATGACATATTCTTCCCAGCACCTAATGATGCAAAACTCTTCTATCTTGATTGGCCAGCAGGCTGAGGAAGTTTCCAACCCCAGGGAGGCCAAGAGTTATTTATACTCATAATAAGTAGTTTTTTGGCTGAGTTGTGCAGAGACAAGTTCCAGTGTAAGAAGCTGACAATTTTCCTGTTTTCTTCTTCCTTTCAGAATGGGTTCTGGTGGGGTACCTTGGGTGCTGGGTCTGCTAGTGATTCTGATCAGGCTGGAGTACTCTATGACAGAAGGCAGAGACTCTCCAGGTAAGAACAGGGCAACTTTCTTTCTGGGTGTTTATGCTAGAACTGGCCATGAGGGAGGGAGGCTTTTCTCTATAGGTCCAGGCCACAGAAAGAGTAGAAGTGGTTTCTGGTTTCAAAGAGCAGTTTTCTTCCCATTGACAGGAAAATACTCTTTCCCTCTTTTCCATTCACAATGGACTTCCTCGAAAAGGGACTTCTAGTACCATAGACACGACCCGAAGTGTAGGGAAACATTTTGACAGGTTAGGTTCTTTACTGTATCAACATCAGTCTCAAAAACTGTTAAAGTTGGAAGCAATCTGAGAATGACTGCCACCCTTAGGCCAGGAGTTCATTCTGATGAGTATGATGATTTCTGTATTTGTCTAATGGGGGTATCTGTTGACAAATGAAATTGGAAATTTATCTGTCATTTACTAACCTCCTGTTATAGAGTCAAAATTGTGGTGAGCAGTTTTGAGAAGTACAAGAAGATGAAGACACTAATTATTCACCACCCTTGGCCCCATGTTATTCTGTACAAGTTAATTTACCACTGTGATTTTTCTAGCTCAGGAGACAGGCTACACAAACATGAAGAAGTGTTAGACATGAATGCACATATTTAAGAACTGAAAACAGGGTGTACAGTGCTAAGAATAGAATCCCCTTTAAGTGTCAAAGTTTCACTAAAAACAAAAGAGGAACAAACCTGGGGGAAGAGCACCACTGTGCTTGAAGAATAGAAACCATTCTCAGTGTGTTATTCCCTTAAACCATACAACTGAAAAAAATCGGCATAGATTTTAAACGATGAAATTCATACATTTCTCTTATTTTGACCATAAGAGGAAGTAGAGAGTGATATAAGTGCTGAGGACCTGGAGGCTGGAGCTTCTGTTGGACGCAACTGTTGAATGAGATGAGCCTGGTTGGCCCAGGAAGCACATTCTGATGGCTCTGCCCGGGAGTCCCTGGAGGAGGGCTCTGAGGTTGGAAATGAAAGTAAATCTAACACTCAAGATCAGTAGAAAATATCTTTCAAGTCTCAAATGCCATTTCTTCAGAAAGGTCTGCCCTGACCTCCCTGTGTTATTAATCTCATTGGAATTTCCCATTACTGTTTTTTTTCTCAAGTGCATACAATTGAGTTAATCTTACTCAACAAGCTCACTGGACACTATGATCGCTGGTCAGAGCAAGGGCTGTCTCCTCTCTTCCTTCACCTCCATTTCATCCTCTCCTATCCACAGAAAGCCATTCTAGTTGTGCCTGGTATGTCTGAAGTATGAGGTGTTTCTCAAAAATATGTAACATTGCTTTCTTGTGTGCATTTAAAATTTTTTATGATTGTTATTGTGCATTGAATCATATTCCATTTCTTTTCTCACAACACTATGCTTTTGAGTTACCAGGTTGAGAAGACTTCCTCTCCAACCCATGTGGTCTGACATAATTTACTAGATATTGGATTTCCCAGAGGTAGGAACTAGTTCTTAGTCCTTTTTGGTTTTTCAGAAGATTTTGTGATTCAGGCAAAGGCTGACTGTTACTTCACGAACGGGACAGAAAAAGTGCAGTTTGTGGTCAGATTCATTTTCAACCTGGAGGAGTACGTACGTTTCGACAGTGATGTGGGGATATTTGTGGCACTGACAGAGCTGGGACAGCCCGATGCTGAGCAGTGGAATAATCGACCAGATATACTGGAGATGAGCAGAGCATCTGTGGATATGGTCTGCAGACACAACTACAGGCTGGGAGCCCCCTTCACCCTGGCGAGGAGAGGTGAGGTGAAAGCCAGGGTCTAGTGGGGTTCAGGACTCTGCTCCAGGGGACCCTGGCATGGCTGTTCTTCAGATATGTGCTTCAGAATAAATCGGTTATAATAGGGACGTGAGTATATTCCATCCCCAGTGATGATTCACTCATTGCTCTCACAGGTCAGGTGTTGGTCCTAACATATTCCCCCCAAGTTAAGACCAGGTCTTCTATTAATTTTGTTCCAAATGATACAATAGGGCTTATTTTCAGGGGATGTATTATTTTTTTCATGTACAGCAACCTACATTTATTTATATACAAATATCTACATCTATTAATGCACAAAAGTCTACATTTATTCAAGAAGAGTCATGTCATTTTCTTTGGGAACATGGTCATAACTCCAAACCCTGAATTCTGGCCTGAGTTACCTATGATGCCATTTCCTGTAGAACCATTGGCCCCAGTCTTTCAGGTCCAGCAACATTGCTCTCCTTAAATGATCACTCCTCATCCATGCAGCCTGCTCAGAGTGCTGTCAGTGATTTTATCCTGTGAATTATTCATCCAAGGCACGACTCTTGCAGGCTAGGCTTCATGAAGTTTCCATTATATCAACTGTTGTGGAATGGGAATGGCAAAAAAGTAACAGTGAAGAGGGATGGTTCACACAGAAGCAATGAAAAATCTCAGGCACCAGCATTCAGAAAATGTTTCTTTATTCCACATGAGTGCATTAAATACATTTGAACAACACACAACATACTGAATTATGAAGATTCGTATTAGACACAGCCACATCCATTCATTATCAAGTGAGCTCATTATTTGTGTGTTGTATCCATGCTCCAACTGGTCATTTGGCAATAAGGCTCCAATTCATCTGTTTACAAGGCATTTACCTCTCATCCAAAGGCACCTCCTTGGGTACTGACAAATACTTAATTATAATTTATATTATCATTTATTTTAAGTATTAATAGCAATAATGTTATTTATTTACATTTGAGTACATATTAGTATTATTATCTTATAATTCAATTTGTCTGTTTTGTCATTTTAATGGATCTACTAAGTATGTCCACCTGGTTGATAATCTTTTTTTTTTTTTTTTTTTCCCCATTTTTTTTTTTTTTTTTTTAATTTTTTTTTTATTTTAAAGATAAAAGGAGGGAAACATTAACAGACATTTTAATGGATCTACTCAGTATGTCCACCTGGTTGATAATCTTAACTGACTCTTATTTTGGGGATAGGGCTTTATTATGAGCATCCTAAACAATCACGGTAGGGCTTATTTTCCTGTTAGATCTTATTTTGGGGAAATATAGAACAACTACAAGGGGCTTCGAGGACTAGCATACTTTCAAGTACAAGGAATGGCTGCAGGAGGACATGGTAAAGTGCAAATCCTCCTGAGGGTGTTGACATCACCTGTTTAAGTCTTGGGGACTAATATTTCCTACAGTTTGGGTTTCTACTTGGGTGATCTGGGAAAGAGATCCAGGGAAGTGGTAGTCCCCAAAACCCCATGCCCTGGCTTGGTGCTTTTCCTTCACAATGTCTCATTTTTCCTCTCATTTCTTAGTACAACCAGAGGTGACAGTGTACCCAGAGAGGACCCCGTTCCTGCAGGAGCACAACCTGCTCATCTGCTCTGTGACAGACTTCTATCCAGGGGACATAAAGATCATGTGGTTCCGAAATGGACAGGAGGAGAGAGCTGGGGTTGTGTCCAGTGGCCTCATTAGGAATGGAGACTGGACATTTCAGACTGTGGTGATGCTGGAGACGACCCCTGAACTTGGAGATGTCTACAGCTGCTGGGTGGAGCACTCCAGCCTGCTGAGCCCTGTTTCTGTGGAGTGGAGTGAGAATTAGTTTCTTGTACTCTGGGCTTGACTCAAGATCGTACTGACTCATTACAGAGTCTGTGTCCCCTCTGCATTAATCTAGATCACAACACAAATTCTTCTTTCTCTAGATCTTGAAGAGTCACAGAAATCAGAGCCCTTGGGTTAGGGTGAGAGAAAACAGGGAAACTATTCACATATCTTCCAGCAGTCTGTCTACCTCATTACTTGCTGCTGACCCTGGGAACTGGTGTCCTCTAGTTAGTACTTTGGTCTTAGTATGTAAGGGGCATATCATGGGATATAAGAGTCAGCAACAAATGGGAGATAACTGCATGAGTGTGAACCTTGCCCTCAGAGAATCATTTCTAAACTTTAAATAGCATTGAATTTGGTGTTGAGTATAAGCTTTGGGATTTCAAGAAGGTGCACCAAATATTGATAGCTTTTTACTAACTTCAAAACCTGTTTTCCATAGGAGCTCAGCCTGAATATTCCTGGGGAAAGATACTAAGTGGAGTTGCAGCCTTCTTATTTGGGTTAATCTTCCTTCTGGTGGGAATTGTCATCCACCTCAGGGCTTGAAAAGGTAAGGAGCCTTTGAAGCGAAGCTTGCCACGTACGCTGTGGCATCCCTCACTTCCCACATTTCCTCCCTCAAAGATCAGAGGCCGGGGAGGCTGATTGTTCTTCTCAGAGATCACTAAGCTAGTCTATTCTGAAGCCAGAAATATTATGGTGGGAAGCAGAGATGGAGACATGCAATCCATACTCTATCCCTTATGGTAACCTCAGCACTTGTTCTTAATTGGGACATTCCATTCTTTCTTTCCAGGACCTGTGAAGACTCAGTCTGGTAATGAGCTAATGTCTCTTATTCTTTGTTTTTAAGTGGAAGACCATTCTTCTTTGGCCAGGAGACACTATGGGGTCAGGGAGGGGAAGAGGATGTAGCTGAATGGTATTGTCTCTTAAATCTCTGGAATAGGAGGGCAGGGTTGTCTCATGAAGCCTTTATCATCTTCCTGCAGGTCTCAAGAGCTTTTTTGCTCAGTACAAGCATACAAAAGTGTTAACTGAAGCTCTTCCCTGGATCCTGAAGCAGTGCTCAGTGGCCTGGGTCCTGCGTTAGGTAAAGGACACTCAAGAGATTAATGTTCCGAGGATGAGCCTTTTCCATCACACTTGGAGTACTGAACTAATTCTAGAGCGTATGCTTTGAGGTCATGTGTCTCCCACCTTTCCACCTTCTTCTATTTGTGTACTTCATTAGTTGCTATTTCCAAAGACATCATTCAGAAATATCCCTAAAACCGAACTCCTTCCAATTCCAAGCTGTTTACTTTTCTATGGCCAGACCTAACCCTCTGAGTTGTGATCCCTAAATCTTTATTTGTTCCAACTGTAGTCTCCACAGCCTTTAAAAGATAAAGGGTCATATATCACTATTTTCTTTTCACGGTTTTAAAGAATCTTTTTATTGTAAAATAAAACAGAAATAGACAACCACATAAGATGTATTATTAATGGATTATTTAAAGCCAAACCCCTGTAATCACCATTCAAATAAAGAAACAGAATTTTGCCAGTCACTGCAGAAATCCTCTTGTTCCTGAGGCCAGTTAAATCCTTTCCTCCCATCAAAAGTAAACATATACTCTGTTTACTGTAACATATCTCTTGTTGTTACTTATAACCAATTCATCTAAAGAAGACTCCTAAACACTGTACTTCATTTTCTGTTTTCTCCTAGATTTCACAAATTCTTCCTCCATCAATTTCTTTTCATTAAGATTAATCTGTTGGTCTGAGCTACTTGACCCAAAGTGTTTCCCACACTCTGGATTTTTCTGACTGTGTACACATGTTGCAGTTTAACATGTCTCATTGCACTCTGTACTTTCTGAAAACTAGCATTGGTTATAGGGGCTGGATCAGACTTTGTTTTGATATGCTTGGGAAGTCCAAAGCTAGTTGGGTGGTCTTTCTTCAGAAGATGTGTAATGTCCACTTGTTTTTCTTTTTGTGATGTTAGTAATAGGTAGTGGTGATTGCCTAGGTCTGTGAATTTATTGGGGATTGAAAAATGGTGATATTTCAGTTCTATAATTCCTTCACTGTTTATTTATTGGGTATTATTTTTCTTTTCACTGTGTTATTTGTTCTGAGAGCACAAAATCTGTAGTGGCTGAAATTGCCGGTGTCTTAGCACAAATTGAAGCAATAATACCAAACTGTAGAAGTAGTCAATTATATTTTCCACTGCCATGCACTTATAGAAAAAAAATGCCAATTTCAGTTAAGAATAGCTCTGTGGAAGCAATAATAATCACTACTTTTGCTAGGTCTTGAGACTTGAGTACACATCTTAACAGTGTGGCAAAACAAGGAGCTTTTCAGTTGCACAGAATGGAAAGGCAGTTGTGCTTTACAAGTGCTTAAATTTTGAATGGACTTAGCTGCTTTTTTCAAGTGGATCAACATCTTCCTTGAAAGAATGTCTGACAGACATACTGTGGTTATTTAGACTTGGATATTTGATAGACATTTTCTCAACAACAAAGTAAAGCTATCATTTCAAGGAAAATGATATTGACAATAACATTGTATTTTAAAGAGAAAATTGAAATTTGGCAAAACTTGCCACAGTTTCACATTACCTAAAGACTTTCTGATGTGATTGGTGCTGATATTAATAAATGAGATTTAGTAAACATTGCTTAACACAATGTGCCAATTTTTAAAGGTTTTTATAACTGCATGTACCAATACTTTCTGAAAGGTCAATGGATGATACCGCAAAATCAGTATGCATAAGAGATCTATTCAGAGTGCAAGATAGACCAGTGAAATTTTTTTTTCCACTACTGGGAATCGAACTCACGACCTTGTGCTTGCCAGGCAGGCGCTGTGCTGCTGAGCTAAATCCCTAGCCCGACCATGAATTTTAATGTACCAGAATATGAAAAAGTTCCTTGATAAAGTTTCAGATTCCATATTGCAATTAACTTGTAAAAATTCACCATTTCTTGAGTTTTAGTGTCTTAACAGAAAAGAAAACCCCAAAAGTCAAAAAGGCTATTAAACTTTTCCTCTTCTTTCCAATTACATATTTGAGTACAGCCAGGCTTTCTTCATGTACTTCAACCAAAACAACATATTGTTACAGACTGAACAGAGAAGAATATGTAAGCAAATGATGGTCATTAAGCCAGACATTAAAGAGATTTTTTAAAAACACAAAACAATTTCTTCCCTTTCACTATTCTGTGCTGAAAAATTATTTTTTCAGAAAAACATATTATTTGCATTGATATATAATGGGTTTATTTCTGTCACTTAAAGACTGACAAATAAATATTAATGTTGTTTGATATAAACCACTTGAAGTTCATTTAAAAAAACTTTAATGGGGCAGAGAGCCCCGGTCTTCCTACTGGCTCGCTTCCTGCCTCGTAGGCGCCTGGAAGGAGAGTCTCCAGCACACAGGGAGCCACGGGCAGGGAGTGCTGGTCTTCGGGCTGGCTTGCTCCCTGCCTCACAGGCACCCAGAAGGAGGGGCCCTGTGCATGGGGAGCCACGGGCAGAGAGCGCCGGTCTTTGGGCCAGCTCGCTCCCTGCCTCGTAGGTGCCCGGAAGGAGGGGCCGAGGCTCACGGGGAGCCATGGGCGGGGAGCACTGGTCTTCCAATTGGCTCACGCCCTGCCTTGTAGGCTCCCGGCAAGAGGGCCCCCGGCGCATGGGGAGCCACGTGGCAGAGAGCATTGTTGCGTGCTGGCCCTCAGGCCAGCCACTGCCGCTCATTTGAGAACTACCATGACACCCAAGAAACAATGGCACAATTGGCCCACCATGCACTGGCTGCAGATGCCCACCCACGGACGTGTGTGAATCATTCAAACATGGA
>NW_004955437.1:1425873-1440924 GCF_000276665.1 Chinchilla lanigera | reverse complement strand
TTGAGAAAAGTTAATGATTATTCAATAGGTCACTCATGTATAGCTCTATTTATTTTCTTTAGAAGCCACTTTGAAGATACCAAAGTATAGTACAACAACTATTGATAATCTCCTACTTCTTTTGTCTGTAACTCACTATTATTTGTCTATTTGTTTTCCTGAGAAACTGTCTTGTAGATAACAACATGTAAAACAATAACCATTGGTAATTTCCTACCATTTTGTCTGTAATTTGGTAAGCCCCCCCTATTATTATGTTATCCTTCTTTTACTCTTTAAAAAAAAAACTTTAATGGACCTAAAATTGTACATATTTTTTGAGATACCATATGATATTTTTATACATGTATACACAATATAATCATAGAATTTTCTCAAATATTTATTATTTCTTTATGGTGAAATATCAAAATCCTTTCTTTCAGCTTTTTTGGATTATATAGTGTAATTGTCATCATCTGCAGTAACCCTGCCATGTAGCAAAACACCAGAACTTACTTCTGTTACATAACTATAACTTATTACCTGTTGGCTAAAGTTTTTCCATCCTTTCCATCCACTACTCTCCCCAGACTCTGGTAATCACCATCTTACTTTTAGCTTCTATGAGATCAACATTTTCTAGATTCCAAAGATGAGTGAGATCCTTTGGTATTTGGCTTTCTATGCCTGATTTATTGTCACTTATGTCTGTGCTTCACTTCATGATCACCAGTTCAGTCAATGTTATAACAAATGATAAGATTTCATCCTTTTTTTAAAAGGTCTAATCATCTTTTGTTGTTCACTAAAGTTCTTTAAGAGTCTCAATTTTTAAGCTATCTCTCTCTATGCCAACTAGTTTGTGAACTAGTGGCATAGTCATTGTGGTTATTTGATTCATTTTCATAGGTTTCTCAGGAAGTGTTTAGGGGAATGTCTCAGTCTGTTTGCACTGCTATAAAAATATTAACAAAGACTGGGTAGCTCATATACAGCAGAAACGTAATCTCATAGTTTGGAAGGTGGGAGTTGAGTTTAGGATGCCAGCATGGTCAGGCTCTGATGAGGGCTTTTGATATTTTGATACCTCTTCTTACTAATTCTTCAAATTGTAGAAAGAAGGCAAGGGAAGTCTACTGACCCCTCAGCCCAGGGGGGATTGTGCCAAGGGCTTTTGCACTGAGATGAATCTCCAGCTTTTTTATTTTCACTTTGAGAAAAGTTATCATTCATTAATGAAGTTTCCCAGGAGGAGTTCAAACTTGTGATGCTCTTGTCTCAACTTCCCAGAGAGCTGAGAATACAGGTGTGCACTGCCATTTGAGTCTTTTTAAAAAATTTAAAAAATTTTAAGATAAGGGCTCTAATCATATTCATGAGGGCTTTCTCCAAAAAGCCTCACTTCTAGCACAATCACACTGGGGAACAGGATTACAACACATGAATTTGGTGGGGACAGAAACATTTAGTTTCTAGCAGGAAGTTCTTCTAGTTTATAGTCAAGAATCAGTTGTGCTGGATATAAAATCCTTGGTTCTGAAGGTAGAAAATGAAAAGCCAGCAGCAAACCACAGCTTTTGTAGAAGCTGGAACTGAGAAGTGCTCATTTAAGGAGAGCCCTATTGCTGGACATGAGATGACTGGGGCCAATGGTTCTATAGGAAATGGAGTCTCAAGAAATTCAAGTCGACTTCAGGGTTTGGAGAATTATGCTGGAAGATAAAGTAGGTAAAACTCTTCAAGACATGGGCATAGGCAAGGACTTTCTGAACAGAACCCCAGTTGTATAGGAAATAACACAAAGAATAAACAAATGGGATTATATCAAATTAGAAATCTTTTGTGCAGCAAAGGAAACAACCAACAGAAGGAGGAGACATGCTACAAAATGGAGGAATTTTGGGCCAGCTATTCCTTAGACAAAGGATTAATTTCTAGAATATATAAATAACTAAAAAAATTAGACCCTCAAAACAAAAGCTCCAATCAAGAAATGAACTACTCAAATGAATAGACACTTCTAATAGATGCTGTATAAATGATCCATTGGTACACGAAATAATGTTCAGCTTCACTGGCCATTGAGAAATGCAAATCAAAACAACACTGGGATTCCATCTTATTCCACAAAGAACGGTGTCTTGGTTACTTTTCTCTCATTGCTGGGACAAAATACCTGATGCCCAAAATTAAGGAAGAAAAAGTTTATTTCGCTTACAGTTTGTGGAGGTTTCAGTCCATACTTGGCAGATTACAAGGCAGACTGGCACATGGCAGAGAGCTATAGCTGATGGCAGCAGAACACAGCCAAAGCAACAAGCACACACACAAGGGAGGAAATGGCCAGAAGCACCCTCTTTCTCTCCCTTACATATGCAAACTATCCACCCCAGGGCAGTGTAGCTCTCACACCAATAATCAATCAAACTCTAAAAGCCTGCCCCATGGCTGCATGAGGTTTTGCGGGGACACCTAGACACAAACCTTAACAAATGGCTATTATCAAGTATAACTACTATGAAAATCACTATGGGGATTTCTTAAAAAAAAAAAAAAGAGTTATAGAAATTCTATTTGACCTAGCTGTACCTTTCCTGTGTATATTCTTGAAAGTTAAAGGCATCATATTATGGTGATGCATGCATTTCCATGTGTATAGGGGCCTAACTCACAATAGCTAACTCTTGGAAGCAGCTTATAGACCCATCAACAGATGAATGCATTAAAACTTTGGTATATATACACAATGAAGTATTACTCAGACACACAAAAAAATACATTTTGAGTCTTGTAGGAATGAGATGTTAAATAAATCAGACATGGAAGGTTAAGTATTCCCTGGTTTCTCTTCTATGAGAAACCTACATTATAAATAATTTAAAGAGCAAAATAAAAGATAAATGATAGCAAATAGGGAAGTAGATTTTGTGGAGATGAAAAGATCTTTGCCTCCAAATCTCTGCCTCTCTAACCATTCTTCCCATCATAGTATTCTTTCTAAAAAGTGAAATTGCCTGTGATGCCTCCTTGATTATCAACCTGTGAATGGCCCTTTTGACTGTAGAATGAAGTTCATAGTCCTTAGAGCCATGTATGAGACTTCTATATTTTGTTCCCTGGCTTCATTTGTTCCTCCTTGCCCCTCTACTACCCCTAAACTATTTTTAGGTCCCTGAAGCCTTTCCCTTTCTCTGTACCACCCATATTTTGTTAGACTCAGAATTCATTCTTTATATTTTTCTGAGTCAATTTGAATGTCATTTTCATTAGAAAGATTTCCTAATTCTTTGTGACTCCCATATATTTTGTGCATATTTCTGTCAAGCCTCTTGTTTGTTTATGTGTCTTCTACATGATAAACAGGACTCCATATCTTAATTTTTTCTATTTCCAGAGTTCAGCTAATTATCCATTACATAAGTGCACAATAAGGTACATTAATATTAGAATATGAAACAGTGTCCCCTTCATGATAATTCACTTTATTCTGTGGCTTCTTTATTACCTTGCCTTGTTACCACCCCTACTAACAAAAAGATCCTACCCAATCCACTTCCCTTTGCCATATCACATTCTCAGGCAATAGCAAAGCTTGTTAGGTCTATGAACTTCCTTTACTTGGAGCAATGCTTTTCCACTTCAGGTTTCCTTCCTAATTCTCCTCCCCACCTGCTCTGCTGGGCAGATTTTTCCTTTGTCGTTCTTAAAGTCATGGATCGCCATGTTTTTTGCAGTCTTATCTGAGTGGTGAGCAACAGTGCCAATTACACCAAGCTTACTTGTCTCTGCGGATCTTTCAGTGTTTTGTATTCAATTTTGAGGCATAACTGGGTGCACTGTCAGTGAGAAGATTCCTTGAACTCTGTCTCGTGAACACCAGAAGACCTGATCTGCAGCGTTGGCTGTTTGGGCTGTGGCTTTTAAAAGAGTAAGATTCCATAACTGTCTCTTGGCAGCGATGGTTTTGCCCAGGATTTGGCCAGAAGTTGCACTTCTGCCCTCTTCTTTCATCAGAAGCCTTGTTTTCCTCAGTGTGGGAGATGCGGTGACCTTTCAGGTTTGGGCGTCAGAACTTGCTGCGGGAGGAGAAAGGCAAGGCGGGAGAGGCAGTCTGTTTTTCTGTGTGTGTGAGGTTTTGGAGGCATAAACGTTTCATCTACAGCATCCTTAATATGAGAAATGAGCAGAAAAAAGACGATTTTTTATATCGAAATGAACACAGTCACAATGCTAGACTGACCATCAAATAAAATTCTGGATGGAAAAAGTTCAAAGAAAGACAATGCTCAGAAAATCTTGAATTTGTGTCTGGCTCTAATGCTTCTATCACTACACCGGAGGATGCAAAAGGCACTTCCACAGCTAGACGGCGATCGAGACCGATACTTAGGCTGGTTTTCTGACTCCTCTGGGAGGGACTCCCTGTAGAAATCAAGCAGTTTCTTGAGAGGCTTTCCCCACGCAGCCTTGGCGTCTCTTTCCTGTCTCACATTACCCTAACCCGCGAGGCTCTGCCGGAAGCGGTCTGGGGACATGAAAAATCAGGGAAAGGCGAGGAGGTTCCTGCACAGCTTTTCAGATCAGCCATGCAGCCCTCCTGCAGGGTGTGGGATAATTATAGGGCATAAAGGCCGCAAAGGACAATGGAAATGATCTAGAGAAATCTGAAGATTTTGCGGGTTATAATGTAGTTTTTATGGACTTGCGCTACACCCAGGTTGGGAGCACTAGGCAGTAATGATATGCACTCAAAAGCCAAAATGGTGCTTGACTGTATAATCTGTTCTCAAAATGAACTAGTAAAAAGCTCTCTGCTGTCTGCGTATTCTATACAGGGGATAACTCATTACGATGCACATCAACTGAAAATTGTGAGGGGTGCTTTCTCAGACTCTGACATTTATTATTCACGAACACCCAGCAGGGTCTATGGGTGAAAAGCTCGCAGGTGGGTGTAAATACCCCTTTATTTCTGAGCACCCCCCTCGCTCTACACTCTTTCCAGCCCACATTTGACAATTTCTAAACAATTCTAGCTTAATTCTTTTAAGCAATGTCCAGCTGTACAAGTCCTCACCCCTGCCCTTCAGCAATACCTGCCTCTCCTTAGAGTTCAGGCTGTGATAGGCTCAAAAAAACCGTGACCTTGCTGTCTGCCTGAAGTTTTCTAGTTGCAGGGTAGGGGCACCATTGCTTCCAGCTCTCCATATCCCAAAGCAGGAACATGAGCTCTGTTTAAATGTTCTGGAATGAAGACACTGAGGAAAAGTTTCTTGGAAACTAAAGAGGCCCAAGGAGAACATATCCAGCTTCTCGTGGAAGAGTGAAGACAAAATATGGCATTTCATTTTTTTTTTTGGGTGGGGGGTAACCAGGAATTGAACTCAAGACCTTGCGCTTGCCAAGCAGGCGCTTGTGCCAGTGAGCTATATCCGCAGCCCTAGAATAAGGCATTTCAAATGAAGAAAAATGAAGAGAATTCATCACCAACTGATCGATGAAGTGAAATTCTTCAGACAGAAGAGCAATGATTCTAGGGAAAAACTTAGAATATTAGGAATGATGAAAGAGTAACAACCAGATATATCTGGATAAATATAACAGATAAAGAGATTAATTATGTCCCTTTAAATTCTTTAAAATAGGTATGAATGCTGAAAGCAAAAATATAACATATTCTGGTGAGGTTTTTAAAAAAATGGATATAGAAACAACACATGCAACTATATAACATAAACGAGAGACATAAGAGGATCTACAATACTATAAAGCATCCACATCATATGTAAAATGGCAAAATTTCAACTCTAGTTGACTATAAAGCATTTAGTTTGTATATTATAATCACCAGAGCATCCACTAAAAATATGAAGAGATAAGAATAAAAAAATGCAGCAGATAAGGAAGACTACTAAAAAATATTACAGTCATCTAATATCTTTAATCAAAAGAAGGTAGGCATAAGAGAGCAGGAATAAAAAACTGAGTAGTCAACAAATAATAAGATGGCACAGCAAAACCAGCCATAGCAGCAGTTACACTGCCTACGCACGGGTGAGACAAGTATGCTTCTGTAAGTGCCACCTTTTTTAGGAGAGGCAGACTGACTCAAACTACAGACCACAGGGTCCATAGGGTAGAGGAAGAGTAAGGGACAATCACTCCCAGGCAGGACTAAGAGTGGGCCCGAATGAAGAACTTCCAATTTTGCTCTGCTGGATTTCACAATTTCTATAGACCAGTAAATTCTGTGTGTTTTCTGTTTTTCATCAGTTTGAACAGAAAAGCCTTTCTGTGTTTCAAACTTGGCAAAATGACGAAACTCAGGCCACTGCCATGGTCTCCTTTTTCTCCAGGTCTACATAGAAAATGTCTCAGTTAAATTCAAATGTAAACTGGCCATAGACACCATAGGTCTGGTAGATATTTGTGCGATAAGTGGTCACATGTCTGATGATGAATGATCACCCTAGAGTAGGAAGATAAGTGTGGCAGGTTGGATACACAGAGGGGATAGAAAACCTTAATAAACCTGAAGGCGTAAGACGTTGTGTCCCAAATACTTCAGTGTCTCAGTCCATTTGGGTGCATAATGAAATGTCATGAACAACGTATATCATTTTATTTCTGCCCCCCAATGTATGTACTTACAAAGTGCAAGGTACATTTATTCCATCCCAATAGCCTTAGAAATCTTAACTTGTTCCTGCATCCACTTAAAAGTCTAAAGTCCAAAGTCTCATCTAATCATCATCTGAATCAAGCGATACCGATAAGACTCACAGGTTAACTCATTCCAAGGAAAATTGCTTTGCAGCTGGGAACCTGAGAAACGAAACATGTGTTTGCTTCCAAAATACTGTGGTGGGGTGAGCATAGGATAGATATTCACACTCCTAAATGAGAAATAGGCACAGGAGAGAGGAGTGACAAGTCTTGAGCAAATCCCCAAATTTACAGCTAGAGAATAATTTTCTTTGGTCTGGTGTTTACTCTTCCTGCCTGCTGGGTGAGGGTCTTGCCTTCTGGACACACTGGGGCAGAGGGCGGACTTCTGAGGCATCTCCACATGGTTTTGGGACTCTCCACCCTGTGCCAGTTCTGTCTGGTGTTCCACCTAGGAAACAGCTCTGTGCCTGCTTTGTGTGCTCGAGACCCACCCCGTGGCTCTGCTGGTAGTTACACTATCAGAGGCTTGTGGCGGCTCCGTGCTTGCCAGGGCTGTTGTACTCTGGACCTGTGGTGGGGGTAGTTACTTTACTGGTCTCTGTGATGCTTTTGGAATCATTTTTCCATTGTCTTGTCTAATACATTCTGGTTTCTCTTTAGAGGGCCGACTAATCCCCCTGTTATCTTGATGACTAGCACCGAGCTTAGTTTGAGGTGGCTGATCCATGCTAACCTCCTTAGCAGATGGTCTGTTGATCACATTCTGCTCACTGCTACACAGGGATTCTCATTTTTTGCAATATAAATACACAGAAAATGATCCAAATTTTAAAGCTCTATTTTACTTCATATTGACAATTCCATTTGTAGTCATTTATCACTTCTCGTAGTGTTCCATAAATGGCCAGGAGAATCCAAGCTGTGCCTTCAGCACTATGCTTAGAAATTCCCTCGGCCAAATTTCCAATCTCACCTCTCACAGCTTTTACCAAATTGTTTGCAACTTTATAACAAGAATGATGTCTTGCTCAGTTTCTACCTACCTGCTCCTCATTTCCAACTAAGACCTCCTCAGAGTGACCTTTACTGTCCATGGTCATACCAACACTCTGTTCAGGATCACTTAGGAGGTTGAGGGTCTTCTACAGCTCCCCTCTCTTCCCTGTGGGAGCTCAGCAGGATCACTCTTCATAGCCTGCTCATGACAGTGTGAACTCCTTCCAGCCTGCACCAGGAAGTCTTTCCAGCCTATCCCCATTATCCACCAAAGCTGGCTCCACATTTTTAGACTTTTTTTTAATACCAGGATCCCATCCTTGCTACAGCTTTCTGTCTTAGTCCATTCGGGCTGCTTTGATGAAATACCCTAAACTTGGTGGCTTATATACAGCAGAAATTTATTTTTCTCAGTTATGGAGGCTGGGAAAACTAAAATCAAGGCACCAACAGGTGTGCTATTTGGAGGGCCTTTCCTTAGACATCTTTTTGCTACAATGTCACATGAGAGGGGGTAAGGGGGCTTTCTCAGGGTTTCCTTACAAGGGTACTAGCCCCACCTAGTCAGCTCTCAAAGTTTCCATCTCTTAATATCATTTTTCAGGGGTTAAGATTTCCAGGTACCAACCCCACACAAGGAATGTGAACATGTGCTGCAAATGTGTGCTAATGAAAAATGTAAAAAAGATTTCAACCTGTGAACTTGGGGGCAGAGGTACATATAGTCTATAGCATGTTGGTTAATAGCTGTGTGATCTGATGTCAAAGTCCCTGTTTATGTCTTCTCCATCTTATTTATTGAGAGGTAAGATTTTAAAATTAGATTTTAAATGTTATTTTCATGTATATTGTCTTTCTCATGATAATATATACTCTATGAATCATAGGAATGTGATGTCTTGTTCATTTTTTTGTACTTCCAGTACCTGGTAGAGCTCATGGCATATAATATGAATTTGGTAACACTTGTTAAATAAATAAATGTATTTATTATTAAGCTTACTCTAATCTCTCAAGCTCCTCATACTTTGTCGTACTTTTTCATAACTTTCATATCATTGTAAAATACCACAGAAATTATTTATTCATTGTATGTATTTTAAATTATATGCTTCTTATTACAGAAAATGATTTCTGGTGGATAGGCTTTGGTATATATAAGCATCTAGATAAGTGCTTGGTATCTCACTGGATATTTGCTAAATTAAGGAATCATGATTAGAAAACATCTTTTTTTGTTGTTGTTGTTGTTTGTTTTTCTCCAGTACCGGGAATCGAATTCATAACCTTGCGCTTGCCAGGCAGGCACTGTGCCGCTGAGCTAAATCCCCAGCCCCTTAGAAAACGTCTTGAAGAGTCCATTATATTCCATTTCATTTTTACTTTACTGCTTGGCTTTTTGGTTTAGGTTCAATAATTCTTGTCAATGTCAGTGGCATAACAGGTCTGGAATATATTGCAGTGAGCCATAAATTAGGAAAAGTAAAGAGTGCTAAGAATCACATAATTTGTCTTTTTTTGTCTTTCTTCTAGAGCTTTGCTGGCTGGGTGTGACAGGACTTGCATCTGGGGTGGACATGCTGAGATTAACCTATTTCAAGTTTCTAGGCTTCCCAGCACACATTATCCTGCTTTCCAAAACAATCCTGATGTTATGTTTATGATAATCATGCCATAACTCAGCATTTGTGTAGCCCTTTATTATTTAATGGACATATCTGATTACTTAATTTATTTGATTATGGTTTCTTCAATGAGTTAATCTTACAGATGAGAAATCTGAAGATCAATGTGGTAAACTGACTTTCTTAGAGTCACTCAGCTAATTATTTTAATTTCTCAAATTCTAATGATCTTACGTAAAATTTGTTCTTCTCACCTCCCAAGTCCAAACTTGGAAAATATAAATTATGTTGAAAAAAATGGCATGCTATTTTCTGTATAGCACAGAAAACTCTTGAACCTGGTTATCCCAAGAAAATGGATAAAATAAAAATAAAAATAGTAGTAGCTATGAAAATAAAGTTTAGATTGTATAAAGAATAGCATAAAAAGTATAATAAGTTACTATGAAAGGAGAACAATATATTTGCAGAAAGGTCTCCAATATTAGGAACCATCATAAATTAATGCTGCAACACATTTTGGGAATATATTACTTAGCTCTGATATCTGAGAGAGATTAATGTCTTTGGTGAGGCCTCAAAGATAAGTGGATATTGTGGAACTCAGTTTAGTCTACTAACTAAGCGTAAAATTTAGGCTGGGGTTTGGTTTCTTGGAAGCAAAAGAAGCATAGCAATTCATAGTGAGGGGAGACAGGGTCTCCTAGACTACTATGGAACATGGACAAACAAACTAATTTAGAGTTAAAAAATTTTTTTTTGCAGTCTTAAACCCCCAACTGCTCACTCAACCACAATATTTTCAGCTCCCCGGAGGCTCCTGATGTTGGGCAGGGTGAGGGCTCCTAGCACCGGAGCTTTCCCAATGGTCACTTTCCTCTAAAAGAAACCTTGGAGGTGGCTTTTCTGAGTGGAGGATGATGAGAACTGTGCAAAGAAAGTGCCTTAAAGAGACCCACTGGGAGAAGCCATTTAGGAGGAGCCCGAACCTAACCTGCTGCACCAGGTTTCAGCCCGCTAGGGAAATCTCCAGAGCTGACCTTCATGCTGGTTGAAACATTTTCATGAAGAGGCCTGGAAGGAGCCTGTGAGCTTCCTTCTTCTGAGTGCTCTGGGACAGAGAAACAGTGGAGTAAAGGGAGCTTTCATTCTGTAGATGGAGGGGGAGGAAAGCAGCAGAAAGCTGCATTCATTCTGGCAGAATGCGGATGGAGAAGGAGGGCGGCGGAGGGGAAATCTCTGGGTAGCCCCATGGGTGGTCACTGTGTGGTGTCCGTTGAATACATAGTAATCACCACTGGCTAGGGAATTCTTTACTGTGCCGTGTCCCCCCACCCTCACCCCACCCCACATTCCTCTACCCCTGCTGTTTTTGGTGACTGGGACAAAAGAGAAATAAATGAATAAGTATTATAGTTTTCACATCTCTCTATATTTTGGGTTAGTCTTGCCTTCAAAAAAATCTCCACAAGTAGGAACCGCCGTAACATTATGGTTTTTTTCCCTACTTTTTTTTTTTTTTCCAGTACCGGGAATCAAACTCACGACCTTGTGCTTGCCAGGTAGGTGCTGTGCCACTGAGCTAAATCCCCATCCCCCTTTCCTACTTTTATATATAAAATTAAATAATTTCTGCATTCATATTCTCCAAAGTCCCAGAATTTTAAATATCTATATTTTTCAAATGCTTAAAAGTGTTGCAACATCAGAGTTACCACACCATACAGAAGCATCCCTATAACAACATGTCCTTTTCTACATCTTGATTTGTTTTTCTGCCTTGTGTGCTCCTCTTGGTCTGTGTATTGTGTTACTTACCTTGAGTCGAAGTTTGTGGATGTGTGCATCAATAGGAATTACCTCTGTTAGTCACAAATATCAGGCCATATGGAAGGATGAGTAGACAGAAAGTCATCCCTGTGAAAATAATCTACCGTTCGGAGCTGGGACATTTTGTGAACAAGTCAGGGGCCTTGTATACAGGCGCACTGCCTGCTGCTGCTGCTGTGGAATCTTCGAAAAGAACCTTGAATGTGGAGAAGTCGTGTTTGTTTAGAGTTAGCTTTAGAAGTTTTGGTGTAGATCCTTGAAGCTATTGACCATCTTTTGCTTCCCTGTTCCCTCTGACATTAAATTAAATTATTAATTAATAATATTAATTTTCTCTGAATTAAAAGATGTTTCTGGTTCCATTAAGAATCGACTCCATTTATCAGGTGACTTCTAATTTTCTATACAGCCATGCAAAAGTGTTTCCTGTTGTCCTAACTTACATTTTATTTTCAGAAATGTCTCTGAGCTCTAGTAGCAAACTGGATTTTTATTTGTAATGATGAGATTCAAACAATTATTATCTTATTTTAAAATTTATTTACTAGGTTAGGTTTTTTATGTATGAGATAATAAAGAGCATCCAAGTAGCCTAGTTTCAGAACTCAGATGGGATAAAACAAAAAAGTCTAGGCCAATCCTTCTCCTGGGTAGGAGATTACAGCTCTATCCATGTGCACATGTGTATCTTTGTGTGTGTGTGTTTGTGTGTGTTGTACATTCAACCACAGGGAAGGTTGAGGGAGATCTGATAGATTTTCTGCCTGCCTCTGTCTCATCTGTTCATAAAAAATCTATCCATTACACATTTCACCACTTCCTGGTGGCTTTTGAGACTATGATGGTAGCTTTATGTTTAGTAGAGCAAAATTATTAACATAATGATTCAAGAATAATGAGCATCATTTTCACACTAAAAAATTAGTGTGAAATTCCTTTTATTTGATGAAAAAACCCAAAGTTCTCTTGCTAATTTAATGAAAGCAAAGGGAAGGTTAAATCATGTATTTTTTCCCAATAACTTCCTAGTATTTTCAAACACTTATAAGCATACTTCAGGTAAATATTACTTAGTGTAGAATGCTATAATTAAATGGAATAATATGCTGTGATTATTATTAGTTTCATTAAGGAAGGTCTGCTCAATGATTCCATGAACAGCATTCCTATTGGTAGGTTCTTCTGTCTTCTTCTTGAGGAATTAGATATTTTATTAATGTTTCAAAGAACACTTTTAACATCTCTTATTATTCTGTTTGTCTGTGTTCTTTTTCATTGCATCTGCTTTTATTTTTATCGTTCCTTCTTTCCCTGTTCTTCTACCATCTTTAGGTCTAACTTGCATTCTTCTTTCTACCTTTGCAAAGTAGAAGTGCACATTACTAATTTTAATCTCTTCAATTCTGAGTATATGTTTTAAAGGGATTAATTTTATCCCAAGCACTACTTCAGCTGAATCTCATACACTTTGACATGTTGTTGTCTAATCTAGTAATCCAGTTCCGCTCATGCTTTATGTTCTAAGGTAGATAAGAAAATCATATGCAACCCACAGTTACAGTAGAGCTGATTGCCCCAAATACTGTGAACTTTGAAGCGACTTATATGTAGGAAAGAAGTGCTCGAATCTATGGATAGTCCCTTGGGGTGCCTGTTGGAATGACCAATCTCACGGAGAGCGGAGAATAAAGTAGTGGAGGGAGTTTAGAGAGAATGAGCAGACAGAAAATCATCCCTGCAAAAATAATCTCCCGTTCTGAGCTGGGACATTTTGGGAACAAGTCGGGGCCTTGCGCACAGGCACACTGCCTTCCGCTGCTGCTCTGGAATCTTAGAAAAGAAACTTGAATGTGCACGAGTCGGAGGCGGTGTCTCTGGAAGTCATTAATCTAGAGAATAAAGTGATGGCTTAAGTGGCAGAGTCTCCTATGAGAAACACGTAATAAAAAGAAAAACAAGTAAGTCGGGGAAATTAGATTACTTACAGAAAGAAAAAAGAATCATGAAATCCTACTCATCAATTTCTTCCACAAAGATGTTATCGATGAAACTGCACTGCACTATAATAACACTAGAGGGCGACTCTGATCTGAGAAACTCAGTAGTGTAAATGCAAAAATTCTTAACCCCACTACACGTGTAATTTAACTGGTCCAGGTGGTATAGGAAAACACCGGTCCAGGTAGTATAGGATAAATACAAAACTAATAGAACCCATTAAATCCACTGCCAGCTAATGCATATTGCCTCCAAAACAAACATAAGGACAAAGAAAAAAGCCCCATCACCAACAGGAATGAAAGACACGGTAACACCATGCCTTAAACTGACCCAAGCATTCATGAACTGAAGGAAAATTCAAATTGGGAATTGAAGGAACAGAAAATAGACATGAAATAAGAGAATCGAACTCAGGAAAGAAGAGATAAAATCACTTTTTTTTGTCCTTTCGAGACAGGCTTTCACTGCGCAGTTCAGGCTGGACTTGAACTCACTTTGCAGCCCAGGCTGGCCTCGAACTTGCAGGGATTCTCCTACCTCAGCCTCCTGAGTGTTGAGATTCCAGGCGTGCGCCACCACACTGGGCCAAAATCACACTGAAGTGAAGGCTAAATTACAAGGGCATGGTGTATTAAAACTAAAACACAGTGAAAGAGGTTGTCAAATGGCATAAGAACAGTAAAAAAGGGCAATAAAATAAAATAGGTAAATAAGTACTAGAGACTGCATGAGATTTCCAACGCTGTATAACAAATCACCATGAACAGCAGTTAAAGTAACACAGATTAATTTTCCCATGGTTCTTGTCCACTCTCAGTATCCCTGGGTCCTGCCTCAGCTTGGGGCCCCACAGGCTGCAGTTAGGCTTGGTGAGCCTGCGTCCTATGGTTCCAAGGACTGGGAATGATCCACTCTGGGGTTTATGGGTCTGAGCAGGAAAGGCCCCCAGCATTCCCCTGTCAGCTTTGCAACTCTGCCATAGGTTAGACAACAATATGTCAAAGTAATGTAATCCATCATGTAGTCCTCAGGCCTCTGTAACTTTGGCTCCACTCCGGATCCTCACGTCTGCCCTCTGAGTCATCCTTTCCTCATGGAAAGTGGCACGTGGTTGCAGCTCGGTGGTTTTATCAGTCTGCTTCTTGCCAGTGGAATTTGGGGCTCTGATATTCTTTCATTTTGTAGTTTTCCCCATTCAGTGTAGTAGGAGGATTTCTTAAAAACTATGTGTCTTCAGTGGATTTCATGAGTATCCACTCACGCTGGTGAAAATCACATCTCTCAGTGTTTTTGAGACAATCACTTCTCCACGTGGGCCCTGCTGGGGTGGCTGAGGGACAATATCCAACAGGTTCGGGGAGAGGGTCTTTTGTGTGACTGTGTTCTCTGACTATTTGATGACTCGTTGGGTGTCTGCCACAATGATGCAGCAATTGATTCTGAGGACAAGCAAAAAAAAAAAAAAAGGTATTGAAATCCATAAAGAAGGGGGGAAAGTGTATGAGAGTGTTGGAGTGGTTAAATTTTAAATTGTTCTCATTCGTGAGAGCAACAAAGGAGCACTCTTTAAGACAGGCCAGGAAGCATTAAGCAGTTATCTCTTAGCGTTTTCAGGTAGTTGTCCCATAGTAATAAAAAAAAAGGCAGATGAACAGAAGAAGGAACTAGACTTCTATCTACACTGAGACACATAAAGTTGAAAAATACATGGATATGAATTGGGTGTTCTAGAAAGAATGAAGGAGATAAAAACCAAAAGAGAAAGAAAAAATAAGAGACTTTTTCCCAAGCTAAGGGATGACATTAGTGTTGGCTTGGAAGCGAGCCCTCCAATTTATTATTTATTTATTTTATTTTAGAAATAAAAGGAGGAAAATACTAACAGACAGACAACGTTTTACAAAATAGCAAAGGATCAGTACAGACATTACAGAGTTACAAACAGAGT
>NW_004955437.1:1421317-1423158 GCF_000276665.1 Chinchilla lanigera | reverse complement strand
ACACACACACACACTCAAGATAGTTAAGATAGTTATACTACTTTCTCTTAGTTCATTGAAAAGAAAGGCTTGGTCTAGTATTGTCTGGAAAATGAAATGGCTATATCTTGGACTTTAAGTAACTAATTTAAAGATAACAATAAACATGTACTAATCATTGTGACCCTTTATCTTGTTTTGAAATTTTGTTTCATTTTTTTCTCTTTAAAAAAGAATGAGAAAAAAACATGATTACAGATGATGCAGCGATTAAAATAAGAAAAGTAAAAGAAAATTTTATCTTTAGAAACTGGGCCACTTAGATGAAATGGGAAAATTTCTTAAAAAATGCAAATTACCAAAGATCACTCAAAAAAGTTAGCAAAATATATTATATGATTCAAGCACTGTACTACTAGGCACAATGAAATAATCTATATGAAAGGTCTTCTATTAAAAATATTTATTTATAATTACTAAAAACCAGAAACAGCTCCAATGTCCACAAGCAGGTGAATAAAGAAACGGTGACACATCTCCCCAGTGAAACGCTACTAAACACTAAAAATGAAGAAGGCACTGATGCATACAACAAGCCGCATAGGTCTCAGAATAATTATGTTGAAGGAGGAAGGTAGAAAATGGCTTCTTGTGTGATTTCGCGTTTATAAAATTTTTAAAAATGTAAACTATTTACCACAACCGTGAACAGTTCAGTGGCTGTAGATTAGGAGTGGGGGAGGCTTACAAATGTATTCATTTTAAATTGTTATGTACTTTTTAATTGCCAAGAAAAATAAACTGTTTTGTATATTTGAAACTTTTTCCAGTAAAAAAAATTATCATAGGGAAGTTTTAGGGATAATGGAAAGTATTCAATATCTTGATGGCCGTGATGGCCTCAGGTTTGACACGTGTGGGAAAACTCATAAAATGACACAGTTGAAATATAGTTTGTTGTATGTTAATTATATATCAAGGAAACTTTTTTTAAAAAGAGAAAATGTAGGCAGAAATCATAGAATATATTAATCTATCACATTTTTATGGACTTCTATTAAATTCATAATAATTTTATAATTCTGCATATATTTCTTGGTGTTTTGCTGGTATTTTTGTCATGGATAGAGGACTTCCTTTAAATCTGCTTTTCTTTGTCATCAGTGTTGCAGCTGCTGAGGGCCCCTGTGGGTGGAGGAGGTCAGGATGGTGGCCTTGGCCAGTACGTTGGATCCAAATGGCCCTTTCTGTTGCAGCCTTGAGCCTGGTGCTGGAAATAGTGCTCATATATTCTCAAACTGTATTTAGAAACTTCAAAAATATTTGTGTAACAACTGCCTCCCCATAACAAGAAAAATTTCTGATGAAAGAAATAATAAGAGTAATTATAAAATGAAAAGACAAATGCAGTGAGGGGAAAAATTATTGATTACGTTTGCCCCTATGGCCTTGCTCAAGTCCTTCAAATTCATACTGTCAACTCTTTCAAGATTAATAGAACCCGATTGTTAATCTATGTCTTATAACCTGACACCTCTTTCAGTGAACCTTTTTGCTATAAAACCTCACAGGTGTTTGTAATTTCCTGATGATTCCACACATTTCCATATAGGTTTCTTTTATGCTATACCTTTCCCTAATTGACTGCATTCTGGGTAATGCAATTTATGCCTTCTTAGTCACTTAGTCTGCCAGAGACAAGTGATGCTGCCTCACATTCATTCTTTATTGGTTGGAGAGGAAGCCATCATGCCCTTGAAAACAGTTTCCTTCAAGTCTCTTTATCGTTGATATCTTTATGTGGGTGTTAGAGTTGAGTGTTAGGTTTAAATTTATTTATTTATTTATTTATTTATTTATTC
>NW_004955437.1:1419351-1421217 GCF_000276665.1 Chinchilla lanigera | reverse complement strand
TTGATTTCTTAATGCTAGCCATTCTTACCGGGATAAGGTGGAATCTCAGTGTCGTTTTAATTTGCATTTCTCAAATGACTAATGATGTTGAACATTTTCTCATATATTTATTTGCCATTTGTATCTCCTTATCTGAGAAGTGTGTATTCATCTCAGTTGCCCATTTTTGGATTGAGTCTTTGAATTTGGAGGGAGCCCTCCAATTTAAAGGCATAAGCAACAATAACAAAAACAGAAGTAGTTCATAGATAGTGATGGGAAATTTTGACTATGAGATAATAAATGAAAGAAAAATAATGATTTAAAACATGTTCCAAAAGCTTTCAGGAGGGAAATGCTCTAAACAAGAAATAGTTTATGTATAAAAAGTAAGAAGTAGAGAGAAACATCTCTTATCTAAAATATCAGATGCCAAAACAACAACAGCCACAAGCCGAGGTGGGGTGAGCTGGGCTGATTTAATGCACAGGGAAGCAGACATCTGCAGGAAAGGCAGGGCCCAGAGATTTGGGGAGAGAGAGCCAAGGAGAGAGAGAGAGAGACAGAGAGACAGAGAGACAGAGAGACAGAGAGACAGAGAGAAGAGCAGAGACTGTGGGGAGCAGACAGGGAAAGGACTGCTAACAAGGGTGTTATTGTAAAACTTGCTCTTTGTGGCCGATTCAAAATCCTTATTGTCCTGATCTCAGACTTAAACTACATTAACATTCTTTGAGTTCTATTTAGTCTTTCTTTTAATGTGAAGCTGATATAGAAGCAGTTCAGGCTCTCAGAATACTGACAGCTTTCAGGACGTTAACTGGACCGATTGCACCAGCAGGTGGGGAAACTGTGCTCTAACAAAATGCAGACAAGTTACATTCCCTTCCCCTTTCCTCCTCAGAAGGTGGTAATCAGGTCTGCTCTTATTTCACTGACTCTTCCGTAATGTTTCCAAAGTGTGTTGCTAGCTGAGATGTGGTTTTGGGTGTCTGAGAAGCAAAGAAGCATGACATGAAGCGGTACTTCAAGCCTGCTTTTGCTGGAAGACCCATGAGCCCTGAAAGTGCTGAGATAAAGTCACATGCTAAAAAACAGGACAAAATAAAACAAAGCCAGGACGAAGCAACAAAGCCTTACCCTTCAGTCTAGGGTCAGCTGCTGTCCTTTCTCCACTGAGCCTTCATGGCTGTCTTCCACTATCACATGTATTTTTCATACTTCTGCAAGACTGGTATTTTACTTTATACTTTTTATTTACAAATGGCGGGCTACTGTGCATACTGCAAAAATTTAAGTAATGCAGATATATTCCACTGAAAACAAGACCCTTTCATATATACACAATCAAGAAAATATTCCTATTTTATTGAGTAATTTTAAATATAAATAGACTCTGAATTATGTCAAGTGCTTTCCAAATCAGTGGGCTAAGGTTATACCTTAAAATATTAGAGAGTTGAGAATCTAGTTAAGGCTAAAATAAGTAGAAGAAAAAAATTAATAAAATTTAGCATACAAATCAATGGCATGGAAATAAAAAAAAAAACCCTCAAAAACCCAAAAAGGTAATTCTTGGGAAAAGTCACTAAAATTGATAAGCTTCTAATCAGGAAAAAAAGTGGAAACACAGCTAATATCAAGAATGAGAGCCCATCAACCGAGGAATGGATAAAAAAGATGTGGTCTTTTTATACTCAGCCATAAAGAAGGATAAACTGGAGATTTTTATGGGTTAATAGATACAATTGGAGACCACACTCATAAGTGAAATAAACCAGATGCACATGTGCAAACACCATATTGTCTCCCTAGTGTAAGAAGTTACAGGAGTAAATAAGATCCAAAATGTACAATAGATATTGCAAAATGGGAAGAAAATGTTCA
>NW_004955437.1:1367480-1417496 GCF_000276665.1 Chinchilla lanigera | reverse complement strand
TTTGGTTTTTCTCCGGTACCGGGAACCGAACTCACAACCTTGCGCTTGCCAGGCAGGCGCTTTGCCGCTGAGCTCAATCCTCAGCCCCTAGGTTTAAATTTAAATGAGTTTTGGGGAAAGGAAGTAATTATAGGAAGTCTGCATGTGTCTTCCAGGGTGCCCCACCCTGTGTCTACCAAATTGCTCTGATATCAAAGGGAATGATGGGGTTGGGGGCAGACACAACTTCAGTCCCCCAGCAGTGAGGTCATGGACCTTTAATCAGGTGTGGTCTGGTGCTACAAAGCACTGCAAGAAATAAGGGAGCAGCAATGTCAGCACCTTCATGTGGTTACTGTTGGGAAATCCAAGGGGGCCACTCAGCATCATCACTTACAGCTTCTCTTTGTGGACTGTGTGCCTCTAATCAACGAAAATGAATGATAGCTCAAGACCCACTGGTGAGTAGCTGGGTCAACCAAAATATTTCATGGTGTACTAGGGAATCAGAAAGTCAAACTCCAAAATGGATGCAACTTGAGACCATACTCATAAGTGAAATAAATCAGACTCCCATGTATAAGCCTCATATAATTTTCTTGGTGTGAGAAACTGAAAGCATAAATAAGGTCCCACGTGAACAATAGATATTGTGAAATGGGAAGAAACTGTTCAAAAGGAAAAATGAACTAGGATGAGGAAAAGGGGAAAGGAAGGGAGGGAAAAGAAAAAACAAAATACAAGATCGTTATATTACTAGATTCTCTTAGTTATTGAAGAGAAAGGTTTGTGCTAATATCATTTGGAGAATTTTTTAAGCCCATATCTTATACTCTGATTAATTAAAGATAACAATACTCAATGTATTAACTATTGTTGTTCTCCTATTATTTTGTTATGAAATTTAATTTACTCCTTTTTCCATAAAATAAAAAAAATGAAAAGGAAAAGAAAATCAAACTCCAATTCACTTTCTCAAGGAACCCAGGGGAATTGTGTACCTGTAGTACTAAATGACTGGTGGTCCAATCTTCCTTCTCTTCCTTCATCCCACCCAATATTTAAAAATAAGATGCTTGTGTCATTTCTGGAATGTTCTGAAACTGGGTAGTGCTGTCTTTCCAAATCCATGGTTTTCCTCTTAGGACAAGCTTGTGAGCAGAGACAGACTATTAGATTGCCCTCCAGCCATAATAGCATACTATAGTCTATAGATACATACCTAGAACATAAAAGACATTTCAGAGGCTGAATAAAAAGATGCTATATCATATAAATGCTAACTAAACAAAAACTGGTATGAGCATGTTAATGTCAAAAATAAATTAGTGAATTTTATGCTTATGTATGGAATTAACATAAGTGCTCATAAATGGACAAATGGAAAAAGGAAGTGTGATATATACACATAATAGAATATTATTCAACCGTAAAGAGGAATGAAATCCTCTCAGTTCTAGCAAAATGGATGGGACTGGAAGACACTAGATTAAGTGAACTAAAGCAGACACAGACAAGTGGTGCGTGTTCTCCCTCACAGGTAGGAGTTAAGAAAATTAACTGGAATGTACAGCAGTGGTCACTAGAGGTTGGGAGTAGGTGGGAGAGTGAGCGTAGGGAGGCTGGACTTGATCAGCACACACTTCATGCCTGTATTGAAGTACCACACTGCACTCCATTAATATGTACAACTCATATGCATTAATCAAAAGTAAAACAAAAAATATAATAAGAAATTTTAAGGAAAAAAGTACTGTAGAAATGGGAAAACCCATTATGTAATGATAAACATTAACCTTATCAAGGAAATTATTACAATTTAAATACGTGTACATCTAATACGATAGCCTTATATATAAAAATCAACATTCATAACCAAGTCATATATAAATCTACACTTGTAGTGGGATATTTTAATGTAACTCAAAATTTCATAGGTCAAGCAGGCAAAAAAAGAGAGGTTTTAAACATCAATGAGAAAGCTTGACCTACTAAGGTATGTTGTAAAGCTATTGTCAAGTTTTCATATATGGGCAGGGTGACAGATTCAAAAAAAAATATATATATATCCATTTTTTTTTGCATGGGAGGGGAGAAAGAGATAGAGAGAGAAGGGAATAAGGAAATTGGTATACATTTGACTCTACAAATAGCTACAGCATTTATTTTAATATAAACCGTCCTGAAATCTATCCAGTGCAGAACAATCTTCTTCCCAACTCATTCTTATTTTTGCACGTATGAAAGGAGAAAGCTCTCTATTGACTGAGTTCCTAGACTTCAGACTTTTACCCCAAGTCTGACCCCCTTTTACCCAGTTACCAAATCTCATCTCCATGCTTCTACCAGAATTTTTTGGTTTGCTGCTGACTTCTTATACTCATTCCCTACCCTGCTTTATTATCCTCTGTGTTCCCAGCTGCAGATCTGTATGGAGTTACCTCCTGGAGTCTGATTTCCTTAGAGCAACGAGGAACATAATTAGGAGAGTTGGAAGAGGGAGAAGTGGCCCAGTTATTTCCCTCTGCATCTTATCTCCAGGCAGGTAGTATAGTTTAAATCTAAACTATCCCCCCAAAACATCCTGTGTTCAAAGGCTGATTGGAGGGTTACTAGGCTAATGAGTGGATTCATTCAGTACTTCATGGATGAGTTCAGTAGCTGAGTGTGCTGTGAAGGGGTTGGGCCAGGTTGGAGGTGAGTCACTGTGGGTGTGATCTGAAGGGGAGTGTGGTTGTTCTGCTCATGTCTCTCTGCTTCCTGGCTGCCATGGGGTGAGCAGCTTTCTTCCACCAAGCCCTTCCATCACGCTACTTCTACCATGGGGCCAGCAAACCATGGACTGAGCCCACTGGAACCTGAACCAAAATGAACCACTCCTTCTTTAAATTGCAGGTGTCATGTACTATTTCCAGTGAGGGAAAGCTGACTAACACAGCAGGTCATGAAGGCTGGTGGTTTTGCTCCACAATGGTACATGTGTTATTAGGTGACCATCTTTATATAGTACTCTGTACCTCCAGGGCTCGTTCACCACTTTCCCTCCTTATCTGTAAGACTTGAGGTGGCGATAATGCTGCTGTTACCTGCTCTCACCAGCCTAGACTCACTCTCTGTCCTATGGTTTATTCACATTCTGTGGATCATAGTGAGGCAGGGAGATAGCAAGAGACTCAGGGAGAACGAACCATGAGCCCTTCAGCCCCTACGGCTGGGCTTAGGTCCTGTTTCCTAAGGTTTGGGTATCATCTTCCTAACCTAAGAAGAGGCTCCCAACAGCAATCTAAACAATCAGTAAAACATGATGTGTGTGGAAAACGTTGAGGACAACATTTTGAGGGAAATGTGGAGGGCCCTGTGGGAGGGTGGGAAGATTTCTCAGAGTAACACTGGAGCATGAGGGGAGAGAACTATGGGAAGAGTTCTGGTAAACAGAGTTATAGGCAGCCAGGGAAAGGCCAGGCCAAACAGGGATTGAGAAGGCAGAGTGCAGGATGATGGCCAAGGCCAGGGCACCAGAGGCAACAAAGCCTTCATTGGGTTGGTGAGATTTTCTTGCCAAGAATAAGATATTCATATCCCTCTAAAGAACATCTGTGGCCAGGCATGGTGGCACACGCCTGTAATCCCAGGACTTGGGAGGTTGAGGCAGGAGGATCACCACAAGTTTGGGGCCAGCTTGGGCAACATAGTGAGTTCAGAGCCAGGGCCAGCCTGAACTACAAAGTGAGACCCTCTCTCTCTCTCTCTCTCTCTCTCTCTCTCTCTCTCTCTCTCTCACACACACACACACACACACACATGCCTTTGTTTTGTTTTCAATTAATGGTGTTTACAAAAGTGCACCTACTCCCTACCCTGAATTCCTATAGGCCCACTTGTAAGGCAAGCTTTCCTGCTTTTAACCTGAAGGTTGATCTCAACTTGGCTGAGATGTAAGCATTTTTGTGTATAAAGACCCCTACACAGAGTTCCTTGGGCAACCTATTCCAGCCTGTCACAGGCTCATTTGCCTTAAGGCTGTTTGCTTTCATTTTAAATGCTGATTTCTGCTTTCTCTCTACAATAAACTCTTTGATGTAGTCATATGTTGAATCCTACCTTGTGGTTCTTTCTGGGTTGAGAGAAGAACCCAGCAGCGAGATGGTAAGTAGTTTGTAATTAGATCTTTAATCAAACTCTCCTTAAGTTAACGAATTTGCTTTGCTATCTTTTGCCTCCAGGGACCTGACACACATTTAAACCCAACTTCACACGGCTTTCTTCCTCCCACGTTGTCCCACATGTCGTCAGTGTGCAAATCTGAGCAGTGGTCCCTTCCTTGTTAGAAGACAAGGAAATCCTCATGTCTGCCATGAGTCCTGAGGATTGGACAGGAAGCATCAGTAACTTCTATCTGTAGTGTTAGTGAGAGACACTAGGAATAAAGATAAAACATTAATTTTCAAAGTGAGGACTGAGGGATAAACGTGCAAGAAATCAGGCTGCCCCTCAGTGCTGTGCTATGAGATCTCTTGGGCAGTACGGCTGTCTAAAGTAAACACAGAGTGTGATCAAAATATACAATGAATGCTTAAAAAATTCAATACAGTAAAGGACACACTGCCATCAATATCCCGCAAAATACTCCTTCCCTTTGAGCACACTTATCCTACCATTATTGCCACTTTGTGAAGCCATTCTGGCACTTCCCTTTTGTGGGTGACTTTGGTTGTGCCGTCATGGCTGCCTTGATGTTCTGCATAGTTTCAAAATGTCTACAACAATGTTTGTCAAAGCAAAACCTTCTGGTGTGTCCCCAGGTGCCTTATTTACCAGATTTGGCACCTTGCAAACTTCTGATTCTTCCACAGAGTCAAAATGACCATGAAAGGTAAATGGTCTTAATTGGTTTGGGACATTGAAACTGCCACAATAACAAATCTAGACACTCATGAAAGAGGACTTCAGAAGTGCTATGGGAAGTAGCAATAGTCATGGTATAAGTGTGTTCAAATCAAAGGGGACAATTTTGAGGGACATTGATGGCAATGCATCTTTTATTGTAATAAATTTCAAAAATATAGATGTTCACCTTATTTTTCAATCACAACTCATACAAATGTGGGACAAGCAGCACAATAAAACCACACAACAAGCTAAAGATTCAAGAGTGAAGCTCTAATGACAGAGAAACAAAGAGGGAAATCCCAAGTATAGCTGTGAGTGGAGGCTGGAACTTAGTGTCTCATGTGGTGTTGGAGGAGGACACAGCACACTAGAAGCTGGGGTGATTTCATGTGCATCTGCTGCGATGCATTACCGGCAGGGCACACAAGCCTGCAAGAGTCAGTTGTTTCATAAATTCTGCAAATCATCTATTAAACAAAGCCATTATTGTAAATATTAAACTGACAGTATTAAAAACAAAAAAGTACAAAACCTCATCACTTCCTAATTTTTTTCATAGTACTGTTACAGATGCCTTTGTCATTACTTAAATCTATGGAAGGTGAATGTTGGAAGGGCTGTATGAGTGTGAGCTGCTGTACATCTCCTCCCAGTTCTACATTCAGTGACATCATGTTGGTAACTTGACATAGGCCGTTGTGCAAGTATTTACACAGTGGAAGCCAGCAAATGCTGTGAATCAGAACTTGACTCATAATTTTATTCTTACATCAGAAGTTGATCAGTTTTTTCCTCTGAGGCAACACTGAAATATGCTGTGCGGTCTGTCACAACTATTTATTTCTGCTATTGTTGAACGACAGCTGCCATGTACAATATGTAAATAGAACATACCTGTGTTCTAAAAGTTTTATTCACAAAATGGGTGGTAGACTCACTGTCTGAAGTTTATAAATTAAATGTAAAAGGGACTACATTGTGAATAGTACAAAATACATGAAAATATTCTTCCAATATTTGAAAACTCTTATCTAATTCAGAGAAATTCCTCACATCATAGATATGTAAGCAAAGTTTTAAACATTTCTGTGGTTTCACTCTGTCTTACTCAGTAATGAAAATATTTGTCCTGTTAAGGAAAGGACATTATAAGAACTTGGCTTCCTACTCCTTCAATGATACCAAAGTAAGAAATTGACTTAATAACTGGTCTAGGACCATGAAATACCTGGGGACTTTTAAACAACAAAGAGAGCTGCTGGCCTGTATATTTTTGTAACCAAGGGCACACAGGAATCCCATAAGGGGAAAAAACCCTAATGGAAATAATATCACAATAAAAGACAAATCCTCACTCCTGGAACAAATTATATGGGGATGAATATAGAGAATTTCTGATCAAAATGAGTCTGGAACTTTAACATCTGATAAACCCCTCTATTCCAAAGATATAACACTGATAGATAAAATGAAAGAGGAGGAGAGAATAAAGGAGCTGCAGGTGGGAACGTGCCATCCCTATTGCAGTTATGGAGCCCTGCTCCCCGTCTCCCACAAAGCTACACTCAGGCCCATGTCTTCTGTCACCTAGAGGAAGACTGTGACGCAGGCACATTTATCCCCAGCATCAGGAGACATTCCAGGCAGGTGCTTCTGTCTCCCTGCGGCACCAGCAAGGAGTAAGGAAGAAGTCCTGCAGCTCTGGGTGGCCGGGAGAGCAGACCAAGCTCACGTTCTCTTTCCTCCGGGCTGACTGATCTCAACATCCACCCAACAGCTGCACTTGGCCAAAGCAAGTTTTCTATCTTCTCACGGATGACACCAGGTGGGAATGAATGGGAGCCCCAGTGCTGAAAAGTAAATGAAGCAGATTAGAGTGGCAATGCAATGGCTGTGAAAACTAAGCTGCTTTTGATATCATAGCCCAGAAAAGTAGGCCCGGACACACACTAGGTTCAAACAGGATGCCTGCCTGGTCCTAAGTCTTAATATAATTGGTACAATTTTCAGTCTGCAGGAAAATATTGTTCTCAACAGCAAACAAAAAGTCAGGAAAATTATGACCTGAATTAGAAAAGTCCACTCCAACCAGATGCAAATGCCTATGGGGAGTGGGGCTGAAGTCTTGAATTCCGTGTCTGGAGGTCAGGAAATCAGCTCGTAGTGGGAAAGAAACTAAAAGTGTTCCCTGCAAGAAAGAGAGCCAAATATAGACTTGTTACAGCTTTCTGCGAGCTAATGTTTGGTTCCTCTTTTTTAAAGAAAGGTTGAGGAGATTTGAATGAAATTAGTACTATACAGTACTGTGAAAGAATACAAAATCTAGATAAGCAGAATGCAGATGCGGACAATAATAGCTTCATCTCTATTTCTCTGATGGTAAGGAGAGGGTTCTTCAGATATGATTAGATAGTCTCTTACAGGTGCTTTCTAATGTCCTGTCAGCGCAGTTAGTAGAAACACTGGTCAGCACTCAGTCCTGCCACTTAAGTGACTGTAAATGTTAGATCCCCGTGCTTCCTATATATAAATAAAAGAACATGCTTATTTTCTAATAAAGTTTGGTATGCAGACTGTTGGTCTGAGGGTAAGGAGAATTTGGGCTTCGAGCTAATGCGGTTTAGAAGGGATAGTGGGGCTGAGACTTTGGGGACCCAGAATAGGGTTACTGTGTTTCACATTTGGGAAGGACTTGGATTACTGATGGGCAGAGGGCTGGGTATGGCAAGTGGAACTCTGAGATGGTCTCCACAAACACTGCCTGCCGATGTAAGCACCTGACAAAATCCCTTTCCTTTCTGTGCGGTGGAACCTGCATATATGATGGGATAATCCCTGCTGTGCTTGCCTTATGGGTTGACCACAGTTAATGATAAGAGTGGTGTTATTCTGGGTGAGTGTGAACTTGCAGTGAGGTCTTACCAGGGACTGAACTCTTCCTGGAGATTCAACCTGAGAGTGATTGCCTGTGGCTGACTTTGAGGATGAAGTGAGAAAAATGGCAAAGACCTGACAGGATCTAGGCGTGAAGGGCAGGCCCCAGGAGCTGGCAGGGACCGCTGGCTGGCAAATTAGCCACACAGAGAAATGAGTTCTGTCAACAGCCAGTGAGCTTGGGAGAAGATCCTGACCTCAGATGAGAACTGCACTGGTTGCTTGAGACTTCAGTCTTGTGAGACCTGGAGCAGCAGGCCCGATTGAGCCCTGCAGAGACACTGACCTAAAAGACAGTAAGTGGGTGTTGTTATGAACTGCTAAGTTCTTATTCATGTTAGGATTGCTGTTAAAATTTACTGTAATATCCTTGCTCATTTAAATTTTGCACGTGCCATGACAGGCACCTTTTATGTAACTAGACTGCTTGCTATTAATACACTTTTCACACAGTAGTTTGTAATTTTTTGTAAAACTTATGATTTTATTTATGATGATTTTAAAATAAAATCCAACTTGGTATTTTTTGTTTTATTTAAAATTATCTCACCATTTCTAATAAAATATTCACTCTGTATATTTTCAGTTCATTCTCTATTCACATTTAAACTTAATCTCCATCAATATCATCTCTCTGTGTTTATATATGAGTGCTCCTTATTTCCAAATAACTAATCAATTTACTGAACAGCATTTTTAGTTAAAAATCTCCTTATTCTGCTGAATTGCAATTTTACTTTTATCATGCATTTAATTCTTAATTTATCAAATGAAGGCAGAATAACTTTCCTAGCTAGGAAGATAGGTCGTTCCTGTGTGGCATTTTTAAAGAAATACAAGAATAAAATGGTCAGGACATAATTTAAAACAATTGCAACCTTTACTTCGGTTTCCTCAGAAATACTGAATTGGAATATGTTTCAAACGCCAAGAAACATGATTTGAAATTCTTTAAAAATATCTACTTCCTCTAAAAATCTGACTCTAGAACATCTTCACGCACCAGTTTCCTCACCACCATTCCGCTGACGAGTGCCTCAGCGACCACGCAGAGACCCTGGCCTCCCGGCTCCTCCCACCCCCCTGGCCACTTCCCCGTGGATCTGCCCTTTCCTCCACAGTCCAGATGACGCAGGACAGTAGTTGTGCCTGTCTGTGCACGGAGCAGAAGCAGAGGGCCGTATAACCTGTAACATGAAGCTTCTGAGAAATAAGAGTCTCTCTCCCATGCCCAGATAGTCTTAAAGGTGAAGCACTTTCCTGGAAATACAGTAAATACATTTCCCAGTGTGCTTTGTGCAGCCAGTGTTACATCACAGTTGTCCTCTTTTGTAGCAGTATAGACATGATTTAATTGTTTAGCTTTGTATCATTTGTAAAGATTAATTAGAGCAAATTCCTCAATTTTATATATATATATATATATATATATATATATATTTCTGTACACTTGTTCTTGAGGAATTTTATTAAAAATTCTGTTATTAATATTGGGTTAAAGTTTTACAACATCTATATATTGTGCTTGGGAAAATGACCCAATTGTCTGTTCCAGAACATGATGTATTTCTTTCTATATTAAACTTCTGTCCTTAGGTAAATTTCTCACATGGCTGGTAGAATTTTCTGTTTTGACATTTCATGTATTTGTTGCTCTTATGAATGAAGTTTTTCTGGAGCATCTTTAGTGCCTTAGTCTGCCAGAGACAAGTGACAAGCGCTCCCGCCCACTGGCTGGAGAGGAAACTGCTTCATGGTCTAATTTAAACACAGCTGCTGTGAACCACTTTTTTTCACCCCAAGCCACATCCCATATTTGGTTCTGCTCTGATCTTGCAATCACTTCCTTCAGCCAAGGCAGCCCTTTCCCTCCTCCAACAACTGGCGTGTGATAAAAGTTTCTGCTATGTCACCTGGTTATTGTTCTCTGCTTTTTTTTTCCTTCAGCTTTCATCTTTCCAGTCAGTTCCATGAAGGACATCTTAACACTACCCAAGGAACATGTGAATTTTTTTTCAGTATTTTAAAAAATGGCATTCACAACATTTGTAAGAAGTTCTTATAATCAGGGTGGTGATCTTGAATGAAAGAGAGCTCTAGGCAATCATATTCTTGGTGTAGACTGCTTAGAAGTGCATTCAAAAATTACTTCCTAGTCAGTATAAAAATTGTATACACCTTTTAAAAATGACCCTACACACATGTTGACTTAAAAAAATCAGCCTTGCCAAACTTTCTTTTTGCCAGAAGCAATGATCCTGAGACCCCAAATTAAAAATTTTGTGAAAGGAAAAGTTCCTGGACTCTAAACATGTCCCTGAAATTTGCCTGTAAATGGAGGTAAGAATATTAAAGAATAACTAAGACTTTCTAAGAGATCTTTCCATACCTTGGGAGCTTAATTCAAAAGTAGGTGATGTACTAAAAGAGAAGTTTCAGGGTAGCTTCAAAAATCTTTAAACCACAGTGAGAGGGAGGGTGACCCTGGACCAGAAGTGTCATCCTTGTGTGTATCCTGTGTACATGCCTCTCAATTGTCATAACTCTCTCTGTAATTCCCTCTGGAGTAGTGGTCATAATCAGCCTGGCTATGTCCGTAGCCTCTGGATTGTCCATACCCATATTGGTGTTCTCCAGGTCGACTGTCATACCTGCCACTCCTGTAGCCTGGTCCCCACCACCATTGGACTAGCTGTGGCCATGCCAACGAAGCCCCAAAGCCCAGACCTCTGGTGCCCCAGGGGGACTTGCCAGCACCGTCCACATGGACCTGGCAATCAGCCAGGGACTCTGCATTCATGGCTCTCACGCACGGTACCTGGGGTCTGCTCTGGGTTGGTGAAGGTGAAGAAACCAACTCTGGGTCACTGAGTGTCCAGGTCTTTGGCAACAACACCTGGACTGCCTGAAGCTGTCAAAGTGGTCTTCCGGCGCCTGCTCATGGGTATTACAGTTGTGCTTGCTGAGGAAGTGCTTTCTTTCTTCAGGAGACAAGGCAATAATTTTGAGACCTAGACATGACAAAGGAAAAAGACTCAGAGGAGCAAGGAGAACAGGGATTATTGCTCCTCTTATTCTGAGTAAATGGCTGCTTATTTTAATGTACTGACTTTTTACTGGATCAAAACAAAGACCTTTCCTCTTAGCTTCATATACTTAATTTTTTCTTGTCTGCTTTGTGGCATTGGGTTACAGTTTTGATTCACTAAATATTTTGGGCTGATGTCCTGCAGTACAATAATTTCCCACAAATGTGAAAAATGTAGGTACTCACAGTTTTGAAGTAAATGCAGCAGAAGAGCACAGGACAGAATCTAGAGTTGAACATATCTTTCAACAACATAGTGTTTCAGAATAATTCAAATCAATTTTATCATTAAATACAATTTATCAGGGGCTCTTGTTTTGGACCGAGTCCTGCACTAGGCCCAAGACCAGACCAAATCCAAATGGAGCCATTCATGTAGATGCCACATATCAAACTGAACTTTAAAACAGACCTGTTTTACAAGGAGATTCATAACAACCGGTGAAAAGGGTCCCGTTTCCCTGAGCTGACATAGTAAGGAAATCCACCCTTTTTGATCTTGTAAGGAAAGCAACTCTGAAATCACCACTCCACCTTTTCTCTCCTGTTTCTACTTCTTCAGCCCTGTGCTGCCCCAAAGCCACTGTCCCTGCTCAGCTCACCGACGCCTCCCTGTTTTATGAATGGAGTGCCGCCTAATTCATTAAAATCTAATAAAAACCAACTAGATCTTTAAAACTGGATTTGCTGAACTTTTGTTTTTAAGAAGGCCATCCTCAGAACCAGGCTTAGATATGACATAGATGTTGGAACAATTGCCCAAGAAATTAAAAGAACAATTATTAATATGCTAATGTGTCTGTCATTATATTTACTGTTGCTATAAAGGATGCCTTAGACTGGTTAGCTATAAACACAAGAGGTTAATTTTTGCTCTTGCTTCTGAGGCCTGGGGAGTCCAAGGGTCTGGCACTGGCAAAAGCTCCATGCTGCCTCCACTCAGTGTGGAGAACAGAAGGGCCAGGACATGCAAGCCAAAGAGGTAAGCAGGAGAGGCAGCCTTGCTTTATCAAAACCCACTCTCATCATAACTAATCCAGGCCCATGAGAGTGAGAGGTCATTCCCGTGTGTGTGCGTGAGCTCATTTTTGCTGAGACAAATACTTGGGATAAACAAAGGGAGGAAAGATTCATTTTGGCTTATATTTCCAAGTTTGTGTATGGGTTTAGGCCCATGGTGAGGTGGACATGTTTGGCAGAAGAAACCTTTTATCCTGTGGCAATCTGAATAGCAGAGAGAGAGAGACGACAGAGAGAGAGAGAAGGGTGTGTGTGGCCACTCAGGCAAGGGCCTAATTGTCGGACTTCTCATCCATCCCTGTCCAGGGTGAACAGGTCCCCCAAACTAGGTGCCCGCAGATGTATAAGAAAAGTAAGGAAAAATCAAACTAAGAGAGCCAAAATCCTGTGATCAGGTGCTAGCAGCCTCTAGGACTGACTGACTCCTGATTACCCTCTTCAGTAACCTTTTATTCAGAATCAACCCAGGAGGCAGCAGAGGAATCAGAGGATCTCAACTGTTTTAGCAAGGACAGTACAGCTCAATTATCATAGGAATGCGACGTGACCAGTAAGCCATCCTGTTATCTTCCTTCACACACATCTCAGCAAAGCATCTAGTATTGACCTGGGGCTTACAATGCTTATGCTAGACTTCCTCCAGAACCCAGCAATCATGGCTTGGTCAGGCCTCAGGCAATACACAAAATAGTAACTAAAGAATGTCCTTCTCCACACCTAATTTCCTTCTGCTCGGCGGTGTCCTGAAGGTTCCCTCATCTCCCAGTACCATCTTCACTGGAGTCCACACCTTCAACGCAGGAACTTTAGGGGGACATTTATGAGCCAAACTGTAACACCATGAGGTCATTAATCCCCTTTAATAAATCACCTCCCAATACTACCACAGGGGGAATCAAAATTAATATAAGAGTTGGTGGGGAAACCCATATCTAAACCATCCAGTATCTAAGGGAAAGGTAGGCAACATGGAAGATCAGAGAGATAAAAACCAGCTCACAGAATCAAATGAAAATGCTAGAAATAAAAAAATACACTAACAGAAGTGAGGAATGTATTTGACAAACTCATTAGCAAACTTGCCATAGCTAAGGGAAGAATCATTTTAAATAGGTCTATAAAATTACTCAGCATAAGATACAATGAGGGAAAAAGAAGTAATGAAATATTTTTAAAAATAAAGATGACATAAGATGGTTTCAAACAGCCGCACAGTGCCATTCACATGGATTCCACCATCCACGGCTGCTCTGCTCCATTTTGGAAACTTTCTGTTATGCATAATACTTAATTAACTCAAAAAAGAAACTATTTGCATTAGTTTTCTGTTTTGAATTCTGTATTTTGAGACAATTATAGATTAACAAGGAATGGAAACAATAATACAAAAAGATTCTGTACACCAGCCATCTACTTTTCCTAAGCAGTTACACCTTACCTGACTATAAGGCAATATCAAAACCAGGGAATTATCACAATTCCTTTAAATCCGGTCATCACTTCTATACAGTCAAATCATCCTTCTTGTCTTGACGAGTCATTTATGAATTAATCCAACAAATCAGTATGATCATCTTCCAGTCCTGTTGTTCATGCTTTCTAAGAGAAAAATCAATGTTTCAGGGGTGACTACTATTGTATATGGTAGAACTCAGGGCCTTTGCACTGAGCTACATTCCCAGGCTCTTTTCATTGCTTTTTTTTTTTTTTTGTCTCGATAAATTGCTAAGTTGCTCTAACTTTTTGCACACCGCCTTCAGCCTTTCTAGTGTTGGGATAAAGGTGTGTGCCCAATGCCTGGGTCTCATTGTATGTGATGATTTTCCCTCCGACACGCTTTAGTTTTGTCTTTGGTGAGCAATGTCTGACCACCCTTTTAGTGATAATTGCACACTTTTGTTGCTTATTTTTTACCCATGTCTTTGTCCTCTCCAATGTGTGTACTTCTTGCAGGTAAGAAGTATGGGTTGTATTTTCAGTTCTGAAGTCCAGGACCATAGCTACAAAAACATTATTAAGTGCCAGAATTCACCATCTGGGATCTGTTGGGTCTTTGGGAAGTGAGATAGAATTACTAGCAACAAAAACATATCCAGAGCTTAGACACCAAGGGACCTGGATCCTGCTGGAGAGGAACGCAGGGCACTTGGGTGTGTGGTTTGGAGCAGGGCTGTTAGACAAATGGCAGCAGCTGCAATGAGGAGCAGGTGGTCTCTCTTTCTCCAGATCAAACCAAGGAGGATGAAACATGATTCTGGACTCTGCCATTACAGCCCACGTAGCCTACACAGCTTTATTCACTTTCTTCCTCTTTCATCAGTTCCTATTACACTCAGATTTCCGTATCTGGAAGCCCTCAGCCAGTAGGACCAGCTTCCAAGATCAGAAATGATAGTTGAAATGGTAGTTCTGACCAGGCAATGGAGGTGGCGGTTCAGAGAGGGAAAATAAAGTGGACTGATGATCAGACACATCTCATACACTTGCCCACCTCACTTTCCCTCCATAAGGAGGAAGTAAAAGGTAGGGATTCAAGACCATTGTTATTCCATTTTCTAAAGTCTAGTGGTGGCAATGCTCGTTTTTCTTTTTTTTTTCCAGTACCAGGAATTGAACTCATGACCTTGCGCTTGCCAGGCAGGCTCTGTGCCACTGAGCTAAATCCCCAGCCCTTGTTTTTCTTTTTAGATAGAAGATGTTAATGTATGAGTTTTTTTTCTAAGCTAAAACCTCAGTATTCATTTCGAATTGAGTGCTAGCACTTTGCAATATATAAGTGGGTTTGTATTTTGCTATTGTGCTTTTTCTGTACTATTTTCTTTAAAATAAAAATTTAAAAAAACGTGGGTTTTGCGTGGCAGTTTGGGCACTTGGTCTCTAAAAAGTTGGCCATCACTGAATCAAGGTGAAAAATACCAGGAAGAATTTTTGCTTTGTAGTCATGTTAAAAAGATGAATTAATAATTACCATATTGGAAATTAATGTGTATAGAGCTCCTTGTAGATTAGATTGCAGGGACTTTTATAAATTATATCTTCATTCATGAAGGTGGTCCTGTGAGATGTGCTCTCTTACTACAGACAGTGAAATCTTCCAGAATTGAAGTGGCTTTTAGATTTTTTTTTTTTTTTTTTTGTCTTTTTGAGACAGGGTCTCCTATGCAGTTCAGGCTGGCCTTGACCTCACCTATGTAACCCAGGCTGGCCTCAAACTTGCAACAATCCTCCTGCCTCAGCCTCTCGAGTGCTGGGATTACAGGCATGTGCCACCACGCCCGGCTGAAGTGGCTTTTAAACAGTCACTCTATTATTTTGACTACTACTATTTCTTCCCTTTGTTTACCTCAGGTATTTGTCTTTATTTTCTCTAAAATGTGACCATAAAGAGAAAACTTGGTGTAAAAACATGTCTTTATACGTGCAATGAAAAAATAATGTAGGAGCTGGGGATTTAGCTCAGCGGCAAAAGCGCCTGCCTGACAAGCGCAAGGTCGTGAGTTTGGTTCCCGGTACCGGAGAAAAACCAAAAAAAAAGAAAAAGAAAAAATAATGTAACGCTCTCAGAATTGACATAAGGGAAATATGTAAAGAGATTTAATAAGATTTAGAAAATATGGGGTAATAGTTTGATACATTTTAATAAGGAAAATAATAAAAGGGTCGGCATTTGTATCCTATTACCACTGGCATTAAGGAGCACACGGAATCCTTCAAGAGATGCATTTCTTGATTGCTGACCACAGAATAGTCCTGGATGACCCTCTGGTGAGAAAATGATGATCAACTGACTAAATACAGATTCCAGTGGAGCTGACCAGAGATGATTTCTTCTTGAGTTTCCTGCAAGAAGTGCACAACCTTTATTTTTTCCTCTGAAGGAATCAAGGATAACCCTGTATCCTTGATCCATATTAATGGCAGTGTCTTTATCCCATCTACCCCCCGCCGCCGCCGCCTTTTTGGTACCAGTAATCAGGCTTCGTACCTTGTACTTGCTAGGCAGGCGCTGTGCTGCTGAACTGTCTCCCTGGCTCCATCAACTTTTTGAGGTCCACACCGCCCTTACCCTGACCCTGCAGGGCAGTTTATGTGAATTACAGGGGGAGAAGTGTTTGTCCAAATCATCTTCCTCTCAGCCCAGGCCCTGGCGGCTGCACTGGGTGAGGAATGCGGCAGGGGTTGGGCAGTGCAGAGAACTCTAGAGGGCTGGGCTGGGGCGGAGGCTGGCAGAAACCCAAAGCACCGCCTTTCTAAAGAGGTTCCAGCCAATCAGAAAAAGGGTTGTGAGCTGACGCTTTTGTTGCTAGCTGAAGAGTGGGCGTGACTAGGCCAGTGAGACTGGGAAATCCCCCTGTGAGGCAGCCTTTGCGTCACAGCCCAGGATAACCAGAGGGAGCTTTTTGCTTGGGGGACGGAGCCCGCTGCTTATCCTGGGTGGGAGACAGTCTGAGGTGGCGGCTAAGGACATGGAGGGCACTTCCAGGTCCCTTTCTGGCCACCTTGTCCAGGTCTGAGTTTGACGTCCTGTCCTTCCGCGGCCACCGCTCCTATGGGCACCCTCCCTGTGCTGAGCTCTCCTGACGCTGAGCACAGCGCTGCGGGTGGGAGCCCAGCGGCAGCCTCCCAGCGTCAGGCGCTCCCTGCCTATCACGGACACAGGTTATTCTCAGAATCCTGTCCTTTCATGTGCCGCTAGCGGAAACGTCTTCTTGTGGCCTCTTCCTTACTTTTGGCTGTTAAACTCCTCTGAGTGAGGAATGCGGCAGGGTATTCTGTTTTTAGATTCTGTTCTGTTTTAAAAGGAGAATCTAAAATAAGGGAAACAGAAGCTGAGAGAGGGAAGGAGGGGTTGATATGGTCTAGATGAGAGCTGTCATTAATGATTGTCAGGCACTGCTCTAACTGATTTGAAATTAGAAATGGGTAAGAGGAGGCTGGTGAAGAAGACATTTGTTTTAAGGACACACTGTTTAGTACACATTCAAGATGTCATGTTCAGGGCTGGCACAGTACCATCTCCAAATAAATCCTAGCTCCCTCAGTAACACTACAGACCTGGGAGAAGGCTTCTCTACATCTTCCGTTTTCTGTCCTTGAAAGGTGACTTTGAAAGCTGTGGGCGTTTATAGAACATCGTGGAGGATTTAAATAGCTGAGGACAAAGAGCAATGTCAGCTTAATTAATTTTTCACACAGTTTCATTGAAATAACATGAAGCAATAGATTTCTGCTTAAGGAGTGATCGCTTGCTAGTAGGGCTGCATGCCAATGCTTTGTCTTCTATCCCACATAGTAACCTGATGTTTCCAAGAATTACACGGGACAGTTAAGGGACATTATACAATGTAATCATGTCACATTACTCTCAGATGTGTACACGTGAAGATCTAGTGTGAAACACACGAAGCATCACCCATATTGTACACAGAGAAGCTCAGCTGGAAGTAAAAAGAGGCTGAGCAACTTGTTGGCCCAGGAAGCACATCGGCTTAGAGCTGCAGCGCACACCGCTTCCCTGGGAGAACCCTGTCTTTCTCACCGGGACGTAGGGCTCCTCAGAGGACCTCCCATAATATAAATAAACATCTATGGGACAATAATTTTCTGTCCTCTGAAACATGATGTCCATTTTTTTTTCTGTTAAGAACTCTAACTTTAAGAAAAGATAGCTTTTATAAATATCATAAAGTTGTCATACTGGAATTGCTTTCCTCTTTAAGCTCTTGTACCCGCTAAGGCATTCGGTCTTCTCACGGAGACAGGCCTTCTATAAATGAGAGGGAACCTTCACCTCAGAGCTTCATCCAGCGCAGTTTCAGGCAGGCACAGGCAGTGGACTAGGAGCCTTCACAAAAAATGTCTGCCTGGAGACAGATGATGCGCTTCAGCTCCGGTGCTGATTGGCTCCTTTCCTAGGGACTCCCCGACCCTAACACCCTAGAAGGCAGTCTCAGGTTTTTCTTCCCTGCAGGGGGTACAGCAGGGGTGAGCTGTGCCGACTGCCACTGCCTTCTCCTTCCTCCTCCGTGATGTCTGTGAAGACGGCTCTGCGGACCCCGAGGGGCCTCGTTCCCGCCGCGGTGGCGGTGGTGCTGATGGTGCTGAGCGGCCCCCTGGCCGAGGGCAGAGACTCTCCGCGTGAGTGCGGGGCGAGGGCTCCCTGAGCCGCAGCCGTCACCTGGGCGGGGGCTCCGAGGGGCCCGGGGCTCTGGGCGAGCGCGTGGAGCCCCGTGATCTCAGGACGCAGCGCTTCTCACAGGCTGCCTCTCTGGGGGAGGGTCTGTTACGCTCTTGTTCCATCTGCTGATGTTGAGCGAGGGCCACGCGTGCGTCCCGGCCCAGGGCGGGTGTTATAAACAGAAGGGGGACAGGAAGCTTGTGTTACTACCAACCGTGGGCACAGGGGGCCAGGGGGTGTTTTTGGAGAAAATAAATTTCTCCAAAGCAGATACCGCACGCCTTGTATCTGTCAGGGTCCCCTACGGTCTTGTCGGGAGAAACGCTGTGAGGTTCTGGATGGCGAGGGGACCAGCGATGGTCTCCGTAGACTCAGTGTTCGAGGACAAAGGCTCAGTCTTGCCGAGTGCAGGTTCCAGGGGGGCCACCTCCGGGTATCTGAGTGAAGCCGACGTGAAGTGAAGCCAGCATAACTGTATGCTCTGCTGACTCGTGGTCTAACAGTAACTGGGGAGGGATTTGGGGCCAGAGCTGATGTAGTCTGAATGCAGAAGAAGGAGGCAGGGAAGAGGAATATGAAACACGCTGAGAAAGTACTCATTTCAGACACGGGATCGTGGCTTAGATCTATTCTCCACCAGTCTTCCTCTCAACCCTGTGTAGGTATTCTGACTTTCTTCTTTCTTTCATGCATTTATACTTAGGATATCGATATCCTGTTAAGGAAACTGTCCTAGCAGCCAACTCTCACAGGTTTTTTTTTTTTGTCTTTTTCAGACAGGGTTTCACTATGTAGTTCGGGCTGGCCTTGAACTCGCTTGGTAGCCCAGGCTGATGTTGAACTCACAGAGATCCTCCTGCCTCAGCCTTCTGAGTGCTGGTAGTAGAGGCCTGAGCTACCACACCCTGTCTCTCACAGTTCAGTTGGAATCTAGTCTATGTAATTTGAAACTCTGTGCTCTTGCCATGAATAAATGCTGTTTTCTGGGGTTAGAAGTTTAGGGCACTCTGAGGAGTAAGTGAACCTCACCTGGCTGGGTGGGGTGGCAGGGACAGAGTGAGCCCAGCGTTTTGCTCAAGGACCAAGAGACTGTGCTTATGGGACCAGCACCAGTTTAGTTGTAGGCGCTTCTGCGCATGCCCTGAACTCTCAAGCTCGCGAGCTGCCCCGAGGTTTCCGGCTCGGTGGAAGCGGGACTGGCGCGGGAGAGCCGTGAGCTCGGTCAGAGACGGGACGCAGGCGCGGGTGCGGGGGCCGCGGTGTCCGTCACCGCCCCGCGCGGGGACAGCTCCGGTCCGAAGCCCTGTCGGGGTAGTGGGGTGGGGCGGGGCGGAGGGCTGAGTCCGCCCTGTGCTTCCCGCAGAGGACTTCGTGTTCCAGTTTAAGGGCCAGTGCTACTACACCAACGGGACGGCGCGCGTGCGGCTGGTGACCAGATACGTCTACAACCAGGAGGAGTACGTGCGCTTCGACAGCGACGTGGGCGAGTACCGCGCGGTGACCGAGCTGGGGCGGCCGGACGCCGACTACTGGAACGGCCAGAAGGAGATCCTGGAGCAGACGCGCGCCGAGACGGACACCGTGTGCAGACACAACTACGAGCTGGGCAGTCCCCTGCTGAACCGGCGCTGGCGAGGTGAGGCCCCTCCGTGGAGACCCCACCCAGGAGCGCGGCCCGGGCCTCAAGGACCGGCCACGGAGGGGAGGTGGGGGCGAGGGAGGACTGCGGTCCGCGGCCCTGCGGCCCTCGCTCCCTTCCCGCTGGCACGTCCTCCTCGGTCCTCTCTGCTGCCCTCTGCCGGTGGCCCATCTGCCCCTCCTCCGGGCCGTAGTATGAGCTCAGCAAAGCTCCTTAAAATTAATGCAGTGCGCACTCAGCTACCCACCTAGGATCAGGGGAAAGCAGAAAAGTAAAATATCCTTTAACCGTGCTATTCTTTGTTATTCTGCTTAATGCTTTGAAGTAAACTGTTACTGACTTGGAGTTTCCATTATTTAGAATTTGTGAATGCAAAGTGTAAGGGGAAATAGTTTGCTAAGACCAAAAACAACACCTGAATGATGTTACAAGGTAGAAGTTTTATTTCTTACAGAAAATTTCAACACATAAAGAAGTGGGATGAGCTGCAGCTCTGGAATAATCTGCTCACTGAATTAAAAAATTACTTCAGGTTGCTCTTGGCCTGGAGCCCCCACCTCGACTCTGTCACCCAGTATCACCATTTACTGTAGGAATAAGCATTTGGGAAATTAAGTTTACTCATTTAGTGAGTACTTATTTCTAGACACTAACCCAGCCAGACACCATCTGTTGTTGCATTTGATCTCTTGCACATTAAGGATTAGCATCATACTATAATACACTAGTGGTGATATATAATAAAACATTAGGTAGTCATCCCACAGTTACTCACAAGTCCTGAAGCTTCCCCAAAATACACCACAGTCATTATTTCCTTTTTAAACATGGACGTAAAATCAAACAGGAACAAAGCCTCACCAAAGCTAGTTATGACCAGAAGTTGCACTGTGAGTCCACTCCTGCCTTGTTTTCCATGTAGGTGGACAAAATGATATTTTTAATGGACTGAGAATTCACTTTTTAATCAGTCTGCCCCAATTTAAGCAGAGTAACACAACAATTTAATTTAAACCTTGCTTTTTTCCATCCCACATTCTGTCACCAGACAATTACATTTTTGCTATTTCAGTTTCATTTCATAAAAATATTCTAATACTTTTCTCATGAATGGGTGCTCTCTGTTTTTACTCTTAATCTGTTTAATGCAAAGATTCCATAAGTCCAGATCAGTGGATATGATATTCAGGACAGGCTGAACAAGGACTACATATTAAATTAAAAACACGATTCCTTCGAGGTGATGGCTCACAAGTGCCATTTAATCAGGGCTGAGCTCTCCCGCCAGCCTCAGCAACTCTAGTTATACCTACACGTTCACAGTACGTTCTCCTTAACCTTGGCCAACCTCTGCAAGAGTCTCAGAATGTTTTCTATAGAAAAATACGTGATTATGTCTGATTTCAGAACAAAGAAGTAATTTCATAGCAACAAGGTCGGGTAGAGTAGGCAACCAACAATCAAATTCTCTTGACTGTTAAAATTAGGTGAAAATGAGAGAACATAACTCTCAAATAATAAAACACTGAATATTTACTAGTTTCACACTACAGACATAAAGAGAATGCAGTAAAATGCCTTGAGATGTAAGGATAAGAGATTAAGGGAGGTAGGGAAAGGCCTGTCGTGTTTGACAGTGAGTCACAGTCTGAGTAGACAAAGCAACTGAGGCACTGGTGAACATGATGTTTCATCAGTGTTATTTATTTTCAAGGTTCCTCTACTTTTCCTTCAAAAACTAAACATTTTATTCATTCATTCATTCACGCATTCATTCATTCATTCATTCATGTTGTTTGACTCTGTTACTAGATTGCAAGTTTTATCTAAAGCAGGGATCATGGACTGTTGTTTATATCCACAGTGGTTATTAAATTTGTATTTGTCCAATAAATCTTAATCCAACACATGGAACCTAGGGTTTTCACTCTGGTTCCCAGGAGTGACCCTTCCCCATGGGAGAAGTGCTGGGGGCCTCACATCTCACTCACTCTGTCTTTGCTGTCTGTTGCCCACAGTGGAGCCCACGGTGACCATCTCCCCATCCAAGACGGAGGCCCTGAACCACCACAACCTGCTGGTCTGCTCCGTGTCAAATTTCTATCCAGGCCAGGTCAAAGTCCAGTGGTTCCGGAATGGCCAGGAGGAGACAGCTGGCGTCGTGTCCACCCCCCTCATTAGGAACGGGGACTGGACCTTCCAGATCCTAGTCATGCTGGAGATGACCCCCCAGCGTGGAGACGTCTACACCTGCCACGTGGAGCACCCCAGCCTCCAGAGCCCCATCTCAGTGGAGTGGTGTAAGGGACACCTTGTGCTGTTTTGTTGTGGGTCCCATGAGACAGAGGGCTGAGCTCTCTGTAGCCAGTCCTAGTCCATCTCTTGTCTTGAGTGTCACTACTGAATTGAGACCCCTCTTGCAAATGCCTGAGGAGAATCTTGACCTAACTGTCTTTCTAGATGCAAGGGAGATGGCTGTATACACTGTGGATCTGGCAAACAGGCCTGATATTGCTAAAGGATAGACTACTATGGCTGATGATTTGAGTCTTAGGGTCTAAGGTTATGGATGTATCCCTGTGGAGAAGGCATCTGCTGGCTGGCCCTTCCCTCTTCTAGATATGGCCAGAATAGAGAACTAGATTCCCCTGGCACCTTCACCTCTTGTAACTCAGACTGGACTTCAGGTCCTCACCAGGGACTTGTGAGGTCTGGGGACAAAGCTGACACTCAGGCTTGCTTCCCAGGGGCACAGTCTGAGTCTGCGCAGAGCAAGATGCTGAGTGGCGTCGGGGGCTTCGTGCTGGGGCTGATCTTCCTAGGGCTGGGCTTCTTCATCCATTACAGGAGTCAGAAAGGTGAGTGGTTCTAGTGGAAATGGAAAAATGGGCTGAGCCAGAGACCCTGGTCAGGAAGGCTTTGCCTCCAGAGGTCTCTTTCCTTCTGATCCCCAAGAAAGAAGGCTTGGCTAGAGACGGGAGATGACAACTTTGGGCAAGATACTAGCATCTGATTTTACTGACTGGAAGGGGCCCTGCTTCAGAGCTGCTGTGGAGCTCATTCTAGGACTTCCTTTCTGCTCAGCATTAGCTCCTTTCCAAAAGCTTCCACCATTAAAGATTCAGAGCCTTGGTTTCTCTTTCTTCTAGAGACAGTTTCACTGGTATTGGGGGATTTTAGCTTAGGGTGCTTGGGCCCTTGTAGAACATGGGTTGGGAGAGAACACACATCTGTGTTTAAGTTGCATATCTCATCGTCTTGTGGGGTGTGTGAGACAGTGGCTGTCTGTGTAACGAGATCTTTCTGTGTTTAATTTCCTTCTGTAGGAACTCGTGGGCCTCCACCAGCAGGTAATATTTCAGTCCTGATGCACTGGGGCAGGGGCATGGATACAGATGTGAGAGCAGAGGGCATGAGGTGGTTGTACCTGGCATGATAGTCTCAGCTCCTTGCCTGTTTCTTGCTGCAGGGACTAAGAGTGAATGGAGGCTGGGTGTGGTTTTGCACCCCTGAAATGCCAGCACATAGGGGAGCTGAGTCAGGAGGAGTATAAGTTTGAGCCCAGCCTATGCAGTTTAGCGAGATCCTGTCTCAGAATACAAAATAAGGGCTGGGGATAGTCCAGTGTGAAAGCCCTGGGATCAACCCCTAGTGCAGGAGAAAAACAGGTGAAGGGAGAAGGTAGCCAGCCAGCATGTAGGAAGCTCCAGAGGTTATGCCCTAGAACCTGTGGCATTTTGCTGTGAATCTTGGAACTTGAGCTGTCTTGGATGTCAGTCATCAAGGTGACACCTGTTTTATACCGCGTATTGGTGGCAACTGCCATTGACCAGTGACTAGAGGTTACTGGGGTGGCAGGAAGGTGAGACACCATTCATCTTAGTAAAAACTGACCCCTACTGATTTCCCTGGAAGATGGTGGCTGCTGTCCATTCTTACACCTCTGTCCAGCTGAAGGTCTGTGTCCTTTTACACTGATTTCACCTTTATGCAGATATTGGGGGAGTGGTGGTGATGCGCCCTGGATCTCAGCTCTGAGTTAAGCAGTAGGGGATCTAGGAGGAGAGTAGGTATCCCTCACTGTCATCTGTGTTAATTGCCCCCTCATGTCTCCCGCAGGGCTCCTGCAGTGACTCCTGAACATGTTCTGAGTGGAATTGGCTGTCACTCTTCTGCATGGCCTGCCTGTCACAGCCCAGACTTCCCCCCTTGACTCAGCCTTCGTCTTCTTATGTGATCAGAGTCCTATAGTGGCTACCATGCAGCTGCAGCTCACCTCCTGTAACCCTTACCCCAGGGACCTCAGCCCTACTCCCTGGACTCACTCCGGAGTCTTTGCCTGTGTGCAACAGCAGCATTTACTCAGACCTGAAGGGCTTGCCCTTTTTATGTCCCCTCAGCATACTGCTCAAGAGATGCATTGAAACCATTTACCTGGGTGTGGAGTTTTTCAGATAATTAAACATGATTCTGAGTGATCTGTATCCCACATCTCTTTAGCTGAATGAAGGGAGGAAAATGCAGAATGAAAGGAATGTGTTTGAGGTAACCCAAGCAATCTGTGCCCAGAAGGTGGGTTTTTTCTGGAAAGGAGTCTAGAAGCATCATGGGCACCATGAAAGTGAGGGCTGAGGAGTTCAGACATCGACAGGTGTGTCCTCCATGGTCCTTCGCTATTCTTTTCAGAAAATGGCTGCACATCATCCCAGCCTGTCTTGCAGGCTACTGAGTATGGCGTAAGTAAGTGTGGTGGAATTGTCTGGGGACAGATAGAATGACATCTGATGTGTCAAATATATCCAGACAAGTCACAGTGCAAAGGATAACTTTTATTTTTGAGTGACTTTAGTCAGCAATACGTTATTTGTGGTTCCAAATGATAGAAACCCAGCTCAGAAATATTTTATTCATGTTCTAAGGAAGCAAAGAGTCAAGTTGGTTTTCCTTTCCTCCCTTCTGCTCCTCTCCTTCCCCTCCCTGTCCCATCTTATGCTTTCCTTTCCCATTTTCCCTCCCCCATCTCCTCCCCTTACTTTCTTTCTGCTTCACTGTGTCACCTCCTCTCCATTTTTACCTACCTGAATGACACTGTCTGCATCTCTTTTTCTGTGTTTCTTTTTACATCTCTCTTCTCATCTCACGCCTTGTTTCTGTGTGTGTCTCTATTGTACATTTCTAGGCTGTTTAACAAAGTTTTAGTGATTTTAGGAAAAACTATTGAGCAAACCTGTGTGATGTGAAATTCTCAAAAATGTCATTTTGCACAAGGGGTGCAGACAACCAGCATTATGTCCATCCCTCTTATTAGGAATGGGGATTGGAACTTCCAGATCCTTGTGATACGAGAAATGACTTAGTGTGGATATGTCTGCATCAGTCACATGGAGTGGCTTAGCCTGCAGAACCTTTCACAGTGGAGTGACATAAAGGGCAGTCTGTTTCCTGTGGACCTCACAGGACAAGTGCAGAGCTCTCTCAGATTTCAGGGTCTCTCACTGTGGGTGCTGACTCACAACCATCCCGTTCTTTTTCTCCTCGCAGTCACCTGATGCTACTGCTGATTTGGAGTTCCTACAGGACAGCTTTTCTCATCTGTGGACATTGTGACCAGCTGGTTCATGGTGACAGTCCACCTGGCCTGTGATGTCCCAGCCCTTAAAGCTAGTTTCTGTCTCACTCTGGGTTCATCATTAAGACAGATGCCTGGAAACTTTACTTTGAGCTATGAAAATACCCTATTCCTGAGGAACAGTTATTCCATCCTATCTTCTTTCTCACCCATCAACTCAGAGCTGGTCTTTGTTAGGAGATATCTTCTCCTGGTTGAGGTCAGAATGGAGACCTAGGCTTCCTTAGGAACTTCATCTCTTCTACTCTAGGCTGTAACATGGGTCATGAGCCAGTGACACCATGGAGGGTATAGATAGACACTGACACTTAGGATTCTACTTCCCACAGCCATGGTCAAGTATGTTCAGGGAAAAATGCTAAGTCCTGTCAGTTTTGTCATCTTCCCAGAATGATCATCAGAATGATGAAAGGTGTGTTACTCTGAGGATATGAGAAAGATTTATGCTTTATTGTCCTATGAATCCTCAATGTCTTAAAGTTAGCCATTTGTTTTGACCTTACAAAGGAAGGAAGCAGAGCTGAGAATTGAGACACACTCAGAATTTAGGGAAACATTGAGTTTTTTTTTTTTTTTTCTTTTAAGTTGAAACATAAGGTGCACAGAGTAGTAGTGAATATTCTAGGATATTCTTACAGTTCAACATTGTCACACCAAGCACATATTGAAAGGGTCTTTCTTTCTCATTTTCTCACTTTGTCTCTTTCCTTCTGGTACCGGGAATTGAACTCAGGACCTTGCACTTGCCAGGTAGCTTGTGCCACTGAGCTACATCCCTGGTTCTGAAAGATTCTTTCTTATATGAGGGTCCAGGTCTTCTTCTCTTTCATTCAATGGCAATTTTGTAAAACAGGTGATTTTTTTACCCCCAGACTCCACTGGGTATATAGTCATTAATTGCTAATTAAAATAACAAGTACACCTCTTATGAACAAGCTTGCTAAGAAGAAGAACTGAGTCTCAGTAGGCATATAACTTGGAGGAAAGTGTATGACTATGTTGGCCAGTGGCTGGAGGATCTGTCTGCTCTGTCTTCTCCTACCACAGATGTGGGAGCCATCATTGTGATGGTGTATAGGGTGTTAGAAACTCAAACCAAGTCTCCTAAATGACTGTGGACTTAGTATCCCTATTGAATCAAGCCACTGAGATTATGTTTACTGTGGATTAAAAGCTGCTGTGACATAACCTTGTCTTTCTCAGTTATCATGGAGTGCTTAAGAGAGTTAGGTTGTAATTTATGGTGTGAGTCAACTAAGTTAGTAGAAGTTAAGTGACAGCAGACTTTTGAAAAGTCCACTTTCTCATAAAAAGAGTTTTACTTTAACATGAAAGTTTAAGAATGTTATCTGTTAAAATGATAAATTTTAAGTTATTATTATTATCATGATGATCACTTTTTGGTTCTTTGGGCAGGCCTTCGCTATGTAGTTCAGACTAGCCTTGAACTTACTATACAACCTAGGTTGACCTCAAGCTCATGGTGATCCTCCTGTCTTAGCCTCCTGAGTGCTGGGATTATACACATGTCCCACCACACTGGGAAATTTTAAATTATTCTTTAATTTTTTATTTATATTTTTGGAACTGGGAATCAAACTCAGGACCTTGTGCTTGCCAGGCAGGTGTTATGCTGCTGAGGTATACCCTGGTCTAAATTATTTTTAGTTGGCAATAATTGCCATTTATGTGATGCAGTATGATGTTTTCTTATATTTATACACTATGAACTGATGAAATCAGATAAAAGTATTTGTAATTTACCTTACATTTTTCTCTGTGTGTGTGGTGACATTTAAAATTTACCCTTTTAGTAATTTATCAAATACACAATACATTATGTATAGTTACCATGGTGTAGAATAGATCTCCCAAATTTATTCCTGCTTCCTATTCGAAGCTATGTACTTTTGATTATCATCTCCTCATTCCTCTTCTTCTTCCTTCTTCACCCATTACCCCAGTAAGCCCATTTTATTTTGTTTCTTTTTAAAAACTTTATTGGTGCACTTTTGATATATATATATAATGATCACATTAATTATAGAGGTTTGCATTTATTTGTACCTGTACATAATGTATCTTGATTTTTCCCATCCACTGCTTCAACCCTTCTTCTTTTTTATTCTAAAATTTAAAAAACTGACAAAACCACAATGAAGACAAAATCAAAACAACACAAAAACAACAAAAATGATACATGACCTCAGAACAAAATGATAGGAATTTACAGTGGTTGCTACATTACATACTGTTATCTTCAACAAAGCTGCTCAGTCCACTAGACATAAGAATGTAAGATTGATCAAACAAGCAAAGACAGTAACAAGTAAATAATAATAATAAATAATAAAAATAATAATAAATAAAAACATTGGAAATGATGCAGAGCCTCACTGTACAAGATGATAGGAGTTCAACAATAGTTCTTATACTGCATATTGTTTTCAGATCCATCATTCTGATTACCAAATTCAAGCATGCAAAATTGGTCAAGAAAAAAAATTTTAAGCATTGACTGTTCCTCTCAATAAACCACAGACATCAGCAATATGCCGATTTCAGCAATCCTTATGTATACATATAAATTTTGTTTTTCATTAAAAAACCAAAATAACAAAAACAAATATATAAACAAAACAGCATAGAGAGCAATAAAAATGATGCAGAATTTCAAAACCTGGTGATAGGATATCAACAATGGTTGTTATACTACACAATGTCATCTTCAAAATGGTTGCACATATAATGAGATATAGGCATACAACACTGACAATTACACATTAACAGTTCCTTTCAATAAACCAACAGACACCAGCAGTACAATTATCCTAGCTATCCTGTGCATATATACACATATTTTCCCCTCATCCTTCTTTCTTTTTCCTCTCCCCTCCTTCAACCCAGTTTTTCCTTCCTATTTGAGGAGTTTCTTTTCCCTTTCACTATATCTATTGTACCTTTCAGATTTTATTTACTCTTTCAGGTTCTTATAGTAGGGAGGAAATACAATGTTTACACTTGTGAATCTGATTTATTTCACTAATGAGTATGGTCTCTAGTTGCATCCATTTACCTATAAAAGCCTCTAGTTTATCTTTCTTTATGGCGGAGTAATACTCCATTGTATAAAAATACCACATCTTTTTTATCCAATCCTCAGTTAATGGACATTTGGGTTGTTTCCAAATTTAGCTATTATAAATTGAGCTGGTATACATATATCACTGTGATATGATGTTTTCAGTTCTGGAAAAATACCCAGAAGAGGAATAGCTGGGTTGAATGGGACCTCTAGTCCTAGTTTTCCTAGATTTCCACTATGGCTACACCAGTTTACACTCCCATCAAGGGTGGAGAAGAGTTCCTTTTTCCCCACAGCTCCTCCAGCATTTGTTATTGGTTAATTTCTTGATGATAGCATTCTTTCTGGGGTGAGATGGAATCTCAGTATTGTTTCAATTTGCATTTGTGGAATGACTAATGATGTAGAACATTTTTTCAGGTATTTATTTGCCATTTGTATTTCTTCATGTGAGAAGTGTATTCATCTCAGATACCCATTTTTAGATTGGGTCTTTGAACTTGGGGGACTGATTTTTAAAAATTTTTTATATGTTCTAGACAGAAGTCCTTTGTCTAAGGGACAGTTGGCTAAAATTTTTTCCCAATTGGTGGGTTTTCTTTCCACCCAGTTTGGGATTTCTTTTGACGTGGAAACACTTTTCAATAAGATGAGATCCCAGTTGTTGATTCTTTGAAGTATTTCCCATGCAGCTTGGTTTTTGTTCATGAACCCTCTTCGTACCCTTATGTCTTCAAGACTTCCACCTACTTTCTCTTCCATTATATCTAATATTTCTATTTTCATATTTAGATCTTTAAGCCATTTGACTTTTTTCTTTTTTCCAGTACCGGAAATCGAACTCACGACCTTGGGCTTGCCAGGCAAGCGCTGTACTGCTGAGCTAAATCCCCAGCCCCTTGACTTTATTTTGATGCATTTTGATAGGCTTGGTTCTAGTTTTCGTGTTGGGCATGTGGAAAGCCAGTTTCTTTAGCACCATCTATCAAAGAGGCTATCTTTCTTGCAGTGAACCTGTTTGACCCCTTTATCAAAGATAAGGAGGCTGAGTGCCTTTGTGATTGTGTCTGCATCTTCCAGTCTGTTCCATTGATCTTCAGATCTATTTTTTTTTCCAATACCATGCTGATTTTCTCACAGCAGCTTTGTAGCATAATTTCATATCAGGGATTGTGATACCTTCTGCCTTGCCTTTGTTGTTCAGGATTGCTTTTGCTATTCTAGATCTCTTCTGGTTTCACAAAAATTTTAGGAATGTTTTCTCTAGGTCTGTGAAGTATATCAATGGTACTTTCACTGGAATTGCATTGAATCTGTATAACAATTTTCTGAGTATGGCCATCTTCACAATGTTGCTTTTTCCTATCCATGAGCAAGAAATATCTTTCCATTATTAAAATCTTCTTTAATACCTTTTTTCAGGGTAGTGTAATTTTCACTGTATAGATCTTTTACTTTATTAGATTAATTCCCAAGTATTTCAGTTTTTTGGATGGAATTGTGAAAGGTATGTTTTCACTTATTGCTCTCTCAGTATGTTTGTTGTTTGTGTATAGGAATGCTATTGATTTTTGAGTGTTGACTTTGTACCCAGCTATGTTACTTAATTTGCTGATTAATTGTAGGAGTCTTTCAGTGGAATTTTGGGGGTGTTTTATGTAAAGTATCATGTTATCTGTGAATAAAGATAATTTCACTTCTTCCTTTCTTATCTTTATTCCTTTTATTTCTCTCTCTTGTTGAATTGCTCTGGCTAGTGTCTCTAGAACTATGTTGAATGGGAGTGGTGACAGTGGACATCCTTGTCTTGTTCCTGATTTTAAAGTGAAAGCTTTCAGTTTTTGTGCACTTTTGTTCCTGATTTTAAAGTGAAAGCTTTCAGTTTTTGTGCACTTCAGATGTTGGCTGTTGGTTTGTCATAGATGGCTTTTATCAGATTGTGGTAAAATCCATGTATGCCAATTTTCTGTAGGGTTTTATTATGAATAAGTGTTAAACTTTATTAAAAGTTTTTTCTGCATCTATTGAAATGATCATGTGATTCTTGTCTTTAGCTCTGTTGATGTGGTGTATTATATTGATTGATTTGCATATATTGAAACACCCCTGCATTTCTGGGATGAATCCTCCTGGTCATGGTGTATTATCTTCTTGATAGTTTGTTGCATTCTATTAGCTAGTATTTTATTGAGAATTTTTGCATCTATGTTCATTAGGGAGATTGGCCTATAGTTCTCTCTTTTGGTTAGTTCTTTTTCTGGTTTTGGTGTCACGATAACACTTGCCTCCAGGAATGAGTTTTGGAGAACTGCTTCCTTTTCTATTTCTTTAAAGAGTTTGAGAAAAATTGGTATTAAGTCTTCCATAAATTTTTTGCAGAATTCAGCTATGAATCCATCAGAACTGGGGCTTTTTTGTTGGTAAGTTTTTTATTACATTTTCAATTTCATTGGCTGATATTGGGTTATTCAAGATTTTTTTTATCCTCTTCATTCAGCTTTGGTAACTCATATAGCTCTAGGAATTTGTCCATTTCTTCTGTGTTTTCCACCTGCTGAGAGTAAAGATTTTCAAAGTAGGTGTTGATTATCTTCTGAATTTCTACAGAATCTGTAGTGATATCACCCCTTTCATTCCTTATTGCATGGATTTGAGTTTTTTTCCTTTTTTTTTTTTTTAACACTGTTGACTAGGGGGTTATCAATTTTATTTATTTAGTTTTTCAAAGAACCAACTCTTTGATTCATTAATTCTTTGTATTTTTTTCTTAGTTTCAATTGTATTAATCTCAGCTCTGATCTTTATAATTTCCTCCCTTCTTCAGGCTTTGGGATTAACTTGCTCTTCTTTTTCCAGAAGTTTAAAGTGTTACATAAGGTTGTCTCTTTGCATTCATTCTGTTTTCCTGATGTGGGAATCCACTGCTATAAATTATCCTCTGAGGACTGCTTTCATTGCATCCCGCAGGTTCCAGTAGTTTATATCTTAATTTTCATTGATTGTAAGCAGTGTTTAATTTCTACTTTAATTTCTTCTGTGAATCATTTGTTGTTCAGGAGGATGTTATTTAACTTCCATGTGTTTATGGAGCTTTTGCGATTTCTTTTATCATTTATTTCCAGTTTCATTGCACTATGGTCTGATAATATGTGTGGGATAATTTCAAACCCTTTGTAGTTACTTAAGCATGTTCTATGTGCTAGTATGTGGTCTATTTTAGAGAATGTCCCATGTGAAGCTGAGCAGAATTCTAATGTTGTTGGGTGGAATACTCTCTAAAGTTCTACTAAGTCCATTTGTTCACATGTTTGGTTTAGTTCTGTTATTTCTTTGCTGATTTTTTGTTCAGTTGATCTAGCTCTTTGTGACAATGGGGTGTTAAAATCCCCTGTTACAATGGTGTTATTTGATTTTTCATGTCTGTTAAAATTTCCCTTATATAATTGGGTGCTCCTACATTTGGTGCATATATATTTGTGATTGTTATCTCTTCCTCTTGCAATTTTCCCCAAACAAGAATATAGTGACTTTTTATATCTCTTTTGTTGTTTTTTTGAAGTTTACCTTGTCTGCAAACAGAGTAGCTACTCCTGCTTTTTCCTGGGTTCCTGTTGTGTGGAGTATTATTTTCCATCCTTTGACTTCAGTCTATAGATTTCCTTTTGAGTTAAATGTGTTTCTTGTATACAGCATATTGTTGGATTTTGTTTCTTGACCCACTCTGCCAGTCTGTTTCTTTTGATTGGTGAATTGAGGCCATTTACATTAAAGGTTATTAATTATATGTATTGACTTATCCTTGTCGTGTTATTTTACTACTGTTGGTTCTGTACTCTCCCCCTGTTTAACTGTTTACCTTACTTGGTAGTTCTTTTCTATTGTTGGTCTTGAAATTGTGGTCATCTTTATCTCTTTGTAGAATATCATTCAGGACTCTTTGTAGGATTGGTTTGGTGCTCATGAATGTCTTCAGTTGATCTTTGTCATGGAAGTATCTTGTTCCTCCATCAATTTGGAAAGATATCTTTGCAGGGTACAGCAATCTGGGTTAGAAGTTGTTTTCTTTCAGGACCTGAAGTACTTCACTCCAAACTCCTCTTGACTTGATGGCCTGTATTGAGAATTCTGCCATGATTCTGATGGGCTTTCCTTTATAGGTGATCTGTTTCTTTTCTCTAACAGCTTTTAATATTCTGTTCTTTTGCTCAATTTCTGGGATCTTGGTTATTATGTGTCGGTGTAGATTTATTTTGGTTATAGCTAAATGGGGTTCTAAATGCTTCACTTATGTGTATACAAGGTTCTTGTCCCATGTTTGGGAAATTTTCTGCTATTACTGCTGCAGATAGTCTTTTTATGTCATTCATGTTGTTTCCTGCTCTTTTGTTGACACCTAGCAGACTTACATTGTTTTTCTTTGCCTCATCTTGCAGCTGTTGAATTGTTATTTGCTGTTCCTTTGTTATTTTTAAGAGATCTTTTCTGTCACAATCACTAGCTGCAATGCTGTCTTCCAGGTCTTAGAGTCTAACTTCCATTTCATTCAAGCAGTTCTTCCAGATTTCAGTGGAATTTTTAATTTCCTGGATATCTCTTTGAATCTGTTTCATGCATTCTATTTCTTTTCTATACTGTTCATTCAAGGTTTCCAACATTTTTCTGTGATCCTCTTTTTTTCTTTATCTATGTTTTCTTTTGATATGCCAAGCAATTCTTTCATTATGGTTGTCATTCTTTTTTATCTGAGCCATTATTTCTGATCTGATTTCCTCTACAGCCTGATACAGTTGGTTCTTTATTTCAGTTGTTATCATTTCAGAGATTTCAGGTGTGTGACTTCCATGTACTTCCATGTTGATGTTTCCTGGACTTGTTCTGGCTTAGATTTCATTTTGCTTCTTCTTTTTGTGATTTTCAAATCTCTCTAGGTTTCCGGGGATTCAGATTCCTTCCTGAGATGGCAGCAGGGGCCAGAGCCAGAGGGCCCAGGTACCCAGACAGCTCACTGAGGTTTCCTGCTTCCAAGACCCCTCCAGAAGGTGGCAGTGGGGGGAGCAGGGCCAGAGGATCTGGGTTTTCAAGCAGCTCACCAAGTCTTCCTGTGACCAAGACCCTTCCTATAGTGGCAGAAGGGGGTGGGGCCATAAGATCCAGGACCCCAGGCAACTCTCCAAGGCCTCCTGCTTCCAAGGCCCCTCCAGAAGGTGGTGGTAGGGGGTGGGTCTGGAGGATCTGGCTTCCTAGGCAGCTCACCAAGGCTTCCCACGTCCAAGGTTTCTCCTGTGGTGGTGGCAGGGGGTCAATCCTTCTTCTGCTCTCGTTTACAAGACTGTGTTTCCATTTTTTCTTGTATTCTTTTTTCCTCCCCCAATCCTCTTTCCTTCTTGAACATTTTACTCCTACTTCCCAATATCTATCATCAATTTTACTTGTTATTTACTCTGTGGGTTTTTCAACATGTGTGTCTGGTTCATTTTACTTAAAAGTATGGTCTCAAGGTACATAAACTTACCTAACAATGTCTCAAGTTCATCCTTCTTTATAGCCAATTAGTTCTCCATTGTATATGAAAATCACATTTTCTTTATGTGTTTATTCATTGGTGGGCATCTGGGCTATTTCAAAAACTTAGCTATTACAACTTGTGCTGCTATAAATATGGGCATACGTATATTTCTCTGGAATGATGCTTTTAACTCTTTGGAGAAGATATCAAGAAGGGGAAGAGCTAAATCAAATGGAATTTCTATTTTTAGTTTTTTGAGAATCTCCATAGTGATTTTCAAAGTGGTTGTACAGTTTATACACCCACCAACAGTGGTGAGGGGTTCCTTTTTCCCACAGCCCCATCAGCAATTGTTATTGGTTAATTTCTTGGTGATAACCATTCTTTTTGGGGTGAAATGGAGTCTCAGTGTTTTAATTTCCATTTCTCAAATCACCTGTGATGTTGACCATTTTTTCTTCTATTTATTTGTTATTTGTATGTCTTTATCTGAGAAATGTGCATTCATTTCAGACGTCCATTTTTGGATTATGTCTTTAAATTATGGAGGGGGTTTGATTTTTTGAGGTCTTTATATATTCTAGATATTAGCGCTTTGTCTGAGGAATAGCTTGTAAAAAGAATTTCCTTATTCTGTGGGTTGCCTCTTCAATCTGTTGGTGGTTTCTTTCACTGCAAAAGATTTTAATTTGATGTGATCCTCGTTGTTGACTGTTCATATTTCCTGTGTGATTGGAATTTTGTTTATAAAGCCTTTACCTACACCTGTGTCTTCAAGAATTTTATGTATTCTACTTTTCAGTAAATTAAGTGTTTCTGTTTTAATATTTATATCTTTGATCCATTTCAATTTTAGTTTAGTGCATAGTCAAGGATATGGGTCTAATTTTAATCTTCTGTATGTAGAAAGCCAGTTTTCTCAGCACCACTTATTAAAGAGGCTATTTTTCAGCCAGTGGAAGTATTGGACAATTTCTCAAAGATAATTGGCTGACAGTGTTTGGTGTTGTTTCTGCATCTCTATTCTTTTGCATTGATTCTCAGGCCTTTTTTTTTTAATGACAGCACTGTGCTGTTATTATTATAGTAGCTTTCAAGTATAATTTTAAATTGGGGATTGTTATACCCCATACCTTACCTTTGTTCCCAGAATTGCTTTTGCTATTCTAGGTTTCTTCTGGTTCCAAATGAATTTGAGAAGTGTTTTCTCTAGTTCTGTGAAGTATACTATTGGTATTTTGACTGGGATTGACTTATATCTGTATAACAGTTTTGCCATATGACCATTCTCACTATAGTGGTTCTGTCTACCCAAGAACATGGGCTATATTTCTATTTTCTGATATCCTCTTTGATCTCACTTTTCAAAGTATTGTAGTTTAAAGTGTACAAGTCTTTCACTTCCTTTGTAGATTTGTTCCTAGGTGTTTCACATTTCTAGATGCTATTGTGAAAGTTATGATTTCCCTAATTTCTCTCTCAGTGAGTTTGTTATTTGTGCACAGGAATACTATTGATTTTTGCGTGTTGATTTTGTATCTAGCTATGCTACTGAATTTGCTTATTAAATCTAGGAGTCTTTTGGTGGAGCTTTGGCACCTTACGTGTAGAGTGTTATGGATCTGCAAATAATGCTAATTTAACTTCTTCCTACTATCCTTAATCCTATTATTTTTTCCTCTTGTCAAATTTTTTCTCTTGTCTAATTGCTTTGGCTAATGTTTCCAGAACTATATTGAAGAGGAGTCATGATAATGGGTATCCTTGTTTTGTTCCTGATTTTAGAGGGAAAGCTTTCCATTTTTGACCACTTAGTGTGATGTTGAATATTGGTTTCTCATAGATGGCTTTTGTCAGATTGAGGTAAAGACCTTCTATTCCAGTTTTCTGTAAGATTTTCATTATGAATGGATGTAAGATTTTGTCAAATGCTTTTTGTGCATCTATTGAAATCATCATGTGGTTTTTGCCCTTAGTTCTGTTAGTGTGATGTGTCACATTTTTAACTTTGTGTATATTGAACCACCCCTACATCCCTGAGATGAATCCTACTTGGTCATAGTGCATAATTTTTTTTGATGATTTGCTGCATTCTGTTTGCTAGTGCCTTATTGAGGATGTATCTAGGTTCATTAAGGAGATTTACCTGTAGTTCTATTCTTGGTTGGATCCTGTCTGGTTTTTGTATCAGGGTAATGCTTGCTTCCAGGAATGAGTATGAAAATTTGCTTCTCTTTCACTTTCATTAAAGAGTTTGAGGAGGACACTAGATTTTCTGTAAAGTTCTTGTAGAATTCAGAGGTGAATCCATCACAATTTGGGCTTTTATTTTTTAGTAGATTTTAATAACATTTTCAATTTTATTGACTCATATTGGATGTTTTAGAATTTTTATATCTTTTTGATTCAGCTTTGGTAACTCATACATATGAGGAAACCTGTCTATTTCTTGTGCATCTTCCATCTGATTGGAGTACAGTTTCTTGAGGTAGGTATTGATGATCCTATAAATTTCTCCAGGGTCCATTGTGATTCTACCCTTTTTGCTCCTAGCTGCATGAATTTGAGCATTTCTTTTTCTTTCTTTCTTTCTTTCTTTCTTTCTTTCTTTCTTTCTTTCTTTCTTTTCTTTTCTTTTCTTTTCTTTTCTTTCTTTTTGATAATATTAGCTATAGGTTTGTTGTTTTATCTTTTGAAGAACCAACTTTTTGATACTGATTCTTTGTATGGTATTCTTAGCATTAGTTGCATTAATTTCTCCTCTGATTTTTATAATTTCCTCCATCATGAACACTTTGGGTTTAACTTGCTCTTCTTTTTCTAAAGCTTGTGTTCAGCATTAGGTTCTTTAATTTTAGCCTGCTTTGTTTTTCTGATGTGAGGATTCACTGCTATAAATATTCCTCAGAGGAATGATTTCACTATGTCCCATAAATTGCACTATGTGTTACTGGCATTATCATTTAATTGTAGAAACTGTCTAATTTCTACTTTAATTTCATCTCTGACCCAGTGGTTAATCAGCAAGGTGTTATTTAATTTCTATATGTTTATCTAGTTTTTGTGGTCTTTTGTTATTAATTTCCAATTTCATTGCCCTATGATCTGACTATGTGCTTGGGATAATTTTCATTCCTTTGCATTTACTTAAGCTTATTCTATGAGCTAGTATGTGGTCGATTTCAGAGAAAGCCCCATATGCAGCTGAGAAGAATGTGTGTTCTGTTATTGTGGAACACACTGTAAACATCTACTAAGTCCATTTGTTTAAAGATACAGTTCATCTCTGACATTCCTTTGTTGTTTTTGTCTACTTGATCTGTCTGTTTGTTAAATTAGGGTATGGAAATCCTGGATTAAAACTGTATTGATGCTAGTCAATTTTTCATAGCCATTAGTATTTGTTTTATATAGGTGTGTGCATCAGTATTTGGTGCATATTTATTATTGCTATCTCTTCCTCTTGAATTGTTGACTTAATGAGTATGTAATGACCTTCTTTGTCTTTTCTAATCAGTCTTCATTTGAAATTCACTTTGTCTGTAAATAGAATATCTACCTCTACTTTTTTTTCTGTATTCCTATCACATGCAGTATTATTTTCATCCTTTGACTTTCAGTCTATCAATTTCTTTTAGAGTTAAATGTGTTTCTTGTATGCAGCATATTTTTGAATCTTGCTGCTTGATCCATTTTGCCAATCTGATTCTTTTGATGAGTGAACTGAGACCATTCACATTGATCATTATAACTGATATGTATTCACTTATCCTTGTCATATCATTATACTGTTGTTGGTTCTCTTTCTATCATTTCCTTTTAATTGCTTGTCTTCCCTGGTGGATGCTTTTTATTTTATTTATTATTGGGATTCATGGAATTATTGTCTTAATTATCTTTTTGCAGAATATCTTCAGAACTTTTTGGAGTGCTGGTTTGATGGTCATGAATTTCTTCATGAATTCTTTATCGTAAAAGTATCTTATTTCTCTATCAACTTTGAAAGATGATTTTGCAAGGTCCATTGATCTGGTTAGTGGTTGTTTTCATTTAGGGCTTAAAATGCTTCACTATAAGCTCACGTTGACTTAAGAGTTTGTGTTGAGAAGTCTGCTACGATTCTGAATGGTTTTCCTTTATAGATGATTTGTTTCTTTTCTCTATCAGCTTTTAATATTCTGTTATTGTGTTGAATTTTTGAAATCTTAACTACTGTATGCCTTAGTATAGTCTTTTTTTTTCTGTCATAGTGAATTGGAACTTTATATGCCTTACTTATCTCTATGTCAAATTCTTTTTCCTTGCTTGAGAAGTCTTCTGTTATTAAATTTACAAACTGTTTTTTATGTCCTTTGTGCTATCTTCTGATTTTTCACTGATTCCGATTAGTCTTATGTTATTTTTCTATCCATCATCTAGCAGTTATTGAACTAATTTTCTATGATGTCTTGCTACTTTAAGAAGTCTTTCATAGAAACTGTCAATGAGTCTTTGGTTGACCAGTATTGCATGTCTATATCTGTTTTCATGAGAAGCCACTTTGAAGATATCAATATGTAATACAACCACCATTGTTAATTCCCTACCACTTTGTTTGTAACTGTATTGTCTGTATTGTGCTTGTGATATGTTGTAAAATGTTGTATGTCTGTTAATGTTTCCCTCCTTTTATCTTTAAAATAAAAAAAAAGAAGTCTTTCATTTGATGATCACTAAGCAGAAAACTGTCTTCTCAGTCTAATATTCTATCTTCACATTAGTGCATTTTGCTGCATATATTACAATAGACTTTTTATTCTCCTGGATATCTATTGAATTCTTATTATGGACTCCAGTTCTTTCCTATGTTGGGCGTTCGGGGTTTCCATCACTTTCCTTAGCTCCTCTGCTTTTCAATTTGTGTCTGCTCTACATTCACTAACCATGTGCTTCATTATCATAAATCTCTTTACCTCTGTAAGTATTTCTGATTTTTTTCCCTAGAGATTCATTCATTTTGTTTGTTACTTCTGCTGCTACCATTTAAGAAAGTCCATTGGGCAGCTTTTGATTTCTGCCACCTCTATGCCCCTTGGATTTGCCAATAGCTGTTTTCATGATAATAGCCATTCTTTCTGGAGTGAGATAGAGTCTCAGCATTGTTTTAATTTCTATCTCTTAAAAAACCAGTGATGTTGAACATTTTTTCATATATTTATTTACCATTTCTACTTCTTATTCTGAGAAGTGTCTGTTTATCTCAAATGCCCATTTTTGGACTGAGTCTTTGAATTTGGAGGGTCTATTTTTATCAGTTCTTTACATGTTGTTGGTATTAGTCCTTTTTCTGAAGAACAACTGGCAAAAAGTTTTTCCCACTCTGTGGATTGTCTCCTCACCTTGTTGGTAATTTCTTTCCCTGTGTAAATGCTTTTTAATAAGATGAGATTCCAGTTGTTGATTCTTTGTGATAATTCCTATGTGATCCAGGTTTTGTTCATAAAATCTTTGTCTGCTCCTTTGTCTTCCTGCATTCTAACTATTCTATCTTCCAGTAGATTTAGTATTTCTGTTTTAATGTTGAGATCTTTGATCCATTTTGATTTTAGTTTAATGCATGGGATAGCCGTTTGTCTAGAATTCAGCATGTGGAAAGTTAGTTTTCCACATTCCTTCACAGCCATTTGTCTAGAATTCAGCATGTGGAAAGTTAGTTTTCCACATTCTGTAGAATTCAGCATGTGGAAAGTTAGTTTTTCCTGCATGATCTTTTAAAGAGGCTGTCTTTCTTCCAGCAAATGTGTTTGGCTCCTTTGTCAAAGATAAGATAGCTCAGTGCATTTGGAGTTGTTTCTGCTTCTTTTAATTTGTTCTATTGATCCTCAGGTCTTTTTTTTTTTTTTTTTTTTTTTTTTTACCAGTATTAGGATGTTTTTATCACAGTAGCTTTGTAGTATAATTTCAGTTCAAGGGGCTGTGATGTCCCTGACTTGCTTTTATTGCCCAGAATTGCTTTTGCTATTCTAGGTCTCTGTTGGTTCTAAATGAATTTTCAAATTGTTTTGTCTAGATCTGTGACATGTACTAATGGTGTTTTGTTTTGTTTTTTATAGAGATTGCATTAAATCTGTGTAGCAATATTGGGAGTATAGATATTTTCAGTATAGCTCTTCCTATCCAAGGGCAAGGGACGATTTTCCTTCTTCTGATATCCTCTTCAGTCTCCTTTTTCAGAGTACTGTAGTCTTCAATGTAGCAGGAAAATAGCTAACAACAAATGCTGGCAGGGCTGTGGGGAAAAAGAATCTTTCTCAACTGTTGGAGGGATTTTAGTCTGGTGCATCCACTGTGGAAATAAGTGTGGAGATTAATCAAAAAACTAGTATTAAAGGTCCTATTTGACTCAGCTATTTTTCTTCTGATATCTTCCTGGAAGAATTAAAAGCATCATACCACAGTGATATATGTGTACCCAATGTTCATAGCAGCACAGTTTGTAATAACTAAATCGTGGCAGCAATGTAAATGCTTATCAACCAATGAATGGCTAAAAAGATTTTTAAAGAAAGTAGGAAATGAGAAACAAACAAACAAAAAAATAAAAACTAGAACAGTAGCAGCACACCAATATCATGTACATAAACAATTCAGAGCAAGAATATTCAAAGTGATACAGGGTCTAAAGACAAAATAATACAAATCAACAGTGGTTATTACACTACATATTGCTATCCTTAACTACATTGCTCAGATTACCAGCTGTAGGAATGAAAGATTGCTCAAACCAGTAAAGAGAATAAGAAAATAATTCTTCAATGAAACATTAGAGATAATACAGAGTATCACTAGACAACATGGTAGGAGCTCACCATTGTAATTCCATTGCATATTGTTACCTTCAAATCAGTTGCTGAGATCAGCAGACACAAGCATGCAAAATCAATCAGAACACAAAAAATTGTAATCATTAACTGTTCATTTCAATATATCATCAGACATTAGCAATACAGTCATAGCAGCTATTCATATATATATTTATATTTTGCGTTCCTTCTTTCTTTTTTCTTCTTTCCCTCATCCTAGTCATTCCTTCCTTTGAGCAATTTCTTTCCCTTTCCTATCATCTATTGCACATTTTGAGTTTTACTTACTTTTCAGGTTCCTAAACCAAGGAGAAATATGTTTACACATGTGGGTCAGATTTATTTCACTTATGATTATGGTCTCTAGTTACATCCATTCACCTACAAAAGCCTCAAGTTTATCTTTTTTAATAGCTGAGTAATACTTCATAGTATAAAAATACCACATCTTTTTTATCCATTCCTCAGTGGATGGGCATCTGGCAAGACTTAGCTATAACAAATTGTGCTGCTATAAACGTGGCTGTACATCATATATCACTGTGGTGTGATGTCTTTAATTCTTCTGGGAAAATACCCAGAAGGGGAATAGGTGGTTAAATGGGACTTCCAATCCTAAATTTGTGAGGAATCTCCAAACTGATTTCCACAGTGGTTTCACCAGTCTACACTCCCACCAGCAGTGGAGTAGGGTTCCTTTCTCCCCACAGACCCTCCAGCATTTGTTATTGGTTGGTTTCTTGATGATAGTCATTCTTTCTGGGGTGAGATGGAATCTCAGTGTTATTTTAATTTGCATTTCTCAAATGACTAATGACATTGAACATTTTTTCATGCACTTATTCGCCATTAGTATCTCTTCATTAGAGAAGTGTGTATTCATCTCAGATGCCCATTTTTGGATTGGGTCTTTGAATTAGGGGGGCCTGATTTTTAAAAATTCTTCATATGTCCTAGATTGAAGCCCTTTGTCTGAGGGGAAGTTGGCTAAAATATTATTCCAATTCGTGGCTTTTCTTTTTACTTTTTTGGTGATTTCTCTAGATGTGCAAAGACTTTTCAATAAAATGAGATCTCAGTTGTTGATTCTTTCAAGTATTTCCTGTGCAGTTTGATTTTTGTTCATGAACTCTCTGCCTACCCCATTGTCATCAAGATTTTTACCCACTTTCTCTTCCCATAAATTTAGTGTTTCTGTTTTAATATTTAGACCTTTGATCCATTTTGACCTTAATTTAGTGCATAGTGAAAGACATGGGTCTAATTTTAGTCTTCAGCTTGTGAAAAGCCAGTTTTTCCAGCACCATTTATTAAAGAGGCTATCTTCCTTCCATTGAACATGCTTGACTGCTTTATCAAAGATAAGGTAGCTGAGTGTGTTTGTAATCATATCTGTATCTTCTAATCTGTGCCATTGATCTTCAGGTCTGTTGTTTTGTCAGTACCATGCTGATTTTTTCACAGTAGCTTTGTGATATAATTTTAAGTCAGGGATTGTGATGCCTCCTGCCTTTCCTTTGTTTCCCAAGTTTACTTTTGCTATTGTAGGTCTCTTCTGGTTCCAGACGAACTTTAGGAATGTTTCCTGTAGATCTGTGAGGTATACGAATGGTATTTTAATTGGGTTTGCTCTGAATCTGTATAACAATTTTGGGAGTATGGCCATTCTCACAATGTTGGTTCTTCCTATCCATGAGCAAGGAATATCTTTCCATTTTCTGATATCCTCTTCAATCTCTTTTTTACAGAGCACTATAATTTTCATTGTACAGATTTTTTTTTACTTCTTTTGTTAGATTGATTCCTAAGTATTTCATTTTTGTGAAAGATGTGGTTTCCCTAATTTCTCTCTCAGTCTGTTTGTTACTTGTGCATAGGAATGCTATTGATTTTTGGGTGTCAACTTTGTATACAGCTATGCTACTGAATTTGGTTATTAAGTTCATGAGCCTTTTGGTGGGGTTTTAGGGGTCTTCTATGTAGAGTATCATGTCATCTGAGAATAATGATAATTTCACTATTCCTTTCCTATCCTTATTTTTTTATTTCTCTCTCTTGTCTAATTGCTCTATCTAATATTTCCAGAACTATATTGAATAAGAGTAGTGACAGTGGACATCCTTGTCTTGTTCCTGATTTTAAAGTGAAAGCTTTCAATTTTTGACCATTTAGTATGATGTTAGCTGTTTGTTTATCATAGATGGCTTTGATCAGCTTGAGGTAAAGGCCACCTATTCTTATTTTCTGTAGAGTTTTCATCGTGAATCAGTGTTGGACTTTATTGAAGGCTTTTTCTGTGTGTATTGAGACGAGCATGTGATTTTTTGTCCTTGGCTGTACTGACATGGTGTATTACATTAATTGATTTGCATATATTGAACCATCCCTGCATTCCTGGTACAAATCCCACTTGGTCATGGTGTATATTCTTCTTGATGATTTGTTGTGTTCTGTTTGCTAGTATTTTATTGAGAATTTGTGCATCTATATTCATTAAGGAGATTGGCCTGTAGTTCTCTTTCTTGGTTGTGTCTTTCTCTGGTTTTGGTATCAGAATAATACTTGCCTCCAGGAATGAGTTGAGGAGAATTCCTTGTCTTTCAATTTCATTGAAGAGTTTGAGAAGAATTGGTGTTAAATCTTCCCTAAAATGCTTGTATAATTCAGCTGTGAATCCATCAGAAGCCAGGCTTTTCTTCATTGGCAAGTTTTTAATTACATTCTTAATTTCAGTGGCTGATATTGACTTATTCAGGATTTTTATATCTTCCTTATTCAGTTTTAGTAATTGATATGTATCTAGAAATCTGTCAATTTCCTGTGTTTTCCATGCTATGAGAGTAAGATTTTCAAAGTAGGTATTGATGATCTGAATTTCTTCAAGATCTGTAGTGATTTCACCCCTTTCATTCCTTATTGCATGTATTTCAGTTTTGTTTTTCATTTTTTGGATAGGGTTGGCTAGGGGTTTATTTATTTTATTTATTCTTTCAAAGAACTAATTCTTTGATTCATTAATTCTTTGTATTGTTTTTTAGTCTCCATTGTGTTAATTTGTGCTTTGAGCTTTATAATTTCCTGCCTTCTTTGGGCTCTGGGTTTGACTTGCTCTTCTTTTTCTAGAAACCTGAGGTGCAGCATAAGATTATTTATTTGTGCTTATTCTGTTTTCCTGAGTTGGGAGTTTACCACTGAAAATTTCCCTCTGAGGACGGCTTTCATTGCATCCCACAAGTTCCTGTAGGTTGTGTGTACATTTTTATTTGATTGTAAATAGTGTTTAATCTCTACTTTGATTTCATCTGTGACCTATTGTTTGTTCAGGAGGATGTTTAATTTCCAACTGTTTATGGTGTTTTTGTGTTTTCTTTTGTCATTAATTTCTAATTTCATTTCACTATGGCCCAATAGTATACATGGGATAATTTCAATTCCTTTGCATTTACTGAAACATATTCTGTGTACTAGTATATGGTCTATTTTTAGAGAACGTCCCATGTGCAGCTGAGAAGAATGTGTATTTTGATGCTGTTGGATGGAACAGCCTGTAACGGTCTACTAAGTCCATATAGTCACAAGTTTGGTTAAGGTCTATTATTTCTTTCCCAAGTTTTGTCTAGTTGATCAATCTCTTTCTCACAATGGTGTGTTCAAGTCCCCTGTTATGATTGTGTTGCTACTTATTTCCTTTTTCATGTCTGTTAGAATTTGTCTTATATAGGTCGGTACTCCTATATTTGGTGTATAGACGTTTACAATTGGTATGTCTTCCTCTTGAAGCTTCTCCCTCACAAATATGTAGTGACCTTCTTTATCTCTTTTGATTGTTCTTTGTTTGAAGTTCACATTGTCTGCAAACAGAATAGCTACACCTGCTTTTTTCTGGGTTCCTATCACATGGAATATTGTTTTCCATCCTTTAATTTTCATTTTATGAATTTCCCTTTGAGTTAAATGTGTTTCTTTTATACAGCATATCATTGGATTTTGTTTCTGGATCCATTCTGCCAGTCTGCTTCTTTTGACTGGTGCATTGAGACCATTTACATTGATGGTTATAACTTATGTACTGGCTTATCTTTGTCATGGTATTTTCCTGCTATTGGATCCTTCTTTTTCCCTCTGTTTAATTGCTTGCTGTGCTTGGTGGTTTGTTTCTGTTGTAGTTCTTGAAGTTGTGGTCTGTTTTATCTCTTTCTGGAGCATCTTTTAGTACTCTTTGTAGGATTGATTTGGCAGTCATGAATTTCTTCAGTTGTTTTTTTTATGAAAGTATTTTATTTCTCCATTCAATTTGAAAGATAGTTTTGCATCTTTCAGTTTGGGTTGGAAGTTGTTTTCCTTCAGTACTTGAAATACTTCACTCCAAGCTCTTTCTGCCTTAATGGTTTGTGTTGAGAAGTCTGCCATAATTCTGATAGGTTCTCCTTTGTAGGTGATCTGTTTCTTTTCTCTAACAGCTTTTAATATTCTGAGCTTTTGTTGAGTTTGTGGGATCTTGATCACTACATGTCTGGGTATAGATTTATTTTGGTTATGATTAACTGGAGTTCTATATGCTCATTTATCTGGATGTCCAATTGTTTTTCTATGCCAATTGTTTTTCTATGTCCAATTGTTTTTCTATTTTCTAAGTAATTTTCTGTTATTACTTCTGCAAATAGTCTTTTTGTCTTTTGTGTTGACACCTGCTGCTTCATTAGTACCTATTAACCTGACATTGTTTTTCTTTGCTTCACCTTGCAGTTGTTGAATTATTATTTCCTGGTTCCTTGTTGTTTTTCAGCGATCCCTCCTTTCACGTTCACTAGTGGCAGTGCTGTCTTCAAGGTCTGAAAGCCTATCTTCAGCTTTGTTCATTCAATTTTGCAAGCTTTCAATGGAATTTTTAATTTCCTGGATATCTGTCTGCATCTGTTTCTGAGTGGTGCCCAGGTGGGGTTCCAGATGCTTCAAACTTTCTTGCATTCAGTTGCCTCCCAGCTGTGTGTGGGAAGGGCAGGGAGGCTCACCAGAGTTCCTGAGACTATCTGAGGTTTGGCCCAGCTTCCTCAAGGATGGGGGGTGCAAACTGTGTTCACTGTGGCTTCAGATATTTCCCAGGACAGAGCCTCTTTCCACACTGGAAGGGGAGGGTGAGGGTAGACTCCTGAGGGCCACTGACTCTGTCCAGGTTTCAGCTGAGCTCCCACAGGGGGTCTGAGTTGTTCTGGCAGTGGCCACCAAGACTCCAGAAATTGTCCAGGGATCCACATGCCACATACTGTAATGGGGGAGGCACCAGACTGGCTCACCAGGGTTCCTAAAGGTGTCTGACATTTGACCCATCCCCAGCAGACACACTATGGGTGTGGTGAGTAGCCACCGAGGCCCCTGAGGGTGCCTGGGTTTCCGCCTGCCTTGTGCGCTGATCAGGGGGGCACTGCCAAGACTCACCGGGCTTCCTGAAGATGTCCAGAATTCAGCCCATCTTGGGCAGACACAATATGGATGTGGCCTGCAGCCCCCGAGGCCCCAGAGGGTGCCCGAGGTTTCACCTGCCTTGTGCACTGGTCCGGGAGGCATTGCCAAGACTGACCAGGCTTCCTGAAGATGTCCGGGGTTCAGCCCAGCCTCGGCACACTATGGGTGTGGCAGATAGCCACCAGACCCCAGAGGGTGCCCGAGATTCTGCCTGCTTTGCACACTGGTCAGGGAGGTGCTCACAAGACTCACCGGGCTTCCTGAAGATGTCCAGGGAAATGAGTGGTTCTTGAGACCACAATCATAAGTGAAATGATTTGCATTATCTCTGTGGTGTGAGAGACTGACTTTGCAATTTAGAACCAAAATGTACAATAGATATTTTAAAATAGGAAGAAATTATTCAAAAAGAAAAGGGAATTAGGCTGGAGGGGGAAAGAAGGAAGGAAAGAAAAAAATGAGCAAAGAAGGATAAAATGACAACAGAATTCTGTGAATATTGAGGGGAAAGGAGTTGAAAGGAGGGGATGAGAATGGGGGAAAAAGAATTATGATTTATCATGTACGGGTACAAATTCCTTATGAAGAATGTAATCATTATGTATACCTTATGTTTACTGTACCAATAATCATAAAAGTAAACATATAGAAAAAAAAAGAAATCAACCAATAACAAATGCTGGAGTGGTTGTGGGGGAAAATAACTCTTCTCCACTTTTGGTGGGAGTATAGACTGGTGCAACCACTGTGGAAATCAGTGTACATATTCTTCAAAAAACTAGGGTTAGAGGCTGATTTTGCCACAGTTATTCTTCTGGGTATTTTTCTGGAAGTATGTAAAACATCATACCACAGCAATGTATGTGCACCCATTTTTATAGCAGCACAGTTTGTCATAGCTAAATCTTGGAAGCAACCCAAATGCCCACCAACTGAGGAATGGGTTAAAAACAACGTAGTTTTTTCTTATACAATAGAGTGCTACTCAGCAATAAAGAAGGATAAACTTGAGACATTTATAGCTAAACAGATGGATCTCGAGACCCTACTATTACAGGAAATTAATTGCACACATATGTGTAAATATTGCATTGTCTCCTTGGTGTGAGAAAATGAAAGAGGAAATAAGGACCAGAATATACAATAGATATTGTGAAATAGGAAGAAATTGTTCAAAAAAGAAAGAGGAACTACAGAGGGGGAAGGGGAAAAAGGAGGATGAGGAAAGACAAAAATGATAAAAAAGGATAAAATGGAAACAAAGCTTTGTAAATAGGGAGGGTAAGGTGGGGTGAAGGTAAGGGCAGGGGTAAGGGCAAAAAGAGGAATCAAAAAATATTATATTCAAGCACAAATTCCTTTTAATGAATATGATCATTAGGTATAAAATAAAAAAGAGAAATGACTAGTTTTGAGGGATATCTTTTACTTCCTATTTCTATCAGTTTGGCTTTTTAAGATTCCACATATAAATGAGTTCATGCAGCGTTTATCTTTCTGTGCCTGGCTTATTTCATTTAGCAACTGGCTTATTTCATTTACTTCATAAGTATTCATACTTATAAGTATTCATACTTCATACTCATTTCATTTATTTCATAAGTAATAAATTACTTATTTCAGTGTGTTCATACTTTATAAGTATTCATACTTCATACTTATTTCATAAGTAATAAATTACTTATTTCAGTGTACTGTCCTTCAGGTTCACCTGTGCTGTTGCAAATGACAGAATTTCCTTCTTGTTTAAAGTTCTTGCTGGTTGCTTGGGCTAGTTTCTTCTCTTGGCTATTGGAAACTTTGCTGCAACAAATGTGAGAATGTAGATGTCTCTTTGATATATTGATATCATCTTCTTTGCACCTATACTGAGATTGCTGCATCAGATGAAAGCTCTGTTTAAAGTTTCAAATAAATGATAAGTATTTGAAAAGAAATGTTTATTTTCTTCTGCTGAATATGTATCTCATTTACTAGAGCAGTATTTCTGAAGTGGATGCTGTTCTGTTCCTTCTGAATTCCTCCTTGAGACTGAAAGACTTCTTCCTCGTTTGCAAGCTGCCAGTCATCCCTTGGAATTGACTTTGGTGATAAATTCTGTGTCATCAAATTTTACTCTACTTCCTCCTGGGCATTCTCCTCCAGTGGTCAATGTGGGAGTATGTAGGTTTGCTCTAATTAGGGCCAACTCTGAGAGCTTTTGTAGCTTCAGAACTCTCTAAGTGCTAGGCTGAGGAATTTCTTGTGACTGAATAATAGTCCAACTCCTAAAACTTTAATTCATGAATCACTTTGCACAATTCTTCCGTAAGTTACTACTGCAATTTAAATATGCTGATATTTGTTTCTTCTTCCTTTACAAATGGTCAGTATCTCTTATCCCCCTTCTTAGAAGTAGTATTGGCATTGCCATTCTTTCTTTCACCTTTTCTTTATACTTCTATTTGCTAAACTGAAGCTTCTGCCTACAAAAATGTTCTCAAAGTAAAAAAATACTAACATTATGCTGTAGAAATCATCATCATTGGGGCTGGGGATGTAGCTCAGTGGCACAGCACCTGACTGACAAGCACAAGGTCATGAGTTTGATTCCCCGTACTGGAGGGAAAAAAAAAAAAAAAAGAAATCATCATCACACTTTGCTCATAGCTTAAGTGTAAAAGTTTAAAGATAATTTTATTACCTTATAAATGTCCCTTGTGTAGTCAAATGTTCTTAGTTTGCCATATAACAGCAATTAATAATAATAATTATTATATTATTATTATGTTATAGGATCCCTTTTATTCACATCCTGGATTGACTCCGTGGTTTTATGGATTCCTTGGTTTCCTATTTTCTGATTAAGAACTTCACTTTATTAACTTTCACTTTGGGTCATTATCTTGATAAACTTCCAATAAAACTATGTGTAGTACGTAAATTCTATAACCTTTCATATGCATCTTTATTCTTTCTCTATGCTTGATTGTGATTTCAGAAATGTATACATTTATTAATTTAAAATAATTTTTCTTTAGAATTCCAAGGTTTTTCTTATTATCTTAATGATAGAAGCATCTGACAGTCTGATTTTTGACTGTTGTCTATTTTGTTTTGCTTTTCCTCACTGGAATTTATGATGTTCCTTCAACTTCTGAGGTTCTAAAATTTTCAAAATGATATCTTTAGCAATGATTCCTTTTTAAATTAATTTTGCTAAATACCTGACACTCTCATTCTATATGAAGAATTAAATTCTCTGTATTTGGAAATTTTCTCCTTCTTATATATGTTTTTGGAAAATTTCTTCATTTTTCTCTGTGTATCTCTCTATTTTTGTCACTTAATATTGAATTTCCTCCATCTCTTCTTTATATCTTAATGCTATGTATTATATTTCCTTGTCTTTAGATTTCAGTGAGATGTTTCTGTTACCTTTTCCAATCTACCACCCTATTATTATTTTTAGAGAAGCAATATCTTTTCACTTCTAAGAATTCTAATTAAAAAGACTTGAAATATCTTGGTGGTTTTTATATGCACTTTCTCCTCTAAATCTGTGAAAATTTTCATTTTATTTTATTTCTCAGCTATTTCTTTTTTTATTTTAAAGAGTAAAAGAAGGATAACATAATAATAGGGGGGACTTAGCAAATTACAGACAAAATGGTAGGAAATTATCAATGGTTATCATTTTACATGTTATTATCTACAAAATAGTTTCTCAGGAAAACAAATAGACAAATAATAGTGAGTTAGAGACAAAAGAGGTAGGAGATTG
>NW_004955437.1:1310335-1359955 GCF_000276665.1 Chinchilla lanigera | reverse complement strand
GAGCGGCTCTCGTGACCCCAGTCCACCGGACCTCTGACTCTGTGGGCTTAGTCTGCATTCTCATGTTCTCTGAGTCCTTGTTCAGCAGCTGCTCCTCCACTGGCTCTGGACCTTTCTGGTTCCCAATGGCAGGAGCAAGAGTGGCTCATTGTATGGCATATATTCCCAGGGGTTGTTCAAAGTTTCAATGATTCACACACATCTGTGGGTGGGCAACTGCAGTTGGTGCATGGTGGGCCAATTGTGTCACTGTTTCTCTGTGTCATGATAGATCCCAATTGGGCGGCGGTGGCCGGCGTAAGGGCCGGCGTGCAACAGTGCTTACTGCCGCATGGCTCCCCATGCGCTGGGGGCCCACCCTCCGGGAGCCCCCAGGCAGGAAGCTAGCCAGCCGGAAGACTGGTGCTCCCCACCTGCAGCTCCCTGTGCGCCGGAAGCCCTCCTTCCAGGGAACGACGAGGCCGGGAGTGTGTCGCCGGTCCCAAGACCGGCGCTCCCCGCCCAAGGCTCCCCGTGCACTGGGGGCCCACCCTTTGGGAGCCAGCAGGCAGGAAGCTAGCCAGCCGGAAGACTCGCTCTCCCCACCCGTAGCTCCCTGTGCGCCGGAAGCCCTCCTTCCAGGGAACGACGAGACCGGGAGTGAGCCGCTGGTTCCAAGACCCCAAAGACCGGTGCTCCCCGCCTGAGGCTCCCCGTGCACTGGGGGCCCACCCTCCAGGAGCCCCCAGGCAGGAAGCTAGCCAGCCGGAAGACTGGCGCTCCCCACCCGCGGCTCCCTGTGTGCCGGAAGCCCTCCTTCCGGGGAACGACGAGGCCGGGAGTGAGTCGCTGGTCCGAAGACCGGCTTTCTCAGCTATTTCTTATTGGAAGGTTTTCTTAAAAATTTGCTCTGCCCTTTCAATCTTATCATTTATTTACTACTTACCATCTTATTTCATCTCACAATACATTTCTTTAAGGTTTTTATTATAGTTTGCACCTGGAATTTGGGTCCTGGTGTGGCATTATTGGGTGGCAGAACTTGTAAGAGGTCACTGGGAGGTATGCCCAAAGGAATTGTGGGATTCTCAACTTTTCTTTGTTTTTCTCTTTTGCCTTCAGGCCATGAGGTAACCAGTTTTGTTCTACCATCTGCTCCCACCACAATGTCTCACCATAGACCCAAAAATCAGGGCCACTTGGTCATGCACTGATAGCAATGTCATTGCCACAACTAAGATTAGGTAAGTAATTCCTTCATACAGTCAATATCAATTTTTCTGATTGCCTCTTAAGGACTTTTAACAGTTTTTTAAAAATCTTAACTGTTTCATGTGAATGTAAAGGTAAGCAAAGTTCAACATTTGGTTAATATATTTCATCAATTTTAAAAAAGTTTCTCCTTTCTTTCCTTCCTTTCTCTATGTTTTCCCTTCCTTTTTTCTTTCCTTCCATTCTTCCTCTTCTCCTTTTTCCCCTCCTTATCCTTCTTCTCTCCTTCCTCTCTCTCCTTCTCTTTCCTCTCTTTAATTCTTCTTTTTTTCTTTCTTGCAAGGTGTTTGCTGACAAACCTGGATTGTTTATCTTGTAGAACCTCCCATATTCTGGATTTTGGTTGTTGTATTCCTGAGCTGATTTGGGCCTCCGAATATAATCTTAGTCAATGGCATCTACTGACTGCTTATTTTTGCCATGTTATATGTGAAAGTGTTTTATTTCTAAAATTATTTGTTGGTTTGTTTGTTTTGTTTTGTTTTTTTCCAGTACCGGGAACCAAACTCACAACCTTGCACTTGCCAGGCAGGCACTGTGCTGCTGAGGTAAATCCCCAGCCCCCTATTTCTAAAATTATTTAATTTTTCAAATTTGTATGTGATAAAAACAAGCCTGAATATTTTTTTGTAATTTTCAATTATGTTAATTTTCAACAGTATGAAATATTATTAGCCATATTTGATTTACATAATCTGAAATAACTCAGTTCTAAGAATAACATAATTCAAAATCATGAAGTCTCATTTACAACTTCGTTTTCAGTAATGTCATGTGATAACCCCATTCAAACTTTACCTAATAAAAAAGTTTACTCTTAATTTTTAGAATTAATTTTAATTTTAATGTTTAAAAATTATATAAAGGCTATGAACATATCTTTAAAAATGCATGTACCATTTAATTTGCTTTCCGCTACACTTTATGGGGAAGGAGTCTGAATAGAACACTATTTGTTTTTATATGACTTTGGTCCTAATACTATTCAATATAACCCTTCTTCTTCTCTTTCTCTCTCTCTCTCTCTCTCTCTCTCTCTCTCTCTCTCTCTCTCTCACACACACACACACACACACACACACACACACACCCTCACACACACACACACAAAATCATGCATACACTTCCAAAATTCTTGGTTCTTGCCTCATTAATCATTGAAATTTATATAAAATTTGCTTGAAATCTTTTCACAAAACCTTCTCAGCAAATTTGTGTATTTTCAGGTGACCTACTGTTTTGTATTAATTTTTGTACATATTTGATCTTTTCTTTTTCTTTTTTTTGGTACTGAGACTCAACTCATGACCTTGAGCTTGCCAGGCAGGTGCTGTGCTACTGAGCTGTATCCCTCACTTCCTATTTTTCTTAATTTTATTTTATTACAGTTTTAGGTTCTCAGGAAAACTGAGCAGAAAGTACAGAGATTTCCCATATCCCTTCTGCTTCCACACCTGCATAAGTCTTCTCAATTAAAATCTCATCAGAATGGTATATTTGTTACAATTGATGAACCCACACTGATACATCATTATCATTCTAAATCCATAGTTTATATTATAGATCACTTTTGGTGTGTTACATGCTGTAGGTTTTGACAAATGCACTGTACAAATCATTGTTGTATCAGTGTAGTTTTATTTCCTTTACAATCTACTCTGTATTATATATTTTCATGATCGACATTGGTTCAGATTCCATATATACTTTGCAAGGAGAGAATTATCATCCTCACTATGTAGGTGAGAAAAACAAGGCTCAGATATGCTAGATACTTAATCCAGCATTATAATGTCTAGAAGATTAGATAAAAAGTGCTGAGTCCTAGATTTACATTTTGGTTTCTTCACACTAAACTATGCTGCACCAATTGCTGTGTTAATGTTTTGCATATTTTCCCCAGTCTCATTTTGAGCTCACTGATGTAGATGGCATGGACAGAAATACCTTCATAGATTTTGTAAGTTATATAACCACATCCTAGATCTACTGCATGGACTCAGTAGTGGCACAGCAGGAACCCTAATTGTTCCTAAAACAATTTCAAAGGCAAATATCTCCAATTTAGGTGCCATATACTCTCAAGAGGGAGGTCTTAGATATATGTAGGAGAGTCAGAGAACACTGTTTGTTGATCCATTTTCTATGGAAAGTTTTCTACTAAGTGACAGTGAATCCAGTGGACACAGAACCCCCACATGCTGAAACATTATGTCAGCTGTGTTGTCCCTCCTAGGATTTCTCTCTCATAGGTTCCTGCTTTCCTTAGCCAGGAGAGGTAGTGGCATAGAGATGGTGACATTGTGTTGTATTCCTGCTTCAAGGACACACACAGATTCACTGAACCAACCTTAGGATTATCTACCCATGCATTTCATGTAACCACATTCACTCTACTGTCTGTAACACGCCATGGTGGCACAGGGACATTAACGTGATATCTAGCAGGGCTGCATGCAGGAGATGAGGTAGATTGTATCTATATTGCTGTTAAATATGCATGTCCGTGGTTTTTACCATCATCCCTTTTTCTGTTCTAATCCTAAGAAATATGTATTTATTTCATTGTCAGATACCTGTATACTATTGTCTTATCCTAATATATTTTCTAACTGACTTTTACTTGTTGTCCTACTTTGAGAACTCTTATTTTCTCAGTGTGAGGAGAGTTTCTACTGTCATCATGTATTCTTTACAAATTTAAAGTCTTGAGAGAAAAGTTTTGATACCAAAATTTTTATTTTTGGCAACTTTTAGAGTCAAAGATCCTTTTCCTTAATGTATTTCTGTTTTTACTTCTAAAAGGTATTTTGAGTGTAGAGCTATGTACGTTTTTTTTTTTTTTTTTAATAATATAACAAGTAAACGCCAAGAAGAGAGGGTATATATTACCCTCGTTGTCTGAAATGGAGGTGAGTAGCAATGGTCAAAGCTGGGAACAACAGGAAGAAAAAAATATTAATCTTGGCTAAGATATCAAACCACCATGGTGCTATATTTGGTTGCTTTGATGTTACTAAGCATTAAACATGACCCGAGGAATGTGATTGTATGGGCCTGAAACATAAGGCTTTCTGATTTGTAGCCATGGCCCCGGTGACCTTGAGATGAATGAAAAAAACTCAACAAAGACCTCATAAAGGGGGATTTATTGCTTCCATGGAAATATTGGATGACAGTCACTGGGGAACGGGTAGCTGGGTCCATTTTCCCAGGGATCCCACAGTAGGTAAATTTGAGAAAAGGAAACAATTGGGAGGTCTGGGGGAGAACTTTGAGGGTACATGAGTTTGGAGGGTGAATAGCACCTTAGGACCTACAGAAGAGGTGAGAGGTGGGGCATCTAGAGATGATAAAGAATATGGTGAAGTAGGCTAGAAATTAGTGCCAGGCCATCGAGAGTGTCCAGTTTTCTGCTCCTGGAGATGGGAAATGTACCTGCAATAAAAGAGACATGAGATCAGTGGATGCCATGGGCTCCTGTACTGTCCACGCCACTCTGCAATTCCCTACAATGTTTTAACTAAATTAGTATCACTAACCATTTCCTCCTTCTTACCCCCATATAGTGGGTTCATCTCTGGTAAATAGAAAATCTTACCTTTCCTTGTGACTCACAAGGGCCCGAGGTGTCTGGAGGCACTACCTGAGCGCAGGCCTCTGATGATGAAGATGGTGCCCACCACGATGCCCACAAGCCCCACAGTCAATCCAAGGGCACAGACCACAGTCTCTGTCAGCTCTGACATAGGGGCTGGAATCTCAGGTTCTGGAAAATTGAAGTTGTGGAGGTCAGAATAAAGAGTATACTTGTGCATACATATAAGATAGGTTTGGAGTGGAGGATTAGTATTTGGTTCTCCAAATATTTGGATCATTAGTCTCAGAGAATGGCATCAAGACTATCACTAGAAACCTTTAAAGAGCAGAAAACAAGTTTTTGGCATTCTGGACTTGATAGAGAATAAGAAGGTACCCAAAAGGTGTGGAACTTGTACGTACCCCAGTGCTTCAGAAGAGGCTCGTCCAGGCCCCAGTGCTCCACTTTGCAGTCATAAATGTCATCCTCAGAAGGTAGGAAGGTGAGGTACGCAATCTTGAGGAAGGAGTGATCACTCTTGGACAGGAAGCTGGTCTCGGAAACACCTTCTGTTACTGAATGTCCATTGGTCAACCACGTGATATTGATGACAGGGGGAAAAATATTATCCACCACACAGATGAGGGTGTTGGGCTCACCCACCATCACAGGAGACTTGGGAAACACTGTCACCTCTGGAACTTCTATGGGAAAGAGAAACCATCATATGAATATCTAATATGAATTGTTCTACCATGACATTCTGCACTGTATCCTGAAAGAGCCTTTCAAACAACATTCGCTCACATGATAATCAAAGAGCTTTTGCTTCTTTTCTTCTTGGGAGCTACAATACCTTGCCTCCATTTTATCCCTAGGTCTTTCTCTTTATGGGCATGCACATTAAGGTAGGATATGGGACCCTTTTTAGAAACAAAGGAATGCATTAAGGGAGTAAGGCTCTTTGCATTACACGGAAGAATATGATTTGTAAGATGAGGGAAGATTAAAGTTCAGCAATTATCATGAGAATATCTGGGGATACTTGAGAAGGAGAGACTTCATAGAGTAATGAAGGGAAGGATGGAATGAAACTTGGGATGATAGGATAGATTTAGTAAAGAGAAGCAGGATGGTGAACACATACTGTTGGTAGCTGGAGTAGAATTAGAGCTTTTGATCAGGATGCCCAAGTTGTGTTTTGCTGTAGCTATTTCTCTCAGTCCACCTTGTGGGTCAAAACTTGTAAATTCGGTAAACAAAGGAAGCCTCCATTCTGTCTGCTTCTTCTCCAGGTCCACATAGAACATTTCATCGCCATCAAGTTCAAAGGTGTACTGACCAGATGGTCCATAGGACTGGTACATGCTTATGCCAAAAGAACCAACGTGGTCAGCTGATGAATACAGGTCAATAGCAGAAAGGTGGAAAACGGAGAGAGAAAGAGCATTATTAAACAAAATGACAGAAAAAAAATGAAATTTTCTAAATATTGTGGACTTCATTTTTGGTACAGTTGCTGGACAAAATGCCTATTACAGGCTTCTTCCATCCCTAGCACTAGCAGTCATTTGGTTACAATCTAGTCTGTCTTTCCCACTATGATGTATTCTCAATGAGGGCAGAATGTCATATGTCTAATTACTAAGATTTCCTCAGTACCTTTTTCACTGTTTAACACATCATGGGCTTATGATAAATGATGCAAGCAAATGCAAAAAAGAATAAACACTTTTTTGTGAGAATTTGGTTTTTTTAAAGATGTAGTTTACTTTCCTCTGCTTCATACATTATATCCACCAGCTCTTTCACCAACTAATCAGTCTATTATACTTTCTTTCCCCTTGGAGCTGGCTCAGGATAGATTTTCAACATGAGGGTCCCTTCTCATTTTTTAAAATGCCTACACAGAATCTTATTTTAGGAGCTTCTTCTAACTTTTAGAAGGTATAAGGAAAAGTATAACAAGAATGGTGATATTACCAAAAAATATAAAAGTAATGCTTCTAAGGTTGTTATTTTGTTAAGAGTAGTTAATAATTCTTAAAGAAGAGCAACTGATTTTTTTTCTAGAATAAAAGAAGGAGTTTTATTAGTGTTTGGATTTCTGTCACCCCCAATTTTCTTTTCTCTTGAAGGAACTTATTAAACCTTTCCTTTTGTTCCAAGCCAATACTTACATTCACTTTTACAGTCAAAGTAAATTAAGGTCCTTGTCCTCCAACAGACAGCAAGCAGTTTGGAGGACGCCACACAGAGCGGCAGCCAGTGCAGTATGACTGCACCCAAGTGCAACTAACAGATTTGTTTTTATCTAGACATCCATGAGTGTTTTAGCATTTCATTTTTTTTCTTTCTTTCCCGAGCACCAACAAACACCAGACATAATGGAAACATGGAGTAAAACCTCACTCAAGCCTGGTGTCTGCTGTCAAGGAGCTTGCTGAACAACAGGAAAGAGGTGAGTAAAGGAGCAAATGTGTACTGAGCTTGGTCCATCTGGAATAACAGGCCTCCCAACAAAGCCTCCTTATCCTTGCAGTACTGTATATCTTCTTGACTCCTTTCTCAAATGTGAATACACTGACCACTCCCTTCCCCTGGCGCTTGTCCTGAGTTACAAGCGTTGCTGGTAGACAGCATACGGCCATGCTGACAGACCTGAGCCACTTTTATAGCTTCAGCCTCAGTGGGTCCAGGCCCTGCTCAGCGATGACCTTTCTGCACCCGATTCTGCTTCCATCACCAGTCTGTGAATCCTTTGGGAGCACACAGCTTGTGTTTTCATCTTTGACACCCCGAACTTAGCTTGCTATGTGTTTAAAACTGTGTATCAAATGACAGTTGCTATTTCTGACAACAGATACTTTGGGAAAATTGTTAGGTACACAGCAGAAAATGTGGCGGTCAGTATCAGCGATGACCAGGGCTGCACAGTAACTTGTGAGGGTATGCCTTGTGGTGTTTTCGGCCTCTTCCTCAGGGGCAACACTAAAAAGCCTACTTTATGTGTGAAGACAAATACCGGCCGAGTTTATATTTTCTTAGGCCATAAAACCTCATGTTTCTTTTAATTTTGAAAGAAATTAAAACATTTTCATGCAGCCCTACAGTGCTCTGAATCCCCCTGCACAGCGCAGCCCTCACGCGTGGGTGAGTTGAGCCTCACCAGGATGCTCGGGGTGATGCTGAAGGAAGAATATGTGGTAAATAAGCCAAGTGCTCTGGAGGAGCAGGTGAAACTTCTACACCAAACAGTCTTAAAATGGAAACGCTGTGGTTAATAAAGTTGCTTAAACCCTTTCACTTCCTGTTTTAAATACATGGCTTTTCATCTGTGGATTTACTGATCTATTGTTCATGTCTGTGGAACAGCAGGGAGTCAGGGATGGGTCCTGAGAGAGGGAAGAAAGACTGTATGAAGGGAAGGTGGAAAGGGGTGGGCAACAGAGGCAGAGGGGCCCATGGGACCCAGTAACCAGTGCTGCCCATTTTCCCTTCCTAGAACTCCATTAGACGGCCTGGAGAACAGTAACTTGAGCTGATAACTTGAGAATAAAATAATTCACCAAACTGTTCCTCATAAAGTTCTTAATTTTAAAGAAAGACGAACATATTCTTTACTTTTGAAAAGAAAAAAAAATTAGCTGTACCTGTAATATAAACAAATGGAGGGGGGAGTTAGCATCTATATGTTTTCACTACCTATGAAGCACACCTAAATCCCTATGTTTTGACTATTTGTGAGGTGTCGCTTATGAAATAACATTAAACAGGACCACAAAGCAAAACGAGGATGTAAAGACATTTTAACATGCTTCCCGCTCCTGCCTATCCCCGGCAAAGAAATGTGTTAGATCTGAGGCAAAGAAAAGGGCACTTTTCTGTGTATCTGTACAGTAGGAATAATTCATGGAACTGTTTTCCCAAAGATGTACCACAGAGTCATATAGAAAAAGCTTCAGCTAGGTGTGGTGGCGCACGCCCGTAATCCCAGCACTAAGGAAGCTGAGGCAGGAGGATCACCGTGAGTTCAAGGACAGCCTGGGCTACATAAGCGAGTTCAAGACCATCCTGCCCTACATAAGGAGACCTTGTCACAAACCAACAAACACCACCCCCCAAGCTCGAAAAATTGTTGAGAGAAACTTGAGAGTAATAATTCACACATTTTTAGTTTGAGAAGTAGTCCACTTAGGGAAACATCTCTGCTGTGTGAGAAAACCAGACTGGGCAGCAGAGCCATTCCCCGCTACATTCACTGGATCCAGTATCAGAACCAAGTGCTTGGTGAACTGTGCAGCGTTAGCCGCTAGAGTGGTTTGCTCTGGTGCCCTGAAGGAGGAATGTCATAACTTTGCACTCCTGTAATACCGAGAAGACCCTTGAAAACTCCCTGCTCAGCCTGTCTTTAACCCTGCTCCACGCTTTCAGTTTCCTATTTTCCGGCTCCAGGGATCGAACCTCCCTCAGCCGTGCACTCACCCTCGATGTCTTCACCTCCACAAAGGCTCGTCACGGCGGTCAGGGCAAAGACCCCGAGAACTAGAGCTTTGTTTGGAATCATCCTCCTCTCAAGGTGGTCTCCGCAGTTGCTGTTCCGAGTTACAGAGCAGTTGAGAGAACTGAGCCGGGGAAATCTAGACAGCCACACCAAACTTTCTCGCACGAGGTTTTGGCCAATCAGAAAAATCGCTGTTGATGACACCTCAGTTGCCAGGTGCAGGGTTTGTGGTAAGAGGCCCGAAGGACAGAGGGGAATCCCCTGGTTCTGATGCAGCCTCTGCTGAGAGTGGACTGCGGGGGAGCTCTGTGAATGCTGGGAGGGTTCCAATCAGACTGTTCTCTCATATGCGCATGTTTGTTAGGGGTGGAGGGGCGGGAATGGCGGAGCAGCCTCGTGGATAGAAAATGTTCTAAATAACGCAGTGTCCTTTGGGGTTTTCTGGGTTGCAACCTCCAGGACTTCTTCGCTAAATTGATTCCCCTTCTTAGAAATCCTCACCAATCCCTGCCAACATCCACCTTTCTCTGGTTTTTCACATGTCTATCTTTCTTTTTGCTTCCTTGCTAGTGGACTTCACATTTTGAGTGGACCCACTTATCTAGGGCATCTCTCCTGATGGTTACCAAGCCATGCCTTTGCTTTTTCTCACAGAAATCATTAAAATACAGCCAAGTAAGTTTTTTTCATGCTTTCAAAAGCTTTAGGTGTGTCCAGCCAGAACAGTGAAAGGGGTTCTAATGTCGCTAAATGCTGTCTGTAATATCTCCTAAACAAACGTTTTCTTTCTCTTGAGTAACATTTGTGCTCTGTGTTTTGATGCTGCCTGTGTTTGAAGGAAATTCAGGGACATTGATCACACTGAGATATAGAAGAAAACTCTGGCTAGATAAATCACTGTAAGAATTTTGGTTTTTTTAAATTTAAGAATGTCAAAATGTTGAGGGTGGAATGAGGAAAATTGCTGTGACTTAGAAAACTGCTTTTCTTCCTTTACTGGAATTTTATATTTGTTATTCTGACATATTAATATTTCAGATATTTGTAAAGACAGTTCAGTGGCACAGCGTTAGCCTGGTAAACGTAAGTTCCTGAGTTGGAGTCCCGGTTAAAAAAAAAGACCTAAGGATTAAGCTAAAGCCAAAGGTAATCATTAGAGGGAGATTTTTCTTCCAGAAGAGTATATTTTCAGTATGTTAGAGAGATCACAAGATGATAGTAACTTATAATCAATCACTCTGCCTGTTAGACAATGTAGTTTGTAAGTCCTTGGTCTTCTCAGTGACAGAGATCAAAATGAGGTTGAGACAGAAAATGCCCTGGATCTGGGAACTGTCTGGATCCACTTAACTATGCATTCATGCTATGGGCTAACCTACTACTCACTGCTAGGTTTTGGTGTTCTCTTGTTGAACATTAACAATTTTGTAGACTGTCAGTCTTAGGCAGCCACCCTTGTGACCATGATGGATGAAGACAGGAAACAAGGCCGCTCAGTAATCATGCCTGAGCACAGACAAAACATGAACACTACTGAAACCTCAGAATGACCAAGCATGGTCAAATCATGGCCAGGACCCTAGGCAGCTCGGTTTTTGTGTCTAACCCTACGCTCATCCCTGTCCCTGCCCCTGGAATACTTAGACAAAGCAGCACTTGCCTATGAGTGGCTGCTTCTTCTTTATCAATTACAGCTTTAACTTCATTGAACATAAGATTTATTAAGAAACCCAATCAACCCAATCATAGAAGTACTCTGCCCCCACTTCCTGACAGAATCTAATTAAGTGCAAAGTCCCTCTTTCTTAGATCCTCCTCAAATTTGCCTAATATAAGCCCAAACCCTATAATAGGTTAACACTTGGCTTTATGTGTGTAATATAGACCTGAGTTAATCAAACACAAACTAGATTTTGCTGCGAAGATATTTTAAAGATGGGGTTAATTTCATAACAAATTGACAGTTGGATCCAGCTAGTTGGAAAAACATAAGGAAAAGCTGAGGCATCTCCAAGAAAGAAGAAAGTGCTTGTGCACAGTAGTTCCTGCCTGTGCTGACATCCTCACTAACCTGGTGATCACTTGCCCTATAGACCTTGGACTTGGCTAGTTCACCACCACAGTTACATAATTCTCTTAACATCTGTCTCTGATGGGTTCTACTTCTACAGTTCCAAAATCCCTCTTACTGATATGTCTCACAGTTCCCACTGGTGAGCTTTCTCTCTTATTTCACTGAACAATAAAACCAACTTTTCATTCCAGAGTGTGGTCCTGGTGGTTGTTACCTGGAGGACAGTGTCTTGTTAGGTAATTGGGAGGAACATACAACTATTGCCCTCAGAATGTAAAATCCCTAGGATATAAAATTATCCTTGTTATAGTTTAATAATCATCTATTCTTTATGGGGAGGATGTTGGACTCAGAGGTTAAAAAGTTTGTCCAGAGTCACAGAGCTGATAACTAGTACAGCTGGAGTGTGACAAAAGCAAGACATGAGTTCTCATGGAGGAGGAAGGGTTCTGTATGTGGATGCAAAATCTAGTGCTGCAACATAATTAGGATAAATACTTGACCCTATGAATATCTTTTTAACCTCTGTCATTATGAGTGATGAGTGTTTTCAAGAGTTTACTTGAGATGCTGAATATGAATAAAGTGCTATACTTTGTTCTCGCCCAAAGAAATCTTTCAGTAAACCAGTAGAAATTAGTAGTACAATTGTCTTAGCTATTGTATGTGTATACATATATTTTTCCATTTCTTTCTTTCTTTTCTCCTTTACCTCATCCCAGTTGTTCTTTTGAGCATTTTTTTCCCTTTTCACAATATCTATTGTACCTTTCAGAGCTTATTAACTCTTCCAGGTTCTTACACAAGGGAGATAATACAATACTTACACATGTGGACCTGATTTATTTCACTTATGAGTATGGTCTCTGACTGCATCCATTTACCTATAAAAGCATCAAGTTTATCTTTCTTTATAGCTGAGTAATACTCCAATCTTACGTGCTTATATCTGGTAATCTGGGCAATTACTTTGAAGATAGCAATATGTTATTACACTACCATTGTTAATTTCCTATATAGACTAAATTGAATTGAATCACTTGGGAGGAAAAATGCATCTATTTGAGAATCACTGCTTTATCAAGTGACAGACTGTGAAGGAAAAATGGCACCAATGTGCTGTGTGTTTATAGAATTTGAAAAAAAGGAAAATATGCAACAACAATGGCACAAAAAACATGAGGGAGAAATGAAAAGCATATTCATCTATTATCCTTGCACTATAATTTAAAGGTAGATAATATGTGTGTGTGTATATGAAATATATATGTGTGTGTGTAAATAAAATATGTTATATATATAAAAAACTCTATAGCTACAAGGAATTCAAAATAAATGAGAAAAGTAATTTTAAGTGAATAAATATTTAATAAATAATACAAAACATCTAGCAAAATAATGAGAACATATTAATAATTATATTAAATGGAATTGGTCTAAAACACCCACTAAACCATATAGATTATAGAATTGAATAAAATAGTAGAGTACAGATTTTTTTCAAGTTCATGTAGAATATCCTCAAAGGTAGACCATGTTCAAGATCATAAAACAAATCCTCCAATTTTAAGACATTAGAAATTACACAAAATGTGTACATTTTCTTGAACCACAAGGGAATTAAAGTAGTAACCAGTAGATGCAAAAGTATATGGAAATACAATATATTTGGAAATATTTGGAATTCAAATAAAAGGCTAGTAAATAAACCATTAGTCAGTAGCCCCACCCTGTGCATGCCCTGCTTGGAGTGAGCAAGTGCTCTGGGAGCAGCTGGTCCTGTGGTTCGAGTCTATGCTTTGCTCACACCACCATGGTTCCCAGCTGAAACCCACAGAGAGAGCCAGGTATTTCCCATCTACTTCCTGAGGGCAGAGTAGGGGACCCAGGACCCTGCCACATCACAGAGTGAGTCTCTGCCCTCCATGCACCCGTGGCAGACAGGAGGTCCTCACTCAGAAGCCCCAGGGACTTCTCTGGCTGGGGGGGGGGTGAGTTTAGCCCGACTCTGCGCATGTTCTGCACAGAGTATGTGAGTGATCTGGGAGCTGCTGGTCCCGCGGTTCAAGTCTGTGCTTTACTTTTGCCGGGATCCCCTAGGGGGTCCCAGGCACAAGCAGTCTGTGATTGCTACCCGCCAGGCCTGCATCTGGTTTCTGTATGTGTTCTGAACTGACTGGAGACACAGAATCAGGTAGTTCACAAACTGTCGATCCTGCCGTTTGTGTCTGGATTCTGCTCTTACCCTCAACTGCCTGGGGACATAGGTCCAACAGACCGGGATTGCCACACCAGAGCAACCCGAGTCTGGGCCGTGAACATGCCCTGAAATGCAAGGGGATGCTGGATCAGATGGTCAGCCATCAGCTCACACCAATGCCCGTGTCTAAGACCTGGGATAACTAGACACAAATCAACAACTGCCGGAAAACCCAAGACTAAGTAGAGCTTCTCAGAGGTTACTCACAGGCAATCCTGACGAACACAAAAACTAGGAACACTAGTGGCCTTTGCTGTGCAGCTACTGAAGAGGGAAACTGAGCTTTCAGCATCTGGTAGCAAACATGACAAAACAAAGGACTAAAACACAATCCAAGAACTCCACCCCACTCAAAATAGAAGAAAAAAAGGCAATGGTCAGAAGCATTCAATGAAAAGTATAGAAAGGAATTAGAATGCATGAACTGATTCAAAGACACTTCCAGGAAAACAAAGCTGCTATTGAAAGCTACCAAAACCACTTGAATGAAGCTGAAGATAGAATCTCAGGCTTTGAAGACAGCATGGCAGCTAGCGATTGTGAAAGAAAGGATCTCTTCAAACCAACAAGGAGCCAGGAAAACTCAATTCAACCGCTTCAAGACAAGGCAAAGAGGAATAATGTATGACTTATAAGAGTCAATGAAATAGCAGGAGGCAACACAACTGACATAAAAAGAATATTTGCAGAAATAATAGCAGAAAATTTCCCAAGCATGGAAACAGAACCTGATATACAGTTAAATGAGGCATACAGAACTCCAAACAACCACAAGCAAAATAAAACTACACGCAGACATATAATAGTCAAGTTCCCAGATCTCCAGCAAAAGAACGGAATATTAAAAGCTGCCAGAGAAATGAAAAAGATTACCTATAAAGGAAAGCCCATCAGAATCATGGCAGACTTCTCAGCACAAACCATACAATTGAGAAGAGCTTGGAGTGAAGTATTACAGGTCCTAAGACAGAACAGCTTCCAATCAAGACTGATGTACCCTGCCAAACTATCCCTCAAATTGGCAGAGAAATAAAATATTTTCATGACAAAGAACAATTCAAAAACTTCATGAGTTCCAAGCCAGCATTACAAAGACTACTAAAAGATAGTCTAGACAGAGAAAAATCTCACCACAATTTCAAGAACAGCAGTAGAAATGAAACATCAAGAGGAGTAAGCAAGTAAACAGGTAGGAAAAGTAGGACACCAACACCAAGTAAATAACATGACAATGATGAAGCAATACATATCAGTTATAACTACAAATGTAAATGACCTCAATTCTCCAGTCAAAAGAAACAGACTGGCAGAGTGGATTAAAAAACAAAATCCAACAATATGCTGTATACAGGAAAAACATTTCACTCAAAAGGAGATCCATAGACTAAAAGTCAAAGGATGGAATACCATCCTCCATGCAACAGGAACCCAGAAAAAAGCAGGGGTAGCTATTCAGTTTGCAGACAATGTAAACTTCAAACCAACAACAATCAAAAGAGATAAAGAAGATCACCACATACTAGTCAGGGGATAACTCAAGAGGATGAGGTAACAATCATAAACATCTATGCACCAAATTTGGAGCTCCAAATGATATAAGACAAATCTTAACAGGCATGAAAACCTATATAATTAATAACACTATTGTAAGAGGAGACCTCAACACCCCATTGATGCAAAGAGATAGGTCAACTGGACAAAAAATCAGCAAGGAAATAACAGATCTGAACCAAAGCTGTGAACTAATGGACTTAGTAGATGTATACAGAGTGTTCCACTGCACATCAGAATAAACATTTTTCTCAGCAGCACATGGGTCTTTCTCTAAAATAGACCACATCCTAGCCCATAGAGCATACCTTCCAAAATGCAAAAGAATTGAAATTATCCAGTGCATATTATCTGACCAAAGTGCAACGAAACTGGAAATTAATAACAAAAGGAACTCCAAAAGCTCCATAAACACTTGGAAATTAAAGAACAACCTCCTGAACAACCAATGGGTCACAGAAGAAATTTAAAAATATCTACAAACAAATGAAAATGTAAATACAACTTACCGGAATCTATGGGATGCAATAAAAGCAGTCCTCAGAGGGAAATTTATTTGGGTGATTTCACACATAATGAAAACAGAAAGAGAACAAATAAGTAACCTAATGCTACATCTCAAACTTTTAGAAAAAGATGAACAAGTCCGGCCCAAAGCCCAAAGAAGGGAGGAGATTATAAAGATTAGGGCAGAAATTAATGCAACTGAGACAAAGAAAACTCTCCAAAAAATGAATGAATCACAGAGTTGGTTCTTTGAAAGAATAAATAAAATTGATAAACTCCTATCCAACCTTATCAAGAAAAGGAAAGAAAGAACCCAGATTCATGCAATAAGGAATGAAAATGATGAAATTACTACAGATTCCACAGATATTCAGAAGACCATTAATACCTACCTTGAAAATCTTTACTCATATAGGATAGAACACTCTGAAGAAATGGACAGATTCCTAGGTATGTATGAATTACCAAAGTTGAGTCAGGAAGATATTCAAATTCCTGCACAACCCAATATCAGTTAATGAGATTGAAAGTGTGATTAAAAACCTACCAATAAAGAAAAGTCCAGGCCCTGATGGATTCACAGCAGAATTTTACAAGAAATTCAGAGAAGGTTTAACACCAACCCTCCTCAAACTCTTCAATGAAATTGAAAAGGAAGCAATTCTCCCTAACTCATTTCTGGAGGCAAGCATCATACTGATACAAAAACCAGAGAAAGACCAAAGAAGAAAGAGAACTACAGACCAAACTCCCTAATGAATATAGATGCAAAGTTACTAGCAAATAGAATGCAGCAAATTATCAAGAAAATCATACATCACGACCAAGTTGGATTCATTCCAGGAATGCAAGGTTGGTTCAATATACACAAATCCATAAATACTATACACCATATCAATGGAGCCAAAGACCAAAACCACATGATCATCTCAATAGATGCGGAAAAAGCTTTTGTCAAGGTCCAACATGCATTTATGATAAAAACTCTACAGAAAATAGGAATAGATGGCCTTTACCTTAACCTGATCAAAGCCATCTATGACAATCCAACAGCCAACATCATTCTAAATGGACAAAAACTGAAAGGTTTTACTTTAAAATCGGGAGCAAAACAAGGATGTCCACTGTCACCACTCCTGTTCAATATAGTTCTGGAACCACTAGCCAGAGCAATTAGACAGGAGAGAGAAATAAAAGGAATAAGGATAGGAAAGGAAGAAGTAAAACTATCACTATTTGCAGATGACATGATACTTTACATGGAAGACCCCAAAAACTCCACAAGAAGACACCTTGAATTAATCAACAAATTCAGCAGTGTAGCTGGATACAAAGTCAACATGCAAAAATTGATAGCATTCCTATACACCAACAACAAATAGACTGAGAGAGAAATTAAGGAAACCATACCTTTCACAATAACATCCAAGAAATTGAAATATTTAGGAATCCATCTAACAAAAGAAGTCAAAGATCTATTCAATGAAAACTACAGTACTCTGACAAAAAGAGAATAAGGAAGATTTCAATACATGGAAAAATATTCCTTACTCTGGATAGGAAGAACCAACATTGTGAAAATGGCCATAGTCCCAAAAGTGCTATACAGATTCAATGCAATTCCCATTAAACTACCATTAGCATGCCTCATGGATATCGAGAAAACCTGCCTTAAATTCATCTGGAACCAGAAGAGACCCACAATAACAAAAGCAATCCTGGGCAAGAAGGATAAGTCAGGTGGAATCACAATCCCTGACCTGAAATTATACTACAAAGCTAGTGTCATAAAATCAACCTGGTGTGGCTAAAAAACAGACCTGAGGATCAATGGAACAGACTGGAAGACACAGCCACAACCAAAAATACACTCAGCCACCTAATCTTTGATAAAGGGGCCAATCAAACTCACTGGAAGAACGATAGCCTCTTTAATAAATGGTGCTGGAAACATTGGCTTGCCACCTGCCAAAGACTGAAAATAGACCCAAGTCTATCACCATGCACCAAACTCAAGTCAAAATGGATCATAGATCTCAATATGAAAACAGAAACAGTAACTCTGTTGGAAGAGAAAGTAGGTAAGAACCTTGAAGACATAGGGGTAGGCAGAGAGTTTATGAACAAAAACCAAACTGCACGTGAAACACTTGAAAGAATCAAGAACTGGGATCTCATCCTTCTGAAAAGTTTTTGCACATCTAAAGAAATCACCAGCAGAGTAAAAAGAAAACCCACAAACCTGGAAAAAAAATTTAGCTGACTGTCCCTCAGACAGAGGGCTTCTATCTAGAACATATAAAGAATTAAAAAATATCAGCCCCACCAAATTCAAATACCTAGTCCGAAAATGGGCAGCTGAGATGAATACACACTTCTAAAATAAGGAAATACAAATGGCAAATAAATACATGAGAAAATGTTCAACATCATTAGTCACTTGAGAAGCAAATTAAAACAACATTGAGATTGCACCTTACCCCAGTAAGAATGGCTAGCATTAAGAAATCAACCAATAACAAATGCTGGTGAGGCTGTGGAAAAATAGGAACACTTCTGCACGGCTGGTGGGAATGCAGACTGGTGAAACCATTGTGGAAATCTGTTTGGAGACTCCTCAGAGAACTATGTCTAGAGGTCTCATTCAACCCAGCTATCCCCCTGCTGGGTATTTTCCCAGAAGATCTGAAAACATCCTATCACAGCAATATATGTGCACCTATGTTCATCACAGCACAATTTGTAATTGCTAAATTGTGTAAGCATCCCAAATGTCCATCCACTGAGGACTGGATAAGAAAATTGTGGTACTTTTATAGAATGAAATAGTACTCAGCTATAAAGAAAGATAAACTCGAGGCCTTTATAGGTAAATGGTTACAATTAGAGATCATACTCGTAAGTGAAATGAATCAGACCTGCATGTGGAAGCACCGCATTGTTTCACTAGTGTAAGACCTGAAAGAGTTAATTTAAACTAGGAGGTGTGATAGATATTGTGAAATGATAGGAAAGTACTCAACGGTACAGGGCAACTGGATGTGGGAAAAGAGAAGGGAAAGAAGGAGAAATTTTGTATGTATGTACAGGATAATTAACATAGTTGTTCTACTGTCTTCTATTTCTTTGATGAAAGAAACTGTCAATAATTCCTTGATTGATCAATACTGCATGTCTCTATCTGTTTTTTTGAGAAACCACTTTGAAGATATCAATATGTAATACAACAAGCATTGTTAATTTCCTACCACTTTGTCTGTAACTCTGCATTTTCTGTAACTCTGTATTGTCTGTACTGTTCTTTTGCTATTTTGTGAAAGGTTGTCTGTCTCTGAATGTTTTCCTTTTATTTTTAAAATAAAAAATAAACCATTAGTCAAAGTGGGAAGCACAGGGAAGATTAAGAAACATTTTAATTGAATGAAAATGAAGCCAATATTTCAAAATTTCAGGAATATCACTAAAATAATACTCAGGGAAAATTAACAGTGTTAATAATGAGTTAGAAAAACAGAGCGGTATTAAACAACTTAACTTCTACTAGGTTAAGAGGTTAGAAAAAAAGACTAAATTGTATGAAAAGTGTTTTACAGAAACAAAATGAGAAGAAATTAATGAAATTGTGGAAAGAAGAAAATCAAGGGAGGAAATTAGTGAATTAAAAACTGAAACTTCGAGCCAGGTATGGTGTTACATGTCTGTAATCCCCTGATTCAGGAGGCTGAGACAGGAGGTTTGTTGCAAGTTCAAGACCATCCTGGGTTACAAAGTGAGCTCAAGGCCAGCCTGAACTGCATAATGAGATCCTGTCTCAAAAAGACAAAAAACAAAAACAAAACAAAAAACCCCTGAAACTTTAAAACAGTCAATAAATAAATTGTAAATGAGTTAACCTTTAAATAAAATCAATGAAATAAAATTGACATCTAGTCATATGAACTAAGAAATGAGAGAAAAATTAAAAATATCAAAAAAGGAAGAACACTGTAGATGTTGTAGAGATTAATGTAATAAAATGGAATGTAACAAGCAATTATATGGCAGTAAATTCAACAATGTAGATGAAACTCTTATTTAAAAAATAGATGTCACTTCTCAGACAAAGAAATACAAATGCCATATAAAGATATGAAAAAATCTTCAATATCATTGGTCATTTGAGAAATGCAAGTTAAGAAAACACTGAGATTCCTTCTCACCCCAGAAAAATAGCTGTCATCAAGAAATCAATCAATAACAAATGCAGGAGGGGCTGTTGGGAAAAAGGAACTCTTCTCCACTGGTGGTGAAAGTGTAGACTGGTACAACCATTGTGGAAATCAGTGTGGAGATTCCTCACAAACTAGGATTAGAGGTTCCATTTGACTCAGATATTCTCCTTCTGGGTGTCTTCCCAGAAGAATTAAAAACATCATAACACAGCAATATATATGTACCCATGTTTGTAGTAGCACACTTTGTAATAGCAAAATCTTGGAAACAAACCAAATATCCATCAACTGAGGAATGGATTAGAAAGATGTGGTAGTTTTACACAATGGAGTACTACTCAACTATAAAGAAGGATAAACTTGAAAGTTTATAGATAAATGGATGCAACTTGAGACAATACTATTATGTGAAATAAATCAGACTCACATGTATAAACATCATATTGTCTCCCTGGTGTAAGAAGCTGAAAGAGCAAATAAGGTCTAAACTATACAGTAGATATGTAAAATGGGAAGACATTGTTCAAAAGGAAGAAAGATCTAGGATGGCAGAAGAGGCAAAGAATGGAAGGGAAAGGGGAAAAAAGTGAAAGTCAGTAATACTATTAGTATCTCTTAGCTCATTGAAAAGGAAGGTTTGTGCGAATATTGATTAGAGAAATTCTAATGCCCATATCTTGCACTATGAGTAACTACTTTAATGATAACAATTTGCAATGTATTAACTATTGTTATTTTCCTATTTTTTATGAAATTTTTTTTACTTTTTTTCCATAAAATTGAAAAGGTGTGAATAATAATTTTATCTCTATTAAAATTGTAACTGCAGTTAAAAGCTTTTTACCAAACTACATGTTCCGATGGCTTCAGTGGCAAATTTTACCAAGCATTTCAGAAAGAAATAATACCAATGCTACAGAAATTCTCCTAGAACTTTAAAGATGAAGAAAGCCCATCAAAACTCACTATATGAGACCAACATTTCTCCGACACCAAAACCTGACACAGACATTTCAAAAAAAGCAAAAAATAGATAAATATATCTCAAGGATATATATATTTAAAAACGCAGTTAAGGGGCTGGGGATTTAGCTCAGCGGCAAAAGCGCCTGCCTGGCAAGCGCAAGGTTGTGAGTTCAGTTCCCGGTACCAGAGAAAAAAACCAAAAAAATAAAGAAAAAATAAAAAAATAAAAACTCAGTTAAATAAAATCTGATAACATCAAAAAAGATAGATTACTACTAAATGGGATTTTCCATGCATATAAAATTTGTTCCATATTTGAAAAATCAATATGTACCATCGTACCAATGAAATAAAAACAAACGATAATGTCAAATACCTATAGAATATTCACCATGATGCAAAAATACATTTGGCAATAGTTAGCTTTTATACATTATTAAAATTTTTCAGCATATATTCAACATCATGAACAGTTTTGCTCCCAAATTCTGTAACTACTCTCTCACAATTAATGCTCAAGGTCCAAATACCTTCCTCCTACAAATTGAAAACAAAACAATTCCTGTGGTTACCACTCTAGATACTAACCATATCAAACAAATGTCATACAGATTGGAAAGAAAAAAATAGAAGTCTCTCCATGCACAGACAGTAGATAGTACTTATCTATTATAAAATCCCACAGAATCTATAAAATTTTATTATATTAAGTGAGCTAGCAAGGTCAGAGGATTCAAGATGAACATACATATACCATTTTCATTTCTTTATACTTGCAATAAACATTTGTAAAATAAAATAAATGACATTTACAACAGCACACAAGCTGATGAATTAGTTATAAATCTTACCAAATGTACACAAACTTGCATGCTAAAACCTATGGGACATTGATAGAAGAAATTAAAGAAGAACTAAAGTGCCCCATTTGTTGATGACTTAGTTTTCCCACTCTGATCTGCACATGCAGTGCATTTTATTCAAATTCTCAGTAGGGATTTCATTACACAAACTGACAAAGTAATTTAAAATATATATGGGAACACAAAAAAAGGACAGAATAGTCAAACCATTTTAAAAAGCAAAACAGAGTTGGAGGACTCATGCTATGATTCTCAAATTTACCCTAAAATTAAATTAAAGATAGTGTTATGCAAAAGGACTGGAATATTGATCAATAAAATATTTCCACTGAAAATATTTCCAATAAAATAGTGTCCATAAGTAGGTTCAAATATACATATCCAATTGATTTTTTTAAATAATAACAAAAGCAATTTGATGTAAATAAACTTTTGAACAAAAGATACTGGAAAAATGTGATATCTATATGCATAATAGTTAACCTTGATCCATTCCTCACATCCTGTGTAAAAATTAATTCACCATGTGTTATTGACCTAAAGGCAAAAATCTAAGACCACAAAAATTTTAAAAGGAAACATATCTACTTAATTTTTAGTTGCTAAAAATCAGAAGTAATTCAAATTCCCCTCGTTTAGGGAATGGGTGAATAAACCACCGTATGGTTATACAATGGAACACTTCTCAGAAATTAAAAAAAACAAACTACAGATTAATTAATTTCCATGCCAAGTGAAAAAACCCAGACACAGCACATAGGCCATGTAATTCATTTACACGACATTTTCTCAAGGCAAACTATAAGGATGGGGAGAGGGGCACAGCGGAATGTTTTGAATTGAAGAAACTGTATCTTGTTGTGCTGGTGTTACATGACTGAATGTCTGTCACAATTTACAGATATGTAAACTAAAAAGTAGTTTTACTGTAGATATATAGTAAACTTTATTTTTACAAATGGAAAAGTACAAATAACCAACCTATCAAAACATAATATTATCAGAAACAATTAAAAATATGGAAGGCTTCTCAACTAAAAACCCATAAAATAGAGCTAAAAGAACCTTTAAAGACTAACTTTGCCATAAAGAAGGACAAACCTGAGTCATTTGTAGGAAAATTGGTGTGCCTTGAGACCATAATGTTAAATGAAATAAGTCAGACATACAGACTTAGATATTGCATGATTTCTCTTACATGAGAAATCCAGAGTATTAATAAAGAAGAAAATAAAATATACATAATAGGAGAGATAGATCTTTTGTAAAAGAGAAGGGGATCTAGGGATGGAAGGAGGGGGAAGGGTGGGGAGGGAGAAAGAGAAAATGAAAGAATGAAGAGAGATTACATCTATGTACCACCTCCTCATGATGAAAGTAATCACTATGTAAACATGTAGTGATATGTAATCACAAATGTAAACATGTAGTTATTCAAGTAAAATTTAAAAATAAAAAGTTTACACATATAAATAACTTGAAGCCTCAGTACTTTTTTAAGATGTCCATTTTCTCAAGTTGATTCATGGAGTCACTCGATATTTCAGCAGAATTCTCCCACTTCCTCCTCTCTACCGTTCTTCTATTTCTTCCTTCCCTCCTTCTCTTTCCTCCTCCGTAGAAGTTGTTGACTAAAATATATATATATAGCATATTATATATATAACATATTATATATAATATATAATATATAATATATAATATATATGACTAACTAACCCAAAACAGTTTTCAAAAAAAAGAAGAAAAGTCTCATCGTTTTTCAGGTATAATACTGTACATTACTGGTGAGAATGTAAGACAGCTTCATGTTACAGAGCCTTTTGGTAGTTGCATGTAAGGGTAAATATACCCTTGCTCTATGATACAGCTCTCTACTCTTCAGTGTTTGCCTGAGAAAAATTAAAGTATGTGTTCAAAGCAGGGTCACATAAGATAATTCATAGAAACGGTACTCATAAAAATGAGAAAACAGTACTAGAAACAACTCAAGTGTTCCTTAACAGGAGAAAAAGCATAATTCGTAAGCGGTGGAACCAGAATACAAACTCAGGGAGCCTAACCTCAGCGTGAAGTGCCAGGAGGAAATTATGCTACACTGTGGTCCAGAAGGGGATTAATGTCCTACTTCCTCTTGGAGACACCAGACCACTGGTTAAAGCTCCCACTTCTTCTAAAGAAGTGCCCTGGCCTGTACACCTTCAACTGACTGAACTTTCCTTTTCTGTGGACTCCTTATGGGCAGGACAGGGCTCTTCCTCCTTGTTTCTCATGCCTGACACTGTTTAATCCAGGCCTGCAGGTGTGCACAGAAGAAGGCTCCTGGGCACGTCAGGCTCAGTGTATTTCAGCCTCAGGCTGTGACAGAGAGGTTGCACTTTGGAGTCATCATGATCAGCTGCAGGATCTCAAATGTTATTCTGTTAAATTTACCTAGAAATCCCACAAGCGCAAACATTTCAAGGCTAACAGAACTGTCATCTTCATCAAAAGTCAAGTAACATTTCTAAGCTGAACACAGCCAACCAAAACCAGTCAGAGCTTGCACTGAACCCTGGAAGTTCCAACACAAAAGTTACTATGCTTTTTTAAAAATCTCATTAAAATTTTTTTTATTTTATGGAAAAAAAAGTTAAAACAAAATTTCATAACAAAATAATAGAATAACAATATTTTATATATTGTGTGTTGTTATCTTTAAAGCAGTGTCTCAAAATATAAGATGTGGGCATAAAAATTTCTCCACAGACTGGAACTTATTTTCTGAGAATTTCCTTCTTCAGGGAAGACAGTGGAAAAACCTCAAAGGACAGTTGCATCTCTGCTCCTCTGAGTACCACAAGGTTCATGTGTTCAAAATGTAAGGCTATTTTTGGGGAGCAGATTCATGTCTTTTGTCGTCTTTATCTGGGAGACATTGACATCATTATATTAGGTCCTTTAGGCAAACGAATAAAATATAACACTTTAATGGGAAATGAGAAGTAGAGATGACTAAAAATATGTAAAAGAACTAAAAAAGTGGATGTGAGCGTTTACCTAAGAACAGAAACTTTGTGGTTCTGGTCCCAGGGGCCTCATGAAGGCCTGAAGGAGAGGAAGGAAGGCAGAGAATAGATGTAGACAGTCTGGGCAGGTGGCTGCCCAGTGAGCCTTTGCGTGTGAACATTTCTTATACAATTTTTTCCTCAACTGAGATTTTTCAAGACCACTTGCCACATTAACACTTCTGAGAGGAGAAAAATGTGGTAGTTCTCCCATCAGCTGACTCTAGTCTCATGAGTGTCAATAAAGTCGTTCCTGATTTTATAAATGCAAATAGATAGACATTGGCATAGATATAAAACAGTTTACAGAATCAGAATATTAGTATTCTAATATCTTTTCCCATACTTAGTCTCTGGTAGACAATTTTCTGTATCATTGAATACAAATTCTTATCTTGAGTGGTTTTACAAATCACTATACATTTGAAATAATATTTATTGAATTTTTTCACCTAAAGATATTTAAAGAAATTATTTGAAAAGTTGTGTGTGGAACAATTAAATCCAATCTCCTATCCTAACCAGTACCACTTAGGCTGCCTGGTATCAATCAAAAAATAACTGAAGCAAAATAACTGAAGCAAAATAACTGAAGTTTTGTCTCAGGAGAAGTTGAATGGACCCAGAGAAAATAATCCTACATTACATCCTCTCCTCAGTGAAGGAGACAGACTGTAAAATATTAGTCCTAAGTTTCCATCAAATCTCATGTGATTTCTTTGAACTCATGGCTATTTTTCATCACTCTTCAATGTGAAGTAATATCAAGGAAAAGAAAAAATACTGAGAGAGAAAGAAGACAAAGAAACAAAAAGAAAAACTAACTTAAAGAAAACACACAACTCAGGGACTAAAGGTAGTTTAAAATACATACACAAAACAAAAAAGTAAAACAATTTTAATTACTATTTTTCTCAGAGATTGGAGAAAGTAGGTTCTGTATAAAAATTTCTATTAATCTCTCCACCTGGATGGAACAACAAAGCTCTTTTGGAAATTAACAGCATGGGAAAAGGATTACTACAATGTAATATATTTATCTTAGACTTTTACAACATTTATTAATTTTAAAAATTTCATGACAATTTTGAGCAAAAATTGGCTTAAATCTATAGATCATGTCTCCATTCAAATTCAAAATCTCGGGGCTGGGGATTTAGCTCAGCGGCACAGCGCCTGTGCCTGGCAAGTGCAAGGTCATGAGTTCAATTCCTGGTACTGGAAAAAAACAAACAAAAACACCACAAATTCAAAATCTCTCTGTTAAGTTATAATTTGTTTTCCTTTCAGTAAAAATCATTTCTCTTGATTTTGTATATATATCTATATCTATCTATATTATATCTTATGAAAATTATTCTATATTTTCTGTTACTTCTTTCTTTCTTTTTTGGTCTTTTTGAGACAGGGTCTCACTGTATAGTTCACCTTGAGCTCACTTTGTAGCCCAGGCTGGTCTTGAACTCGAACCACTCCTCATACCTCAGCCTCTCGAGATGTTGTTTCTAATGTTAGTGGAATTCTTTCTTCTTCAAGTTTGAGGATGCCTTCTGATGCAGTATTCTGCCAGAGACAACTGATGCTGCTTTTCTGCTTGGCCTTATTAGCTGAGAACAAAAGCCATGGTTGTATGTAAGTGTGGTTTATACATAAGCTTGTGTGATTATCCTTCCTCTTCAACCACAACCCTGCTTGAGCAACCACTTCCTGTGCTCAGGCAGCAAATCTTTCCTACAGGCACTGAATGTGTTACTCTTCCTTTTCTGAGGTTCTCAATGTAAATTTTAGATAGTAGTATAGCATTTGGCCAACATTCCAACAATCTTCACAGATGATGTGAAGAACATGAGAACAAAAGTATTCATAAGTAAGGGTATCAAAAGGTACAGCTTAAAACTATAAGTGCTATGAAGGCAATTTTCAACAAGACTCCCTTCTTTTTTTTTTGGTTTTTCTCCGGTACCGGGAACCGAACTCATGACCTTGCGCTTGCCAAAGACTCCCTTCTATAAAACACTTTGTGGACCTATAAATCCAATGTACAGTAACTGTATTGTAGAAGTTTCCCAAAAAGAAAAGAGAGCAGATGGGAAGCACCTAACAATAAGAAGAACATGAAGTAGTGTGATTTGACGGTGAGGGTGGTGTACAGCTCTCCACACAGAGTTAGGGCCAGTGTCTCCACATCAGAGGAACTGGACTTTAACAACAAGACTGCACAAACCACTAACCAGCAGGCCAGATCTGCATAGCTCACACAGGAGCAGAGGTTGGAACCGAGCTGCCAGGGGCCCCATACTCACGGTCCAGCCAATGAAGGAGCCCCCTGCTGGAGGTCAGGGCCTTAAGCCCTGTGCGTTTGTTGGGTCAAGAGCAAGTGCATGAGCATATTTTCTGGCATAATGAATCCTTCAGGGGTGGTCTAAATTAGCCAGTTCCCTCCTCTCCCTCATACCACCCAATGGTAAGTCTGATAAATCGGTCCTTATTTGCTTTATGTTGTACACTTTAAAAATGTAGTGACTGATACTTTGAGCCAAGTTGGTTGGTACTGTTATTGACTAAAGAGTAGCGTGTAATGGATATGTGACTACTAGAACAGTGCTATGAACTGCTCTGTGAACTTACCAATAACGTATAATACATGTCACTATCCACTTGTATGTATTCTCTTCTTTAATGTTGAAAATGTATACATAAAATCAAGAAGTTTCCATAAGTGCTATACAGCTTTAATGCAATCCCAATCAAAATACCATTAGCATAATCCACAAATCTAGAGAAAAAAAATCCTAAAATTCAGTTGGAACCACAAGAGACCCAGAATAGCAAAAGCAGTTCTGGGCAACAAAGATAAGTCTGAGGGCATCACAACCCCAGACCTGAAGTTATACTACAAAGCTACCGTGATCAAATCAGCATGATATTGGCCAAACAAACAAACAAACAAAAAAACAGGACTGAGGATCAGTGGAACAGAACAGCAGGTGCAGACACAACCCCAAACACACTCAGTCACCTTATCTTTGAGAAAGGAGCCAAACATGTTCACTGGAAGAAAGATAGTCTCCTTAATAAATGGTGGTGGAAAGAGCGGCTTTCTACATGCTGAAGACTAAAACTACACCTGTGTCTATCACCATACACTAAACTAAAGTAAAAATGGATCAAAGATCTAAATATTAAAATAGAAACACTAAATTTACTAGAAGAGAAAATAGGTAGAAATCTCGAAGACATAGGTATGGGCAGAGACTTCATGAATAAAACCCAAACTGCAAGAGAAATACTACAAAGAATTAACAAATAGGATCTCACCTTATTAAAAAACTGTTACAAAGCAAAAGAAATCACCAACAGAGTGAAAAGACAACCCACAGAGTGGGAAAAATTATACACAGTTGTCCCTCAGACAAAGGACTTATATGTAGAGCACACGAAGAATTGAAAAAACTCAGACATCCCAAATTCAAAAACCCAATCCAAAAATGGGCATCTGAGATGAATACACATTTCTCAGATGAAGAAATACAGATAACAAATAAATATATGAGAAAATGTTCAACATCACTGGTCATTCAAGAGATACAAATGAAAACAACACTGAGATTACATCTCACCCTAGAAAGGATGGCTTTCACCAAGAAATCAACCAATCACAAATGCTGGAGGGGCTGTGGGGAAAAACAAACCAATCTCCACCGTTGTTGGGAGTGTAGACTGGTGCAATCACTGTGGAAACCAGTGTGGAGATTCCTCAAAAAACTAGGAGTAGAGGTCCCATTGGACCCAGCTACTCCCCTTCAGTGTATCTTCCCAGAAGAATTAAAAACATCACACCACAGCGGTATATGTGCAGTCATGTTTATGGTGGCACAATTTGTAAGAGCTAAATCTTGGAAACAACCCAAATGCCCACTGACTGAGGAATGGGTAAAAAGGCTGTGGCTTTTTTGTATAATGGAGAACTACTCAGTCATTAAGATGGATAAACTTGAGACTTTTATAGATAAATGGAGGCAACTCGAGACCACACTCATAAATGAAATAAATCAGACCCACGTGAGTAGGCATTATATTGTCTCACTAGTGTGAGAAACTGAATGAGTAAATAAGATTGAAAATGTACAATAGATATTACTCATGGAGAAGAAACTGTTTAAAAGAAAAGACAAACTGTGATGGGGAAAGGAAGGAAAGGAAAAAGTAAAAAATATACTTATATACAAGATAGCTAAGATAGTTATACAGGTAGTTTTTCTTAGTTCATTGAAAAGAAAGGTTTGTGCTAATATTGTTTGGACATGGTTTCATGCCTGTATCTTGTACTCTGAATAACTACTACAAAGATAACAATGCACAATGTATTAATTATTGTTACCCTGCTATTAACCTGTTTTGAAACTCTGTTTTACTGTCATTTTTATTTCTTTTTCTCTTTAAAATAAAAAGTAAAATCAAGAAGTTCATAACAAAAGTACTATGAAATGCTCATTTTTTAACTCTCTTGTATTTTCTCTCTTGTCATTTGTTATGGCTTTTTCACTCTTCCTGAGGTATCACCAAGTAAACTTGTCAGTTCTGTAATATCTTTCTTCTTCTTCTTAATTAAGCACGAGGTCATGAGTTTGAGTCCCAGCACCAAAATAAATAAATACATAAATAAGCTAATTAAGGCAAGGAATCCTTCCTGACACTTGGATCTTTCTATTATTTTCTTGTAAAATCATACATTTTCTTATTGACTGGAGAGTCTGGGAGTTGAAAGGTTAGCCTGGGAGTGAATAAATTTATCTGCTGTGTAGCTCAGTTATTGAGAGCTTCTCAACATGGGAGTCTTCCTTATACCCTTTGGGGAAATAACTCCTATGACTGGCTTTTGTGGTTGGTCAGAGGGAACCTACTTGGCTTTCGTGATGTGATTCTGCAAAAAAAACCCTTTTGTTTTAGCCACTTTGAGCATTTTGACCTGAATCCTGTCACAGGGTATCTTTCCAGAAGAATTAAGGTCTGTGGATCCATGGTGAAAAGACTCTGAGGTTTCTGTGAACCTTTCCTACAACAGAATTCTGGTTATTTCTATTTGTTCATTTGCTACTATAACCTACACCTTTCAACATCCTTGTGCACATTTCCTGCCACACAATTCTGAAAATAGAATTGCTGTACTATCTGGATGAGTTTACACACGCAATAGCAGTGCGTAGCTGCTCCTATTCATAAATTTTCTTGCTAATACTTGGTCTTCCTAGACATCTTTCATTTGCCCCATCTGTTGGATATTTAACAAGACTTTTTCATTGCTTGAACTGTTTTGCTTGGTTTCTAATAGAGTTTAGAATATTTTCACATGTGTGTTGGCCTACTGTGCTTGTTTCTCATTATTTAGCTCTAGTTTCTTGAGTGACATTGAGTTCATTGTTATCACTGCAAATATAAAAACAAGTATAGATAGAAATATAAGGAATTTAAAGTTTAGATTTTACAATCTTAATAGTCTTTACTGTTATGTTTTTTGTCTTTTTGAGACAGGGTCTCGCTGTGCAATTCAGGTTGGCCTTGAGCTCACTTTGTAGCCTGAGCTGGTCTCGAGCCCACAATGATCCTCTTGCCTCAGCCTCCTGAGTGCTGGGATTGCAGGTGTGTCACCACACCCAGCAAAGATGTTAAACAAATAGAAGAAAGTAATATTAAAAAGAAGTGGGCAAGAATATAACTGATAAAACTCCAAACTCCACTAAAAGGAAAAAACATTTTAAAAATACCAATAGAGGAGAAATGGAAAAAAAAATTGGGTCAAAAGAAGGGACAGAAAAATGTATATCCAGAAGTTTTTTTCTTCCAGAGCCTGCACGCTTTAATCCTATAAGCCACTTTCCTCTTTGCCTCCCGTTACAGCCTGTGTGAGGATTTTTGTGTTCAAAGCGTCCCCTGTTTGTGGCAAGTGTCCATTTTGGGACAAAGGTCCAGGAAAGGTGTGGAGCATTGGATTCCCATCCTCCTGGCATGGATTCCTGCTGGTTAAGGATCAATGCTGTTCACGTAATGAATATTTTAGTGTTTGCAGTATCAACTCAAAACAGCAGTTGGAGGCTCATGTCACTCTGTGTCACTCAGTGGAGACCTGGCTCTGCCCAGGACTGATGTAGGGAGACTCTGGCATGCCCAAGGTAAGTGCAGGTCACTGGGTGTTGTCTCATGGGTGTCCGGCAAATCAGGAGATCAGGAGGACCTTTAACTCTTGCTGCTAACCACGCAGAGGGCTGGCCTGGTGCACTGGGTGGAGTCTTTGCCTTGAACTGTGGCTGAGCGTGTTGGGCGGAGACTCAAGCGAGCCCAGGGTATCAGGTACAGGCTCAAAGCAACCAGCATCAGCTCTGTGTGCCATGTGAATGTCCTACTTGGTGTGGCACAAACTTGAGGCACTGGGTGGTGACCGCACACACATGGGTCCAATTCTGATGACTCCAGACACAAGCACCATGTCTGTGTTTATCTTCTCACAGCCTGCTGGCAGGGGGGCTGGGAGGAAATTTCCCAGCCCTGGTTTCAAACCCTGATGTGTGGCAGCAAAAGTGCTGCTGGGCTGCAGATTCCTCAGCGTGTGGAGAGGGGTTGATGGGATGAAGGGGCCTAGTATATGTTTAGTCTATCCTGTGTGGCTAGACTCTGCCATCCTCCTTGGTTCTGTCCAGCTATTTGGGAAGTTCTTAACATGGTAGTTCCTGGGGCAGGTGAGGGTGAGTGCCCTGTAGATTCACCCCAGAAAATCATTTCCCTCTTTTTAACTCCTATGTGAATGCTTTATTTGATCTCTAAGTATCTTCTTTCAAACTGATCTTCTGTCCCAGGATTTGTGTCCCTGCAACCTGCTTCCAGTTAGCTGTGTTTTTAGCTGATCTCTGAGTCTCTCAGATATGACTTCTCCTCTATTCAGCCATGTTGGAACCCCTTTTACCTTTTTTTTTATATAGCAGTGGCGTGAGTGATATTAAACTGTCTAATACCCAAAGCGGTTTGTCCTTATTTGAAATCACCATCAAAAATTTAATATTGTGTGGGTCAACTTTGTGTTGTTGTGACAAGACCCCAGAGGAAAACAACTTAAAGAAAGAAAGATTTATTTTGGCTTACAGTTTCAGAGGCTTTAGTCCGTAGTCAGCCAGTTCCATGGCTTTAGGTCTTTGTACAGGCAGCAACAAGATGGTGGCCAGGAAGCAGAGAGGGAACAAAAAAACCAGGAACAAAATATGTCCTTCAAAGGCACACCCCCAGTGACCCACTTCCTCCAAGTAGGGCCACACTTCTAGCATTTTCATCACCACCCAATAGCACCATCAGCTGGGGAACCGAGCTTTCAGTACCTGAACTTTTGGGGAACATTCATAACCCAAACCATAACAAATATATTGCTTATTTTTTTCAGAAAACATTCTGTTTGCCTAAGATCTTGATTACAGACATTATTTTACTTTTTCTACTTTTTCATATTCACTTCTGCAGGAGCATTTACATGGACTTACCAAGAAGTGACCAATAATTCTGCATCTCCAGAAGAAGATATGAATATGAAAAACATCATCAAATAGTTTTATCTCACCTTCAGGCAAGGGGAAATTGCAATGTAGTTTAAACTTTACTAATTTTTTTAATTAACAAATCAAATATGCACTCTAAAATGTATTGTTAATACTATGCAATATTTAAGGTCTCATAAATTTACTTATATGTAAATAGAAATCATATATATGTATGTATACACTATATAAAATAATATATTTCAAGAAGACCAAAATGTACATTAAAATGAGCATAGTGAGTATCTCAAAACGAAGTAACAGTGGAGTAATTTTTTTTTATTAATGTTATAGGATTTCCAGTCTTATTCACTGAACATGCATTACTACTAATATAATGAGAAAAGTAGCATGTTAATTTCTTTTTTTAAAACAAAAAATGTGAGTCATTGTACTTTACCCGCCCTTGGACTTTAGAAGTTCTCACACTCATGTAGTGTCTGGGGTCTCACTGAGTGGTAGCTGTGCTCCACAACAGTGGGGCAATGTTACAGTCAAAATATTGTACAATAAGGCATTGACTGACCTCACTTATATTGCACATGTATGAGGATTTTACTCTGAGCTGTGAATTAACTCTCTTACTTGACTGTTTACATTTTTCTTCAGATGTTGAATGTGACAAATCACTTGGTCATGTCTTTCCTCCCTTGTCAGGTATTCTTATATTCTAGGCAGATCTTTTGGAATATCCAATAAATAATCTTGCCTAGGAACATTCCTGTGTGCATGAAGTATGACTCACTTCCCCACCCCTACTTATGACCTGGGATGTAATAAAGTTGTCCACCTGTATTAGAAGCACAAGAAGGCTAGGCTTTCAGTGGACTATCTATATGAAATTACCAAAGGGTGACTTATTCTTCTACCTACATGATCATTAATTAGGAAGTAGATTGGAAAGTTAGTGAACACATAGTAATGAAAACTAAGCTACAACTTTTCTTGTCTAATTCATAGAAATTATATCTTTTACCCAAGAGTAGAATTGGTTTTAGGATCCTTGCGGATACCAAAGATTCCACTCTACAATTTGATGTTAAGAGGCAAAAAGTACCAATTGTGCACTGACTAACTCCTGAATTATAGTGACACATAATTACCCCAAGAATAATTTCAACAAATAATGGTCTTGTCTTGCTTCTAAGAGATGCTTGGGGTTTTTGTGTGTGTATGATTTGGGGGATTGAACCCAGGATCTTGCATATGCCAGGTAAGTGCTCTACTCTTGAACTACCTTCTCGGTTCAGGGTACAGTAAGTCCCCACTTATAAAAGAGTTCCGTTCTGGGAAAATATTTGTAAATCATAGTCATTCATAATCTGACAAAGCGAGTCTCATACCGTACACCTGTGAATCTTACACACTACACTGTGAAAGTCCTCAACTTGAACATTCGCAAGTTAGGGCTTCTGTACTTGGAAAAGAATCCACAAGGAGCCAGCCATATTTTTTACTAGTGAACATTGTGTAATCCTACTATTGAGAAATTATGTTTGTTTGGGATAATTAAAAGTTTTAATTTAAATTTTTGTTGAGATTTGTTTTCAGAGCTTTCCCCTTCTGTAGTTACTTTCAGTCACTTAAATGCCCATGAATAGTAGAGTAAAAAGGTAAAGGCTCATCAGTACTTACCACATTCCAGGAAACAGCTGAGTATTAACCTGGGAAATCATGCAGTTCAACCCCTCCATTTTAATGATGAGGAAGCAGAAGATTAAAAGAGCAAATCACTTGACCAAGGGAAGCACTGGATGCCAAAATTACGATCCCATGACCGTGAACGTAGTGTTCTTTACATCCTATTATATAACTATATGTCACTATCTGAGTTTCACAGTAGCTCTGATCAGGTAGAATACCGTTTTTCATTAAAGGGCACTGGAAGAGGAAGTGTTGCGCCGAGATGCATAGAATTCACAGAATGAAGGTTCCTTAGACTTTTATTCACATATTCTGATGACTTTAGATAAGCTAGTATTTCTAATTTCATATAAACTAGTATTTTTAAGTACTGGACTTTGGGTCTAGGTAGAACTAGATTTGCTTTGTAAAAGTTACCGCCTCGAATTTCTTAAAATTATTAGTGCTTACCATGCTACTCACTTATGAATTTGACAAATATTTATGAAGCGCTAGTAGCTACTACGCATATGTACTGAAGACGCAGCAACTGACACAAATACAAACCTAGATTAATTGGCATGGTGTACCTGGAGGTTCTGCTTTGATAAAGCAGACTAATCAGAGCATGGTAATATGACTTTCCCTCAACTTGTCCTGTGACAATCAGCAGGTGTGCTGCTGGCCTTTTCTCGCAGTTTCCGTCGTGCCTACACAATGCATCACTAGCAGGGGAACCCAGCATCCTAGCCACTTCCTTCTCCTTTAAAACTGACCAGGGATTTCCCACAGACGTACAAAAAATATCAGAAACCTTTCCCTCTCCCAGCTGACACTGAATACTTAGATCCTCACTCTCCGCTCTGCTTCACAACTACAAAATGTGCTTCCTCGGCTGCATCTGGCATGTTTTATTTCATTCCGCAAAACTAGGGCTGTCAGCTATTCCTCTCACCGCCTGTCGGTTGCCTGGATCCTTGCACACTTCTTAAGGCCTGAGCTAGATCAGACCTTCCTAGCAGACAAATCTGCTAGATACAAATGACGCCACTCCATTCTCTATTCCTATTTGTTGAAGAGAAAGGACGCTGACAGGATGGGGATTTCCAGGAATGCTTTTCTTGCTGAAAATGCATCAGTGCAAAAAGCTGGAATGTTTTTCCGAGAAGGAACTAGCTTGAACTGAGACTGATGAGGCACATCCCGGGTTTGAGGGTTGAGGCCGTGGGTGCTGCCTGTGAAAAAGGAAGAGCCATTTCTTCTAAAAGGGCCCAACTTTACTTCTTCCTGAAATGATATTTTCTAGTACAATTATGAGACTATTAGTTCTCAGAAAATCCAACCCTCAATTCTCTTATTTCTTAGCCTTACAGTACACTGGGATTGCTAACATGATTTCAGGTTGATTTCCCACCCTGGTTGGGTGGCCCTACTTTGTATAATCATTTCCTTCCTCAGAGAAGACTTTTTTTGCTTTATCGGACAGAGCTCCTCTCTCCTGCATTTTAAATCTTTCATTACCCCTGCGCTATAATTTCATCATCTCTTCTTTCCTGCCTTTTAATTTTCAATGTTCTTATGGGTTTGTAAAATATTAAACAGTTTTCTAATTTTTGAAAACTCATAGCCTCACCAATCTGTGCTCTTATTTTACTGTATAAACACATCCATTGCAGTGCTGAATTATAGCAAGTTTATGTGGGTTCCGAACTCCTAGAAAATGAGATCTGCAAATCTCATTCATACTTGCGACGGCATCGCTTTAAGAAAGCTTTTCACAATTGTAGCACTAATACATTTTAAAATAAATTTCTGTTCTCCATCAGGACATAATTTTCATATTATCATTACTTCCCCAAATGGTATGAAATATTATTTGCCGAGTTGTTACAATGATTAAATGAGATAATTAGAAAATGCTTAATAGAGCCTACAACTATTGATTTTATTTTCCAGCGTCGACTCTGCATTTTCTTCTGATCACCAGTAGGTGGGGAAATAATCCTCAATAAACCTCTTTTCTCACAATCATCTCCTCACCACAACTTTAAATTTTTTACCATCAGTGAGTTACTAGCATCCTAAAAGCTTCCTTTCCATTTATTTCTGGATAGGGGTTTTCAAACTATGCCTGAAAAGGAACAAGAAAGCTGATTCTTGCACTCTACACCCACGCAAATCATGCTTAAAAATGAAAAGGGGGGGGTTGGCAACCCACATATTTCCTTCCACGAACTCCAGGTATTAGATCTTCCTTTTATCATATAACTCATAACCCTCTGCCCCGCCTCTCACAGGGTCTTGAAAGCAGACTAGTGCTAGGGCTAGTGCAGTAGTACTGTATTTCATTCTGGAGACAAGTGAGTGGCTTCACTCATTTACTGTACAGGAAAGAAACTGACAAGTAGTGGACATTTTCAATAAAGTGATTTTGCCCAGAAAATTGAGCAGCTTCATCCTGAAGCAGAGAACCTAGGATAGAGAAGTAACAGGAGATTTAAGTCTTTGAATACTAGTACCTCAGGAAAGAAGATAGTTCTAAGGAAGATAATTATCTTTAGAAAGATAGTCTAAAAATCTCCACATTTTCTTCCCCTCCTCATCCAGCAAAAGTTAGAGCATGCTCAGTGATAGCAACTCCCTATTCTCACCATTGCCTACCCCGTCTTGCTACCCCTGCTATATCAGATGACGCCTGCCCTAGTCAGATTTCATCAGTATAAAGAAATACTTGATACAGGCTATCGTCACTACAAATCACTAAATCGTCACTATAAAAAAATACTTGACACAGGCTATTTGTGGAAAAAAGCAATAATTGAATTCACATCTTTTGGAGACTCAAGGTTTTGGTGTTGACATTCGCTCAGTTCTGGTCGGGGCCCCATGGCAGGTGGTCAACGGCAACAGCAGATACATGTGTTGGCCCAAGTGGTCACTTCTTGATCCAGGAAGAAGAGGGAGGTAGGGGTAGCCTTGCTCCTTTTACAATATCCTGTCAAACTTCAGGGGTCATACAAAATCTACCAAGGAAGAGAACTTCCTCATACCCAGTGACCTAAATACCTCCTGCTAGGCCCCACCTTTGAAAGGCTTCATGGTACCTTTCCACATTCCTATCCTGGGGACAAGCCACCGGGACACCCAGGCCAAATCAAATCAGCACGTATCAGCACATATGTTTTATGTTTACACATTTCAATTCATCATCTTCCTAAAGAAGTAACTGCTCCACTCAGATTCTAAGGCCTTTCTTGCAAAGCCCTCTCTGCACATCTCACATCCGGTACCACTCTGCAGTCTGGATGTTCACACCGGTCAGTGTAGGCTTTTTCTTAAGCTAATCCGCCTTTCCCAATCCCTTTCCAGTACTGCTAATAAACCTCCTTTCTAATAAACCTCCTGAATGTGTTTTTTTTTTCTCTGCAGTTCATCTCTGCTTCAAGGCTCACTTTTGCCAATGAACTACTTTTTCAAGTTTTCTCTAAAAAACTCCACTCTGTGTGAACATACCCTATCTGTAGTATTCTTAAATTTTGTTAGTTTAAAATTATACCATCTGTATTTTCATTGTTATTCATAAATGTCTGCATTTATACTTATTGTCATTTATTAATTCAGCAACTGTTTACAATTAGCTGTTTTGAACCATGTAATGTTCTTGGAGCTGAGGAGAGAGTGAGAGGACAGTGCACGAAGACGATGCCATCTCTGACGGACAGGGTTCATACTGCGTGTGTTTCTTTCCTTCTCAGTAGATGTTGACCTGCATGAGGTCTTTATCCTGTGTTCTCAGCCCCTACCACGCTCGTTTGGAAATAGCTGTTGCTCAATAGGTATTTGCTTTTTGCTTTTGATTGGTTATCTCCTGTGATTCTCTGGTGGTCTGCATAGCTCTCACCGTACTACCTGGCACTTAAAAGTGAGCAGTTAATATTTGCTGTTTAATTGATATCATTGTTTAGATGAATTTAGCCATTGGTTAGGGAATGAAGACTGACATTAGGTAAAGTCCTCTTCTCTGACTGAAAGTGACATTTAAAGGTCATCTCTATCATGTCACTCTCCCTCCTGCACCTCTTTGCATTTGCCACCTCAAAAAGGTGATGGACTTTTGTCACATTGTGAACCAACCTATTCTAAAGTGGAGAAGGGGTAAATCCTGTCCCAATATACAAGAAAGAACAGGTCAGTGACCAGAAGTTATGACAGAAAGTGGAACTGGATACCAGAAATATTGACTCAATTTAATCATTCACCACAGAGCTCTGTCCTCCACTCCTTCCTCTCCTTCATCTTCAGTATGACCACAAACATCATCATCAGTGTGGGTGCCGGTGTTTCCAAAATCTTCCTCCCTTTCCCCTTTTGTAATTTACAAAGTATCCGAGGGTGCCCCCTTCTGTCCTTTTTATTTCTCTTTTTCTTAACAAGTACTGGAATTAAGCCAGTGAGAGGCTCCTAGTATCACCATGAGAGCTCATCTTTGGTCTTCATCAACAGCCCCCTCAGTACATCCTGTGGCACCACTAAAATGCTCAATAATGTATAACTGTTCCTATTTAGATATACTGTACTATGACTGCTGTTTAATTTTTTCTTTAAAAATTTCTTTAAAAATCAAAGAATTTTGTTTTTTGTTTTTTTTTGGTTTTTCTCCGGTACCGGGAACCGAACTCACGACCTTGCGCATGCCAGGCAGGCGCTTTTGCTGCTGAGCTAAATCCCCAGCCCCTAATCAAAGAATTTTGGATCCTGTGTGTGTGTGTGTGTGTGTGTGTGTGTGTGTGTGTGTGTGTTAGCCTCAGGACTTCACACATGCTAGACAAATGCTCTACCACTGAGCTACATCCCTTTTGATTTTTTACTTTTTACTTTGATTGAAGGTCGTGCTATGTTGTCCATAGACTTGAGCTTAAGATCCTTCTACCACAGCTAGTAGAGCTGCGCTACTACTCAGCTCCACTGAACAGCTGGGAGTATAGGTATATACCACAATGCCAGGCTGGATTCTGCTTTTAAAATCTTTTTGTATTTCAAGATCACGAAGATATTCTCAAACATTATCTTCTCCTAGTTTTATCAAACTGCTTTTTATGTACAGACATATACTCTGCTCAGATTGATTTTCTATATGATGTGAGATGATTGTCAACCTTACTTTCTTCCCAGGAAGGATATCTAACTGATCCGGCAGCATTTATAGATAACTCATCCTTTTCTGGCTGCTTAATTGGAAATAATTCGAGAGCAAAGAGAGCACACCACGTGATTCAGTGAATGTAGTGCTGTTAAGCATGGTTAGTGGTAAAGATTAGACTGTAAAGATGTGGTGAACTGCAAGAACTCTGGATGATGGATTATTTTGGTGGGAAAGGAGAGCAGAAAAGACAGGAAGTGGCACATTAAGGGGTCTGTGTTGCCGATCCCAGCGTGCTGTTTCTTGATCTGGGTGGTGGTTTGCGAAGATGTTAGCATCATAATAACCTAGTTGTACATTTAAATTTTTTGTTTTCCTATCTAGCTACATAACGTGTGAAACACCTCATTTTTTGGAGAGACCTTCATAGTCAATACTGTAGTTTATTTGTTTGTTTGTTTTTGTTTCTTGGCACCGGGAATCAAAATCAGGACCTTGTGCTTGCCAGGCAGGCGCTGTGCCCCTAAGCTATATTCCCAGCCTCTAATATTGTGTTTTTAAATATTGAATTTTCAATAGTGATTGATGGGGCTCGCCCTTGGTGCCTGGAGGCCAAGGTGGGAAGGTGTGCCCCGACGTGGGGCAGCGTCCCCCGATGGCCAGCAGCGCTCACCTGCTGAGACAGCAGGGAAGGCCGTGGGCACCGGTGGAGGTGCTGGACAAGGTGGGCTGCGAAGTACAGAATATGCTGGAAAAATTTGGAGCTGACATTAACAAAGCTCTGCTTGCCAAGAGAAAAAGACTAGAAATATACACCAAGGCTTCTTTCAAGTCCAGTAGCTGGAAAATTGAACATACTTGGGAAGCACAACAAGAACAAAGGATCTTGAATTGGAAGCCAGCTTGAGGTACTTAAATCTGTCCATTAAAAAAAAAAAAAAAGAAAGGAAACGAGGGAGGGATCGAGTAGAAAAGATACCTTGCTTGACTTTTCTGCAGAAAATTAACCAAGAGTATTCTGAGCAGTGCTCACTGTGTTTCAGCAGCGGGATCCAGATCTGAAGAACGCAGAACAAGAAGAGAAACTGGTCAGTATACTGCGACAATGACAAAAAGTTTGTCAACAATCTAGAATTGTTCAGAACCAGAGACAAGAGTTAGACAGTTGTGCGAGCAGTACATGAAGAGTTTGGAGGACTTGTAGAAGAATTACGGTAATCCACTTAGTGGTACACAAAATGAACTTAAAAAAGAAATGGCTATGTTGTAAAAGAAGATTATGATGGAAACAGCAAGTCTCTATATTTCAGGTGTAAAACATTAGGATTAATGTCAGCACTAAAAGATTTTATTTGCTGAAATAGGTATAACAGTTAACTGAGAGTTAAATAAACTTCTACTGTCTCCTCTTTCGTGCAACAGCAGCAGCAAGAGACGGCAAGTGTTTGCAAGTCTTTTCAGTCCACGTTACTCTGATGCCTCTTTGAACTTGAACCTAAGTAGTATGACACAATTGTATCATTAGCGAAGAGTCACAGAAGTCTTTATTTTTTTTATTTTTTTGGTTTTTCTCTGGTACCGGGAACCGAACTCACGACCTTGCGCTTGCCAGGCAGGCGCTTTGCCGCTGAGCTAAATCCCCAGCCCCAGCTAAATCCCCAGCCCCAGAAGTCTTTAGCTTACCAGTTCTAGTTAAACTTAACATCTTTAGTCACAGAAGTTCTAGTTTAATTTATAACATTTTTAATCGTTACGATGTTTAAGACCTCCCTACCTATTCACTTCCAAATAAATCCAAACATTTAGGTGAGGAGCAGATATTCCTAAGCTATATGTGACAAGCTTTTAGCTCTTCAGTTATAACAGTGAATTTTTCTAACACTGTCTATTAACTTTTGTCAATAAAGAGTATTCAAATTTTAAAAGCATAGTGATGCTTTTCAATAGGCTGGGGATGCAGTAGTTGACTAAAATATACTGTGATGCTTACATGCTCTACAGGGTTATTATGATAACTAAGTGAGGTAAAGTATCTGAAGTACATAATTCAGTGTCTGCTGGAAAGTTCATTGTTTGATTTATTTGTCTGTGCATAAGCCAACGGCAGCCAGAGACAGGATAAGAGATCTCATCACATTCACCATCTGTGTTGTGACAGCAGAAGTGGGCAGTTACCAGCTCTGTAGCCTTTTATTTGTGCTTTTATTATTGTGTCTTCCCACATAGGCCTGAAAAGTCTGACATTATGTCTGTTACTCTAAATACTTTGCTCCTCTAATCCTTACTTCACATTTTGCTTTACTGTGCAAATGCTATTTTCTCAAGAACTACTTCACCGTGTTGTAGTTATTCCACTAACAGAAGTTAGTTTCTTGCTTGCTTGCTTGCTTGCTTTTCTCTCTCTCTCTCTCTCTCTCTCTCTCTCTCTCTCTCTCTCTCTCTCTCGCTTTCTCTCGCTCTCTTTCTCTTTCTTTTTAAAAGTCAACATGTAGCTTAGTTATTCTGTCCTTACCTACTTATCTCAAAGATTTTTGTTTGTTTGTTTGTTTTGTCTTTTTGAGACAGAGTCTCCCTATTCAGTTCAGGCTGGTCTGACGATCCTCCTGCCTCAGCTTCTCGAGTGCTGGGATTAAAGGCGTGCCCTGGCTATCTCAAAGATTTTACAAAAGACCTTCTGGTCAGATGTATCTGCAAGAGATAAGTGATGCTGCATCACTCTTTATCCTCATTGGTTATAGGAGAAAAAAAAGCTCTCTGAGAAGGAATGGGGATTTCCAGCTACTCTTTTGCCATTTTTTTCCAGCCAAGTGTCTCATTGAAAATGAAAGAACTAATGCCCAGGCTCAAGGTTTGATTTCTTTCCAAAAGGAAAGAAAATATATTCCTCCTAAAAGGAATGTAAGTTCTTCTGTGTCAAATGCCAGCTTCTAAAGCGTACTTGGTGACCAAAAGAAGCATAATATTGCTGTCATGTTTCTACTACCACACTCTGTGTCCAACCCTTCATAATTAACCATGCATTATTAAAAGTTTTGCTAGTTGATATTCCTTTCTGCCAGCCATTCCCATTGTTCTACAAGATGTAAGTTCTTTGCCAAATTTGTGAAACCTTTCCTAGTGTAGTTTAACTTTGCACGTTTACTCTGATCTCTGCCATGGTTTAAGGAGGAAATTCAATTCCAGTCAAGCAGAACTCACCTCTGCTCACTGCCTCTTCGCCCTCTGCTTCACACATGTGATTTCCTTTACTGTTCCCCTTTAGTAGTCCTCCAATCAACTTGAAAACATAACCCTTCCTCCATGTTCTAAATCTCAATTTTTCTGCAACTCTTATCTATACAAATGCTCCTTACTTATTGCAAATATAGGTTTCTACCTGATTTTAACCATTTTGTTTTGTCTTGAAAATTAATGGAACCAATTTGTACTTTTATTGTTTTTAATATACATCTTCATTGTGGATCTTGTAACACTATATTAGTTTTTTATGTCTGTCTTTCCTATGGACTCAAGGTTCTTTAAAAGTAAGATCTAAAATCATGTGTACATTGTATTCCCAGCATTAAAAGGATCCTTTACACACAGGAAACATTTAATAAACTTCTTGTGAATCAAATATCCACAACTAGATTGCATGTGTATACACATGTATATATGGTGATCCCCAGTTAAAATTTACTGACTGGTAAGTGTGGTTAATATCATGGCAACAGAAGGCATGAGAGACAGATATCAGTAACATTTTTCTGACTATGAAGATTTAGATACAGAAATGTATAAAGGAGGGATGAGCCTTCCCTTTTCACAAAGGTTTTTTTCCCCAAGTAATTGCTTAATATTGCTTCTTTGCATGCCTCTAATGACTGCTTCTCTTATGTGGAAATAGACAACTATTTTTTCTCTAGAAAGTGTGAAGATGAACTGACTAGTTACCAAGGGGTTAACCACAGATTCATATCTCAAATGATACTCAGTTGTCTTGATTTCATAATTCATTGATCAGTCACGAAGGAACAGCATGCTGGCTCTTTGGGCTGTCTTAGGATCCTTTATTTATACTCTCTATCACTTCTTATATAGACACAAACAGTTCAAACAAAGCTATTTCCTGACATTTCACAGAATTATCTGTTTCATACCCTTTTGATATTCATCTTTAATTTTCTCATTGTTCCATAGCAGATGCTGGGGTCCACCCAGTGAGAAGATGCTAGCATCAGTCATGTGCTCATTTTGAAGGCCCTTGTCAAGAACTGTCCTAGAATATACTGTGGGAATCCACAATTTCAGGTCAATATTTTCACATTATCTCCTTATCATTTTCTGTTTCTTTCCAATGCTGCTGATGAGCTGTGATTTCCTTCTCTGACTGGACTGTGGTAATCCGGGTTCATAGTGCCACCAGGATTCATTCTCTGTATCTTGTCCTTCTGTGAATCACTTTCCATGCTCTGTGCTCATCGTCACAGAGTGCTATGCTCAGCTTTCCCCCAGATCTCACTGCTCCTCAACATTTGCTATGAATTTGTCAATGGACTAATATAAGTGAGTATAACAAACACCTCCATAGTCCAATCACCCTCAAAAGCCACCTCTGGACACAAGACATTTAGCGCACATCTAAATTCAAACCATAGCATCCCCCTCTGGCCCCCCAAATGCTCATGCCCATCTCACTATGTAAAATTCATTTACTCCATTGGTGACTAAGAGTCACCAATATATTAAGAGTTCCAGCACTGCTGAAAAACCAAGTCCAAATTCTCCTCTGAGATTAATGGCAAACTCTTAGTGGTGAGTGCCTGTAAAAATCACAAAGGAAAAATACTTTTAACATACAATTGGCACAGAGTCAACATTCCCATTCTAAAAGGGAGGGATGGTAGAAAGAAATTGGGCCAAAGCAAAACTAAAACTCAGCAAGGCACACATTAAACCCTGTGGCTCCAAATCCAGCACCAGACAGGTTATGGTGAGATATGAGCTCTAAAGGGCTTGGCAGCCCCACCTTTGCAGTCTTGCTGATTGCAGCCCACACGTCCTCTCCCTTGGGCTGGCTTTGCAGACTGTACGTAGATTTCCTCAGCAGATGTTCCACATTTTTGGCATCTCCAAATTCATGAGGTCACCACTGTCACTTCTGCTTTTGCTCTCATAACTTCACTCACTTTCCTCTCAGGGACACACTGCCTGATCTCACAAGTCTTCCTCTGAAATATGGATGGAAGCTTCCCTGACTCCACAACTCTTGTATTCTGCATACCTGAAAACCAGCAGGTGGATGAAGCCACCATCTTGATCAGTAGCCGCGCTTCCCTTTTTTAAAAATTTATTTTAAAAATAAAAGAAGGAAAACATACTAACAAACACACATCCATTTACAAAATAGCATAAGAACAATACAAGTAATACTGAATTACAGACAAAGTGGTAAAAAATTAACAATGGTATTTGTATTACATATTGATATCTTCAAAGTGGTTTCTCAGGAAAACAAGTAGAGACATGCAAGACTGATCGAATAATTGATCATTAACTGGTCCTTTCAGTAAAGCAATAGAAGTCAGTAGCACAACTACGTTAGCTATCTTGTATATACATACATACATACATAATTTCCCCTTCTTTCTTTTCTCTTTTCCCTCATCCCAGTTACTCTTTACTTTTGAGCAATTTCTTTCATTTCACGATGTCTATCATATCTCCTAATTTTATTCACTATTTCAGGTTCCTACACTAGTGAGACAATCTGTTACTTACACATGGAGGTCACCAGGCCTCCTTAGACCATGACTACAGTGGCCTCTGAGTGTCTGGATGGATGAGCATGAATCTCAGAAAACCAGTTCCCTAGTTGTCTCTTCTCAGACAGGAACCCAGGGGCTACCTTGTGAAATTAGTTTTACAATTTTGCACCCTTGAGACTTAAATGGATAGAATCTTATTGATTTCTGAGGTGCCCTCTAAGAATTTTTCTTACAATCCCTACACAAAACACTTGGGTTTTTTAATGCTAATATATTCAGCCGTTATGATCTTCTTTGTCCCAACTTTGTTGGCACTACTTTTCTAGTGAAACTGCAAACTTTTCAAATCATTCAGCTCTGCTGTTTGCTCCTGATTCTCACTATAGTTCTGGTGAAAAGCAGCCAGCAATACCCATGCCACGTCCTTAATGTTGAGCTCCCTTGAAATTTCCTCCACCCGATTAAACATATTTCCACCCTTAATCTTTCCTGCAAAGTCTAAGGACATGCCAAAAATATAGACAAATTCTTTTCCAGAATGTAATACATATGATCTCTGTAGTCCAAATGCCAATGGTGTCTTTCTTCCCTATAGAAATCTCCTGAGCCTGGCTTTACAGTCCACATTTCCATCAGCCTTCTGACCTTCTGAGTTCCAAACAGTATCATACATCAAGCACTGCTCACAAGCTCATAGGGCTTCTCTAGCCCACATCTCCAAACCTTTTTAAACTCCTCTGTACAGCAGTTTGAAAGGCTTCTGAACCACATGGTCAGGTACAGTTACAACAATGACTACTTCTAGTACCAATTTTCTGTGTTATTTAGCTTTCCTCTCCCTGAGACAAAATGTCCAACACCTGCAACTTAAAATAAGAGAAGATTGTTTTTGTCTCACAGTTTCAGCAGTTTCAGACCATTGTAGTTGGCTCCAAGGCAGAAATCGCATGGTAGAATAACATGGTGGAGGAAAGCTGTTTGCGAAATAGTGGCCAGGAAGCCCAGAGAGAAGAGGGGAGCCAGGGACAAGAATACACTCTTCCAGGTAACATCCCCAATAACCTGCCTTTTCCAACCAAGCTGCACCTTCACACAGCAAAGTCAGTGGTAAACTCATCAGTGGATTAATGTGCTGATATGTATAGCATTGCCATGACATGATCACCTTCAAAAAGCTCCACCTCTGAACAAATGGTTTTTAGATCTAAGGACACATTGAATTTTTAGGTGGTATGAGTTAAGGGTCTAGTTTGATTTTTCTGCATATGGATATCTTATTTTCCAAACACCTTTTATTGAAGAGGTTTTCATTTTCCCATTGTGTGTTCTTGGCAACTTTGTGGGAAATCAATTAGCCATAACTGGATAGGTTCATTTCTGGGCTCTCTATTCTGTTGCATTGATAAACATGCTTGTTTTTATGCCAGTTACCATGCTATTTCAAATATAATTGCCTTGCAATATAGTTCCAAGTCAGGTGCTGCAATACTTACAGTTTTTCTGTTTGTTTTGCTCATTTGCCTTGGCTCTTCAGGGTTACTTTTTGTAGTTCCATAAGAATTTTAGGAATTTTTTTCTATTTCTGTGAAAATTATTTTGGAATTTCATACAGACTGCACTGAGTTCACTTTGGATAGTATGGGGGCTTTAAAATATCAATTCTTGCAAAACATGAACATCTTTCTATTTATTTGAGTCTTTCTTAAATTTCTCTCATCCATGTTTTGTAGTTTTCCATGTAGAAATCTCTCACTTCATTGGTCAAATACATTCCTAAGTATTTTATTTTAATTTTTGTAGATATTTGAATTATACTGTTTTCTCAGTTTCTTTTAAAAATAGTTTGTTTTTAATATATACAAATGCTACTGTGTGTTTATTTGTATCCTATACCTGTATCATATTCATGTATTAGTTGAATTGGGTTCTTTTAAGGTTTTCTACATATAATAACATTTTGTCAAGCAATCATGAAATGTTCTCCCAGATAGAGACTGTATTAGACCACAAAGCAAGTCTAAGTAAAGTTTGAAGGTCATAATTCTATTTTAAAGCAAGAAACTATGTTGCATGATAGATATGTTGCATAATAGATATGTTGCATAATAGATATGTTGCATAATAGATATCTAAAATTTATTCATGTGACATAACTGAAACACTTTGGATGATTAATTCTCCATTCACCCCTGACATATATCTCCAGCCCTTAATAACCACTACTGTGCTCACTGCTTCTGAGTTTGACTAGTTTAAACAGTTATCATGCTATTTATATAAAGTTGAATAATATAGTATTTATATTTAATCAACTGGCTAATTTCACTTAACCATACATCAAACTAAAGAAATGCATTTATCAAAAGAAATAATAAAATGATAAAACACTTCAAGAATGGAAGAAAATATTTCCAAACTACCTATTTGGTAAGGAGTTAATTGTCAAAATATATAAGGGATTCCTAAAACTCAATAGCAAAACAAAACAAAAACAAAAAGGAAAGATCTTTGGTTTTTAAAAAAGAAGCCTCAAACAAATATTTTCTAAAGAAGTTATTATAGTTTGAACAATATCTTACTGCTCTCCAAATTTGTAACTGTGTGTTTATATTAAATCTCAGCACCCAACGTGATGGTATGAAAAAAAATGGAGCTTTTGGAAGGTGACACGGTCATGAGGATGGAGTCCTCATGCATAGTATTAGTTCCTTCAAAAATCCCACTGAGCTCCCTTGGCTCTTGTACCATTTGTGAGCACAGGTTGAAGATGATAATATATAAATCCAGAATTGATCCCTCATCAGACACCAAATTTGTGTCACCCTTAATTTTGGACTATCTAGACTCCACAACTGTGAGAAACAAATTTTTGTTTGTGTAAATCACCAAGCATAGGGTATTTTCTTATAGTAACATCATCACACTAAAGAAAAAGAAATGACCAAAGGTATACAAAAGGATACTCAGCATCATTAATAAGCAGGGAAATATAAATCAAACCTGCAACCGCTTCACACTTGGTAGTGCAGCTATCATTTTAAAAGAGATAACAAGTGTTGGTTTAGCTGTGAAGAAGCTGGAACTCTTACATATCATTTGTTGTTACGTGAAATGGTGCAAGTACTATAAAACCTATAGGGCGATTCCTCAAAACATTAAACTGCCATATGATCCAAAATTCCATTTAGGATTATATATTTAAAAGAATTGAAATTAGAATCTTGATGAGGAATTTGCACGCCCATATTCACCGAGGTACTATAAACAATAGTGGAAATATGAAAACAACTCAAGTGTCCATCACCAAATAAAAGGATTAAGAAAATGGGGTAGATATGCAATATTATTTGGTATTTAGAAATATTTATTAGTATATTTTTGCAGTATGTAATGATTACATTCATTATGAGGGTTGGTACGTGTACACAGTACATTTTAATTGTTTTAATCCCTTTTCCTATCCCTCTCTCCACCACCTTCAGCTCTTGGTCCTGTTTCTTTTTTGCAAGAGATTTATCTCCCTATTTACTGTTCTCTCTTATTTAGCACTTTATTTATATTTTTGCTTTCTCATGTAAGGTAAATCATGAAATGTTTAAACTTTTGTCCAATTCATTTCATTTAATATTATGGTCTCAAAGTGCATCCATTTTCCTACAAGCTATCTTTCTTTATTGCAGAGTAGTATTCCACTGTATATAAACAGCACATTTTCTTTATTCATTCATCTGTTGATGGACATGTAGGTTGTCTCTAAGATTTAGCTATTGTGAGTTGTGCTGCTATAATTGTGCTGGTGACCTACTCTGCATGCTTTGGATATGCATCCATCACTGTCATATGATGTCTTTAATTCTTTTGAGAAGATTCCTAAAAGGGAAATAGGTGGGTTGAATTGAATTTCTATTTTTTAGTTTATTGAGTAATCTCCATACTGATTTCCATAGTAGTTGTACTAGTTTACACTTCCAAAAACAATATAGAAGCATTCTTTTTTCCCTGCAATCTTTCCAGAATTATTTGTTCTTTAAAAATGTAAATCATCCCAGACATCTTCAGGAAGCCCGGTGAGTCACAGCTTTGCCTCCCTGACCAGCGTGCAAGGCAAGTGAAACCTCGAGCACCCTCTGGGGCCTCGGTGGCTACCTGGCACACTCATAGTGTATCTGCCAGGGCTGGGCCGAATGTCAGACACCTTTAGGAACCCTGGTAAGCCACTGTGGTGACTCCTCCACTAGTGTGTGAGGCATGTGGAGCTCTGGACAACTTCTGGGGCTTTGGTGGTCACTGCCAGAAAAACTCACACCCCTCCTGGGAGCTCAGCTGAAACCTGGACAGAGTTAGAGGCCTCTGGGAGTTCAACCTCACCCCTCCCCTTCCAGTGTGGGAAGCAGGCTCTGTCCTGGGCAATATGTAAAGCCTTGATGAACAGGACCTGCATCCCCCCTACTCTTGTGGATGCTGGGCTGAACCCCAGACAGTCTCAGGAATGCCAGCAAGCCTTCTCCACCCTTCCCACACACTCTTGGGAGCCAACTGAATGCAAGAAAGGTTGGGAGTATCTGGGACCCCACCTTGCCACCCCTCACCAGCACAGGAGCTGCACTGAGCACTGGGGAACTTCAGACTCTCACCCTGTCACTCACACACAATCAGGAGAGTGGGGTTGCACCCCAGGAAGCCTCTGGATCTTCAAGAATGACAAAACAAAGGAGCAAA
>NW_004955437.1:1308518-1309640 GCF_000276665.1 Chinchilla lanigera | reverse complement strand
TGAAGCATATAGGACTCCAAGGGATTAGGGATTTAGCTCAGTGGCACAGTACCTGCCTGGCAAGAACAAGGTAGTGAGTTTGATTCTTGGTACCCCCCCCCCAAAAAAAAAGAACTCCAGTTAATTGTAACCTAAATAAATCTACACCCAGACATATAGTGATCAAGATCCCTAAAACTCAACAAAAGCTCAGAATTGTAAAAGCTGTTAGAGAAAAGAAATATCACCTATAGAGGTAAGCCTATCAGAATCACAGCAGACTTCTCAACACAAACCATCAGTGCAAGAAAAACTTGGAGTGAAGTATTTCAGGTACTGAAAGAAAACAACTTCCAACCCAAACTGATGTACCCTGCAAAATTATCTTTCAAATTTAATATAGAAATAAATATTTTCATGATAAAGAACAACTGAAGAAATTCATGAGCACCAAGTCAGTCCTACAAAGAGTACAAAAAGATATTCTGGAAAGAGATAAAACAGACCACAACTTCAAGAACCACAACAGAAAGGAACCACCAAGCAGAGCAAGCAATTAAACAGAGGGAAAAAGGAGGATCCAAAAGGAGGAAAATAACATGACAAAGATAAGCCAGTACATATCGTTTATAACCATCAATGTAGATGGCCTCAATGCACCAACCAAAAGAAGCAGACTAGCAGAGTGGATTAGGAAACAAAACCCAACTATTTGCTGTATTCAGGAAACACATTTAACTTAAAAGGAAATTCATAGACTGAATATTAAATGATGGAAAACAATACTCCATGTGACAGGAACCCAGGAAAAAGAAGGTGTAGCTATTCTGTTTGCAGAGAACATGAACTTCAAACCAAGAAAAATCAAAAGAGATAAAGAAGGTCACTACATACTTGTGAGGGGGAAGCTTCAAGAGGAAGAGATAACAACCATAAACATCTATGCACCAAATAGAAGAGCACCAAACTATATAGACAAATTTTAGCAGACATGAAAAATGAAATAAGTAGCAACACAAACATAACAGAGAACTTTTTTAAAAAATTATTTATTTATTTTGGTTTTTGGTTTTTCTCCGGTACTGGGAACTGAACTCACGACCTTGCGCTTGCCAGGCAGGCACTTTTGCCGCTGAGCTAAAT
>NW_004955437.1:1304653-1306858 GCF_000276665.1 Chinchilla lanigera | reverse complement strand
GCTGATCAAAGCCATCTATGATGAACCAACAACTAACATCATACTAAATGGTCAAAAATTGAAAGCTTTCACTTTAAAATCAAGAACAAGACAAGGATGTCCACTGTCACCACTCCTATTCAATACAGTTCTGGAAATATTAGCTAGAGCAATTAGACAAGAGAGAGAAATAAAAGGAATAATGATAGGAAAGGAAGAAGTGAAACTATCATTATTCACAGATGACATGATGCTCTGCATAGAAGACCCCAAAAACTCCACCAAAAGCCTCATGCATTTAATAACCAAATTCAGTAACATAGCTGGATATAAAGTTAACACTCAAAAATCAACAGCATTCCTGTACACAAGTAACAAACAGAATGAAAGAGAAATTAGGGAAACCACACCTTTCAGAATAGCATCTAAAAAGATGAAATACTTAGAAATAAACCTAACAAAAGAAGTAAAGGATCTTTACAGTGAAAATTATAGTACTCTGAAAAAAGAGATTGAAGAGGATATCAGAAAATGGAAAGACATTCCTTGCTCATGGATAGGAAGAACCAACATTGTGAAAAAGACCATACTCCCAAAATTGTTGTATACATTCAATATAATCCCAATTTAAATACCCTTAGTATACCTCACAGATCTAGAGAAAACTTTCCTAAAGTTCATCTGGAAGCAGAAGAGGCCTACAATAGCAAAAGCAATCTTGGGAAAGAAAGGAAAGCCGGGAGGCATCACAATTTCTGAGTTAAAGTTATATTACAAAGTTACTGTGATAAAATCAGCATGGTACTGGTAAAAAAACAGACCAGAAGATCAATGGCACAGATTAGAAGATACAGATACAACTACAAACACTCAGTGACCTTTCTTTGACAAATGGACCAAATATGTTCAATGGAAGGAAGATAGCCTCTTTAATAAATGGTGCTGGAAAAACTGACTTTCCATATGCTGACAACTAAAACTAGACCCATGTCTTTCACCAAGCACTAACTTAAAGTCAAAATGGATCAATGATCTAAATATTAAAACAGAAATACTAGCTGCACATGCCCTGAACTGAGTGAGCGAGTGCTCCAGATGCTGCTGGGCCCCACGGTTTGAGTCCATCCTTTACTTCCACCACCATGGTTGCCAACTGAAACCCACGGAGAAAGACAGACAGGAAGTCCTCACTCAGAAGGCCCAGGGACTTCTCTGGCTGGCGGGGGGCATGTGCTTCCCCTCACGGTGTGTCCCCTGTGCCGAGTGAGTGAGTGCTCTGGTAGCTGCTGGTCCCGTGGCACAAGTCCATGCTGTACTTCCACCGCCATGGTTCCCAGCTGAAACTTACCAAGAGAGCCAGGTATTTCCCATCTACTTCCTGAGGGCAGAGCAGGAGACCCAGGATCCTGCTGCCATTACAGACTGAGTTTCTGCCCTCCAGGCACGCACAGCAGATGGAAGATCCTCACTCAGAAGCCCCAGGGACTGTTATAGGAGAGGGCAGTGTGTGTGGCCTTTCCCTGCGCACTCCCTGAGCCTAGAGAGCGAGTGCTCCAAGAGCTGCTGGTCCAGTGGTTAGAGTCTGTGCTTTACTTTCACCCAGACCCCCTAGAGGGTCACAGGCACAGGCAGTCTGTGGTTGCCACCCATCCAGCCTGCATCTGGTTCCTGTATGTGCCCTGAACTGACTGGAGACACAGAATCAGGTGGTTCACAAACTGATGACCCTGCAGTTTGTCTCTGGGTTTTGTCTGTACCCTGAACTGCCAGGGGACATAGGTCCACTGGACCAGGATTGTCATGCCAATGCAATAACATGACAATGACACATCAATGCATATCAGTTATAACTATAAATGTAAATGGCCTCAATTCTCCAGTCCAAAGAAACAGACTGTCAGAGTGGATTAAAAAACAAAATCCAACAATATGCTGTGTACAGGAAACACATTTCACTCAAAAGGAAATCCATACACTGAAAGTCAAAGTATGGAAAAAAATCCTCCATGCAACAGGAACCCAGAAAAAAGCAGGTGTACCTACTCTGTTTGCAGACAATGTAAACTTAAAACCAACAACAATCAAAAGAGATAAAGAAGATCACTACATACTAGCCAGGGGAAAACTGCAAGAGGATGAGATAACAAACATAAACATTTATGCACCAAATATCAGAGCTCCAAATTATAGAAGACAAATCATAACAGGCATGAAAACCCATATAAT
>NW_004955437.1:1295681-1300984 GCF_000276665.1 Chinchilla lanigera | reverse complement strand
AATCCTGTGGAGAGCACAAGTATACTTTCTCAAGAAGTTTCGTGTATATTCTTCATAGGTGATGCCGTAAGAGTGATCTGCCAGGGTGTGCAAGTGGTTCCCTCATGCCACACATTTTGTCCAATACTTTACAGCTTATTTGATCATTCTTGAACCCATCTAGAATTTTAGAATTCATTTAACAGTTTAAGTTTGCATCATGACAGTGACTGTCACTAATTAACAGTCACTAAAAGTCACTGTCTTTAGCCAGTCCAGAAGATACCCTTTGAGTAGGGGAAGCTTAACTAGATCCTACGAGCTTAACTAGATCCTGTGAGCTTAAGTAGATCCACTTTCCAGTGAAGCACCCACATGGGAGTTCAACAAGGCTGTTTCTGAGGGTCTGAAGTCACATGGCTATAAAACTGTAAGTGAAAACACGATGGCCAAGATCAACAGTATCACAATTAAGATCAGCAATTGCACTCCAGGATTATGATTTTGTGGGGCTTTGAAAAACAGCTTTAGAAATTGCAGAAACAATAAGGAGAAGCTTAAAATTTAAAAATCATCATAACATCTTCTGCTTATTAGAAATCAGTTTTTCTCTGGTTAATAATGTCATCATACTTTATATCATTAAAGAAAAACTACAGTCGTTGTTCTTATTTTGACATTTGACTGCCCTCCACTGACAGGAAAAGCCAGCTCTTTCAGGTCAGCTCCAAAACTATGAACTGAGAGAATGCCTTTTGAACTCAAATCACTTTAGACTCTGTAGATGGAAAATCTGTCTCTAAAATTTTTGTTCTCTTTTATGTTGCTTCTCCAACCTTTGGAATGAACAAGTGACCAAAATAGTACGTTTAGCGGTAATTAATGAGGGTTGCATGCACTCACTTTCTCAAAATTGTCCCACAGTATTGAAAAAGATGCTTTGTTAGACCAGATATGACGCAGGAAGTCCTGTAACACAGTAGGAGGAGCTCACTCTCCCCTTGCAGAACCTTTTGTAAACATTCTCATTGATTTTATTTATGTAAATATTGTTAATGTGAATCAATAGTAGTAATTTTAGATTGTTAGGTTAGAAACTTGTTCATCTACCAGGAGGGACTCTTAGTAAAATGAATATAAAAAGACTTTATCATTTATTTTGAATAATATGAACAACATTCCCCTGTTCACTTTACAGAGTAGACTGTCAAGCAGTTGGTACAGTTCAACAGACTGATCAATTTCTTCACTGCCCTAAATACCTCCAGATACTGGACAGTGGATTAGTGGAACATGGATATGGAGTTTTGAAAGACAATCTGCCCTGTGTTTGTATGGAATAAAGAGGTAGATATTTTGGAACACCCCCATGGACACCGGATCTAGATCAGAGAAAGAAAACTAAATGCTTCCTACATACTCACAGGTCTATAAGCATTCTAGTTGTCTCGTTCCCTTTGATTGATCCATGGAACATATCCTGGTTCTAAAATAAGTGGGCTGCATTAAGGGATTATGGTACCTAGATAAGTTCAAGCAAAGCACGGCATCTGGAAGTTGCAGAAGCTCTGTCCATGACTCAGTTTGGTGGTGTAAGCTATGGCTTTACCTGAAGTTGCTCTGTGGAGGACACCACCAAGAACTTACTGGAATGGAATCGGTCAAGCCTGCTGAACGCTAACATATCCTTGAGATAGCAGTCTTCTAGTGAGGATATGCATTTTTAGGGTCAGAAAAAACTGGCCTGGCTTATCCATTCCTTATTATTATTTGCTTTGATGTATGGACCAGTGACCTGCTTCTCATATTAAGCTCGAAACTATGAGTGGTTGACAATGGAATCTCCCAGGGACAGGCATTCTGTGCTAACTGTGGCTGATCAAAGATGTGTTGCAGCCTTTTAATTTCAATCTTCTGTGTTCAGAAAAAGTCTGCACTTCTGATTTTACTTTTTTGTTTCCCATAAAAACAAACATGTGTTTTCATGCATCCATACAGAGACATGGAGGGAAAACATGGTCCAAAAGGTGCCAATGTCACTTAGACAGGTGCAATAAAGTTTTTGAGATCTGTTTTGTAGAATGAAGACTAGTTAATAAAGTGATGTATATTTCAAATTGCTAAGACAGTAAACTTCAAATGTTCTCCCTATAAAAATATAAGTATGTGAGGTAATATTTCTATTAGTTAATTTTCCTTAATAATTCCTTATTGTATACATATATTAAAGCATCACACAGTATGTAAATTTTTAAATTAAAATTGAAAAGTAAATGCTAAAAAAGTAACTTAAAAAATTAGAGAAGCAGAAGTAGAATTTCTGTGCTGATAACAACTTTCTTCCAAAAATCAATTCAGTTGCCTTTTGCTCAGAAAATAAGCTTTCATTCAACACCTCTCACACAAAGTAGAAGGCAGAGAAGACTGTTCCTCCTCTTTCACTGAAAACCTCAGCCCAGAGATCACCTGAAGGGTTGATGTTTGGGTGACATTTGCTACGTTTTTCCTGAGCTCTCTGTATGTTGAATTAACATTAAAGAAAAGTGTGAGGTTATAATACTTAAAACAGCCCATTGTTGTCCTCACAAGTGTGCCTGACATAGCAGAATTTAGTTCATAGTTGTTTATCCATTTTTTATACAAATAAATTTGTGTGATTTGTAAGCTGTCAAATTTATATGAACAAGTTTTGATAGTCTTCTCTTTAACTATATTTAAGATGTCCTTGACATAAAATACTTTCATCACTCCCTTTATTCTATAATGCTAAGGTTAACCTTAGCTTAGCTTTCCTAGATTGTCACATATCATAATCAGTTTCTGAGTGAATTCTGATTTTCTCTGTCAAATTAGAGGATATTTTTATGATTCAAATTGCACAAGTGCTAATTGTACTTAATTATCATTGGGATGTAAGAGGATAGTTTATACTCAGATCCAGAGAAACAGTGAATTCTACACAAGTTCTCCATGAAATTTGGAATTTCCCACATTAATACAAATGTATTTTTCCAGAGTAAGTGAGATAGTATTTCTATTCTGTTCTGAGGTGATCAAACTGTACTGCATTGTGCTGAGAAACTTGAAAGAGAGAGTGAGGGGGAGAGGTTGGACTCCTAAGTGAGGAGGAGATTTGTGCAAGATCCAAGGGAATCATGTCATAAGGTAAAAGTAAATTTTGTCAATTCTATAGCAAGGTAATGATGACAATGAAGGGAAGTATGGAAAGAATTAAAGTTGCTGCAAGTACCTGTCTCAAATTGCATAAAATGCTTCTATTTATTTAGGGGAGAAAAGTGATAGAAATACTTTTAATAAAAGGGGAATTACTGTATTTATTTATTTAAGGTTTTTTGGAGGGATGGGGTCTTACTATTTGTTCAGGCTAGTTTTGAAATCTCTATGTAGGCCAGGCTGGCCTCAAACTCATGGTGATCCTCCTGCCTCAGCTTCCTGAGGGCTGAGATTATAGCCTTATGCCACCAGGCTTAGCTGGAATTACTATATTTTGAAATCAATTGTGAGGTAGTGTGACATAATGGTTGGAATATGGAATCACATATAACTTAATTCAATCTGGAGTGTCCAATTTTCTAAGCTTATATCCTTTCAAAAGTTGCTTAATCCCACCATTATATGCTCTCCATCTGTAGGGATGAAAGGAGTGCTTAGTGCATTGAGGCCAGAAGTTCTTTTGCACTGGCGGGAATGTAAATTAGTATAACCACTATGAAAATCATACCTCCAAACATAAAAGTAGAATATATACACAATAAAGTACTACTCATCCATAAGGAAGCATAAATTTGAGTTCCTTTGGGTTCCTTTAATAGGAGAAACTATGTGATAGTTAACTTTCTGTGTTTGATTTATTTAACTTAATTATAGTCTAAAGGTACATCCATTTTCTTACAAATGACTCAAATTTATCCTTCCCTATGGATGAGTAGTACTTCCTTGTGTATAACGCCACATTTTCTTTATCCATTCATTGGCTGATGGACATGTAGGCCATTTTTAAATTGTTTACAGAGCAATAAAAATAAACCATACGGGACAAGGAGATTGACCCTTGGCAGAGGGAAAGCAGCTCTGCAGATGGAGGAGGAAGGGAAGAGAAACAGGGGGAGAGGAAATGAAAAGAACTGAGATTTGGTATGTATAGTTACCAACGCCCCATGATGAATGTATTCACTATGTATTGTAAACATGTACTGATAAAAATATAGAAAACATCTTGCATACAAGAATTTGGAGTACAAAGTAAAATGCCCAAATATTATTTTCAGTGATTTTAGGGATTAATTTTAGCAATTTTCATTGCAGCATAGTGACTGTCCTGTCTCTAGAAATATTGGTGCACGTGGGAAGTAACTCTTCATCAGAAGTGGTAGAGTATGAATTGATTCAGAACTTTATATGTAGCACACTAATTTCTTTCTGAATCTGAGGCATTGCGCTTACATTAATATAATGTGTAACAAGTACCTACCAGTAGAATTATATTTTAAAAATTATATTAAACAATGCAATTCATGCTTTTTCATACCATTTCCTGAACATTCTACAATGTATTCAGTAGTAAAGTCTTTTGATATTTTTCCTTAGGTAAACTAAGTGAAGGGTAATAATAAAGAGAGGTACCCTTAATAAGAGGAGGGAATCACAATGGAAACCAAGATTAAGGGATAAAATAATTTTCTTCTGCCTCCACTACCACTTTCCTCTCCTCCTCCTCCTCCTCCTCTGCAGGGGACAATGACTCTTAGCATATCATTTTAAGGTAGGATAATTCTAGTCTTAATGCAAGCCTCAAAATGTGTCCTTTTTTATATTTTAAAAATAAAAGGAGGAAAACAATAACAGACAGACAACATTTTACGAAATAGCAAAAAAAACAGTACAGACAGTACGGAGTTACAAAGTGGTAGGGAATTAACAATGCTTGTTGTATTATATATTCATATCTTCAAAGTGGTTTCTCATGAAAACAGATATAGACATGCGATGCTGATCAACCAAGGACTCATTGACAGTTTCTTTCAGCAAAGAAATACAAGACAGTAGAACAGCAATGTTAACTACCCTGCATATACATACACACAAAATTTCTCCTTCTTTCCCTTCTCTTTTCCCACATCCCAGTTGCACTTTACCTTTGAGTGCGTTCCTATCAGTTCACAATGTGTATCATATCTCCTAGTTTAAAAGAACTCTTGCAGGTTTTACACTAGTGAAACAATGCGGTGCTTGCACATGTATGTTTGATTTATTTCACTTATGAGTATGGTCTCTAGTTGTGACCATTTACCTATAAAAGCCTC
>NW_004955437.1:1283028-1289081 GCF_000276665.1 Chinchilla lanigera | reverse complement strand
TTGACACTGAGAATGCCTTTGGTTCACTTTGGGGGAGCTCTGGTCCTCACTGTGAGCATCACTTCATGGCTCCAGAGGAGAAGATAGTGCACTGCCGGTCTCCTGAGAAGCTTGCTGCATTGGCTTTCCTGATGGGAACTTGGCCATCTTGATCATCACAGGAGCTCAGGACCTCTCTCTTGCTGAAGATGGCTGTGGTACCTTTGGGGGAGCTCTGGTTCTTACTTGAGCATTGCTTCCGGGCTCCAGTATACTCCTCCCTCAGCCTGCTAGCACAGATCCTTCATCCTGCTGGCACAAACTTTCTAGATTCCACAACTAACCTTTGGGCCTTCCCAGGGCATATCCATAAAACACGGCTGCATGAGATATTGTTATGGGCTCTGCACTTGCAGTTGGATTTGTGGGAAGCATTGTTATGAGCTCTAGGTCTTCAGCTGGACTCATGCAGGACATTATCACAGGATCCAGGCCCTCAGCTGTATTCTCGGTCTTAGTGTGTGGACAGATTTCCTGCACTCTTTTATATATCATTCTTTGGGTGACTATTGTAAGTAATCTTATAAAAATATAATCTGAACTAAATGAATAAACTGAAGGAGAGTTCTTAACTTGAAAGACTTAAAAAAGGAATAGCTACAAAGAAGCCTAAATTTTCCCAAATTTCAGAAATTAACAAATTCTGCTTGAGAAAAATTTCTTTTTGTGTGTGCCATCTGCTGAATGTCTACATGAGTGAAAGATGGAGCCTGGCACAAAAAAGGGATGGAAACCAAGTAAGAAGAAACCAGCAAAGTTTTTGTGTTTGTTCATTTGTTGTGGCAAAAGAAAATGGCCCCTTGTACCCTGGGCCTTGTGAAGGTTAAGTAGGCACTCTGCTACTCAGACATAACTCTTTCTCATCAGCAAAGTTGTAAATACCCTGTGGGCTTGCATGGGAGAAATCTATAGAAAATGCAAAGTAATGTCTTACATTAACTGCCAACTGAAACTCCTTTCAGAACTTTTCTGAGCTATGATGGTCATGTGGGAACTTGGAAGGTAGATAGAAGAAAGTAAAAAACCTTCCATAGTTCAATGTAAATAAGTATCCATAAATAAATCTAGATATGAACAATATTTTCAACCATGTTGATTGAATTGGACATTCTAATTAAAAAAGATTGATAGTATCCAATGACTGCAGAATATGCCTTTTTAAAACTTGTCCAAAAAACTCAAAACCAAATATATCCTGTAGACATATATCTATTTGCAATAACTATAAAGCATAAAAACCATACAAGTTACACCTGTGGACCCAGTCTTATCAAATTGCAAGTTACAAATCCAAACTTCTGAGAAAATTTCCAGCACATATAATGGAATTTTTCTTTGTAATAAAAAGAATAATTTCTATATTAATTTTTATTAGTACATGTTTGCAGTACATGTAGTTGACAATACTAATGGGAAGTGGGTACAAGTACATCATATAAACATGTATTTTTTTAATCCTCTTACCTTTCACTACCCTTTCCATTCTCCTCCTTTAATTTCCCTCACTTGATTTTCATTCTTCTCAGTATTATTAATCCTAGCACATGCTTATGAGATATAATGTTTGCATTCAGTGAGGTCATTAGGTTGCTGTAAATGACGTATCTTTGTTACACTTGTGTCTCCTTCCACTCCCACTCACCCATCACCCGTGCCCTCTTGGACCCCCTCCCATTTGCAGAGATCATCCACTTATCTTCTGTCCATCTTTTAATACTCTCTTTGTTTGTACTTTGCCTTACCCAAATTAGTGAAACAATGTGGTATTTAAGCTTGTGTGTTTGGTTTATTTCACTCAAAATTGTATTTTCCAAGGGCATTCTTTTTCCTACAAATGTCTCAATGTTGTCCTTTTTTATAGTGCAGTCGTGTTTCATTATGTATAGCTACCATATTTCCTTTATCAAAGCATTTATTGATGAATATAAAAAATGCTTCCAGGAGGCAGCTATTAGGAATAATGCTGCTATAAACATTTGCATGCATATACCATTATAGTATACTGTCTTAAGCTCTTTGGGGAATATACCTAGAAGTAGGGGAGCTGGGTCATATGGAATTTCTAATTTCTCCCCAGCATTTGTTATTTTGTGATTTCTTTTTTTTTTCAAAGAGAATAATCAAATATGAACTATAGAAAAATATCAACCACATAGACAAAAACAAAACAAAACAAAGCAAAACTAACAAAAAAGATACAGGGTTTCAGAATAGGAGTTAATAGTGGTTGTTATACTACATATTGCTATCTTCAACGAAGTTGCTCAGATTACCAGATGCAAGAATGCAAGATTGAGCAAACCATTAAAGAGAATAAAAAATAAAAACAAAAAAAATTAGAAATGATACAGAGATTCACCTGACAAGATGGTAGGAATTCACCAATGGTTGTTATATTCCATATTGTCTTCAAATTAGTTGCTCAGATTATCAAGTATAAGCATACAAAACTGGTCAAAAAGAAGAAAAATAGGAATTAATTGTTCCTTTTAATAAACCATTAGACATCAGCGGTACAGTTATCCCAGCTATCATTATATATATGTATATATGTATATATTTTTTCCCTTCCTTCTTTCTTTTTCTCCTTTCCCTCATCCCAGTTGTCCCGTCCTTTGACCAATTTCTTTCCTTTTCATAATATCCATTGTGCATGTTAGGTTTTATTTACTCTTTCAGGTTCTTACACTAGAGAGACAATATGATGTTTTCACATGTGGGCCTGATTTATTTCACTTAAGAGTATGGTCTCTAGTTGCTTCCATTCACCTATAAAAGCCTCGAGTTTATCTTTCTTTATAGCTGAGTAACACTCCATTGTATAAAAACCCCACATCTTTCTGATCCATTCCTCAGTTGGTGGGCATTTGGGTTGTTTGCAAGACTGAGCTATGACAAATTGAACTGCTATAAACATGGGTGCACATATATCACTGTGATACGATGTTTTTAATTCTTCTGGGAAAATACCCAGAAGAGGAATAGCTGGGTTAAATGGGATTTCCAATCCCAGTTGTGAGGAATCTCCACACTGATTTTCACAGTGGTTGCACCAATTTACACTCCCACCAGCAATAGAGAAATGTTCCTTTTCCCCCACAGCTTCCCCAGCATTTGTTATTGGTTGATTTCTTAATGCTAGCCATTCTTTCTGGGATGAGATGGAATCTCAGTGTTGTTTTAATTTGCATTTCTCAAGTGACAAATGATGTTCAACATTTTTTCAAATATTATTCTCCATTAGTGTTTCTTCAATTGAGAAGGGTGTATTCATCTCAGATGCCCATTATTGTACTGGGTGTTTGAATTTTGGGAGCCTGATTTTTAAAAATTCTTTATATGTTCTAGATAGAAGTCCTTTGTCTGAGGGCAGTTGGCTAAATTTTTTTTCCTAATTTGTGGAATTTATTTTTACTATGTTAGTGATTCCTTTTGATGTGCAAAAACTTTTCAATAAGATAGATCCCAGCTGTTGATTCTTTGAAGTATTTCCCACGCAGTTTGGTTTTTGTTCATGAACTCTCTGCCTGCTTCTATATTTTCAAGATTTTTACCTACTTTCTCTTCCAGTAGATTTAGTGTTTCTGTTTTAATATTTAGATATTTGATCCATTTTGACATAAGTTTAGTGCATGGTGATAGACATGGGTCTAGTTTTAGTCTTTGACATGTGGAAAGCAAGTTTTTCTAGTATCATTTATTAAAGAGGCTATCTTTCTTCTAGTGAATGTGTTTGGCCCCTTGTCGAAGATAAGGTAGCTGAGTGTGGTTGTAGCTGTGTCTGCATCTTCTAACCTGTTCCACTGATCTTCAGGTCTGTTTTTGTGCCAGTACCATGCTGATTTTATCACAGTAGCTTTATAGTACGATTTCAAGTCAGGGATTGTGATGCCTCCTGCCTTTCCTTGGTTTTCCAGGATTGCTTTTGCTATTCCAGGCCTCTTCTGGTTCCAGATGAATTTTAGGAATGTTTTCTCTAGATCTGTGAGGTATACTAATGGTATTTAATTTGGATTGCATTGAATATGTACAATAATTTGGGGAGTATGGCTATTTTCACAGTGTTAGTTCTTCTTACCCTTGAGCAAGGAATATCTTTCCAGTTTCTGAAATCCCTTTTGATCTCTTTTGGCAGAGTAGCATAAATTTGACTGTATACATCTTTTATTTCCTTTGTTAGATTGATTCATTAGTATTTCATTTTTTAGATGGTATCATGAAAGTTGTGGTTTCCCTAATTTCTCTCTCAGTGTGTTTGTTGTTTGTGTACAGGAATACTGTTGATTTTTGAGTGTTGACTTTGTATCCAGGTGTGCCACTGAATTTGGTTATCAAATCTATAAGCCTTTTTGTGGAGTTTTTGGGGTCTTCTCTGTAGGGTATCATGTCAACTGTGAATAATGATAGTTTCACTTCTTCCTTTCCTATCCTTATTACTTTTACTTCTCCCTCTTGTCTAGTTGCTTTGGCTAATATTTCCAAAACTGTGTTGAACAGGAGTGGTGACAAAGAACATCTTTGTCTTGTTCCTGATTTTGAAGTGAAAGCTTTCAATTTTTGTCCATTTACTATGATGTTGGCTGTTGGTTTGTCATAGATGGCTTTTATCAGAGTGAGGTCAAGTCCATCTACTCCTATTTTCCATACGGTTTTTATTATGAAAGAATGTTGAACTTTTAAAAGCTTTTCCTGCATCTATTGAGATGATCATGTGATTTTTGTCTTTGACTCTGTTGCTATGGTGTATTACATTAACTGATTTGCATATATTGAACAATCCCTGCATTCCTGGCATGAATCCCACTTGGTCATGGTGTATAATCTTCTTATGATTTGTTGCATTCTGTTGGCTAGTATTTTATTGAGAATTTTTGCATTTATATTGATTAGGGAGATCGGCTTGTAGTTCTCTCTTTTGGTTGGGTATTTCTCTGGTTTTGGTGTCAGGGTAATACTTGCCTTCAGGAATGAGTTAGGAAGAATTCCTTCCCTTTCAATTTCATTAAAGAGTTTGAGAAGAATTGGCATTAAATCTTCTCTAAATTTCTTGTAGATTTCAATTGTGAATCCATCAGGATCTGGGCTTTTCTTCATGGGTAAGTTTTATTACATTTTCAATTTTGCTGGCTGATACTGAATTTTTCAGGATTTTTACATCACCTTCATTCAGGTTTGGTAATTCATATTGTCTAGGAATCTGTTCACTTCCTCTGTTTTTTCCATCCTATGAGAGTAAAGATTTTCAGAGTAGGTATTGATGATCTTCTGAATTTCTACAGGACCTGTGGTGATTTCATCCCTTTCATTCATTATTGCACGAATTTCCATTTTTTCTTTCCTTTTTTGGCTAAGGTTGGCTAGCATTTTATCTGTTTTATTTACTCTTGCAAAGAACCAACTCTTTGACTCATTAATTCTTGGTATTGTTTTCTTAGTCTCAATTGTGTTAATTTCTGCCCTGAGCTTTATAATTTCCTGTCTTCTTTGGGCTTTGAGTTTGACTTGCTCTTCTTTTTCTAGGAGCTTGAAGTGCACCATAAGATTGTTTATTTGTGCTCATTCTGTTTTCTTGAGGTGGAAATTCACTGCTATAAATTTCCCTTTGAGGTCTGTTTTCATTGCATCCCACAGGTTCCTGTAAGTTGTGTCTGCATTTTTCTTTGATTGTGCGTATTGTTTAATTTCTTCTTTAATTTCCTCTGTGATTCATTGGTTGTTTAGGAGGGTGTTATTTAATGTCCATGTGTCCATGAATTTTTGTGATTTCTTTTTTCATTAATTGCCAATTTCATTGCACTGTGGTCCGATAGTATGTATAGGGTAATTTCAATTCCTTTGCATTTACTTAAGCATGTTCTATGTGCTAGGATATGGTCTATTGTGGAAAACATCCCATGTGCAGCTGAGATTAATTTGTATTCTTATGGTGTGAGGTGGAACACTCTGCAAAGGTCTACTAAGTCCATTTGTTCACAAGTTTGATTTAGTTCTGTTATTTCTTTGCTGATATTTTT
>NW_004955437.1:1278545-1280863 GCF_000276665.1 Chinchilla lanigera | reverse complement strand
TTTCTGGGATCTTGGTCCCTATATGTCTGGATATAGATTTATTTTGGTTATGGCTAATTGGAGTTCTATATACCTCACTTACATGTACGTTTGATTCTTTTTCCATGCTTGGGAAATTTTCTGCTATTCTGCAAATATTCTTTTTATGTCATTTGAGTTGACACCTGCTGTTTTGTTGACACCTATTAATCTTACATTGGTTTTCTTTGCTTCATCTTGCCGCTGTTGAATTGTTATTTCCTAGTTCCTTGTTATTTTTAAGAGATCCTTCCTTTCACAATTGTTAGCTGCAATGCTATCTTCAAGTTCGGAAAGTCTATCTTCAGTTTCTTTCAATTGTTTTTGCCAGCTTCAATAAAATTTTTAATTTTTCATGATATCTCTTTAAATCTTTTTCATGCATTCTAATCTTTTCCTGTATTGTTCATTCAAGGTTCCAAAATTTTCTATTCTTCTCCATTTTCTTATCTATGTCTTCTTTAGATGTGCTGAGCAATTCTTTCATTATTGTTGTCATTTTTTTTTACCTGAGACATTATTTCTGATCTGATTTATGGCCCAGTGGAGTTGTTTCTTTAATTCAGTTGCTATCGTTTCAGAAATTCCAGGTGTATGGCTTTCAAGCTTTTCTGTGTCAATGTCTCCTGGACTTGTTCTGGCTGGGCTGGAGGTCTGAGATTTCATTTTGCTCTTTTTGTTTTGTCATTTCTGAATATCTGAAGGTCCCTGTAGCCCAGTCTCACTCCCATGATGTTGTGGGAGTGGCAGTGCAATAATCTGAATGTCCATGGTGCTCAGTGTGGCTCCTAAGATGGTGTGTGTGGTCAGGGTGTGGTTGCCAATGCTCCCAAAGTTGTCTGGTGTTCAGTTGGCTCCCACACCAGTGAGGAAGAGGTGGTTGCACAGTCACTGAGGCTTCTGAAGCTGCTCAGGGCTCAGCTTGGCTCCCATGTAGGGTTCCCAAAGCTGTCCAGGGTTCAGCACCACTTCTGTGTTGATGCAGGTGTGGGCTGGTTGTGGTCACCTAGGTTCCCATAGCTGACCAGGGTTCAACCTAACTTCCATGAGGATGCAAGGGTGGGTATATTGTGGTCACCAAAGCTCCTGAAGCTGCTGGGGACCCAGCCCAGTTCCTATGCCAATGGGGGGAAAAATGCTGCAGTCTCTCAGGCTGCTGAAGCTGTCTGGGGTTCAGCTCAGCTCCCATGATGGTGCGGTGGTGGGGAGTGGCCACTGAGGCCCTGAAGTTGTCTGGGGCTCTGGCTGGCTCTCATGCTAGTGGGAGAGGGATGAGTGTGGCTCACTGAGGTCCTGAGGCTGTCCACATTCAGCCTGGCTTCTGCAAGCATGCATGGGTTGGTGGGTTGTGATCAAGGCTCCAGATGCTACCCCAGACCTAGCCTGGTTCCCATACCAGTGGGGAAAGGGTGATGACATAGTCACCCAGGCTGCTGAAGCTGCCTGGTGTTCTGCTTGGCTCATTTTGTGATTTATGGATCATTTCCATTCTTTCTGGTGTAAGATGGAATCTTAGTGTTGTTTTAATTTGCATATTTGTAATGGCCAGAGATGCTGAACACATTTTCATATACTTGTTTACCATTTGTACTTTTCCTTACTCAAGTTTCCATTCATTTCACTTACCTATTTGTTGATTGGGTCTTCTCTTTTAAGTGGTCTAATTTTTTGAAGCTTTTATATAGTGTATATAATAGTCCTCTGTCCGAAGGATGGCTGACAGGTTTTTTTTTTTTTCAATTCTATAGGCTGTCTCTTCACTCTAATAATTGATTCTTTTCCATACACGATGTTTTTAATTTTTAATTTTCTGCACAAGAGGTTTTAATGTAGCCTCATCTGATGAGTCTTGTAATTTCTTGTGCAGTCACATCTCTGTTCAGAAAATCCTTTCCTACATGTATGAATTCAAATGTTTTATCTATTTTGTTTTCTAGTAGGTTCAATGTTTCTGTTTAAATGTTTAAATCTTCCATCCATTTTGATTTTAACTTAGCACATGATGAGAGATGTGGTCCAGTCTCAGTCTTCTGCAAACAAGTTTCCTGTTTTCCCAGCTCCACTTCTTGAATAGGTTATCTTTTTCTCCATCATATGCTTTTGTTCCTTTGTCAAAGACTAAGCAGCTGAAAGTGTCTAGTGATATTTCCACTTTGAAGAGCTTGAGGAGTATTTGTGATATACATCCTTTAGGAATATTGGTGATAACTGTAGAACTGCACAGTGAATCCATCAGGATTTTTTTCAGTTGATGGATTCATTTTTACTGTCTATTTCATCACTTGTTATTGGGTTGTGGA
>NW_004955437.1:1233530-1278005 GCF_000276665.1 Chinchilla lanigera | reverse complement strand
GTGTACCCTGCACCACCTGAAGTACTAGATCAAGCAGTCCATGAACTGCTGACACTGCAGTTTTGTGACTGGGCTTTGCACACTTCCTGACCTCCCAGAGGTCACAGAAACAGGTGGTCAGTGATCACCACCAGTGCAGCCTGAGTCTGGCTCCTGCATGCTCCCTGATCTGTCTGGAGACACTGAATCAGGCAGTCCACAAACTGCTAATCCTGTGGTTTGTATTTAGGCTCTGCCAGCACCCTGAACTATCTGGGGACACAAAACCAAGTGGTCCATGATCACGCCACCAGTGCAGCCTACTTCTGGGTCATATGTGTGCCCTTAGCTGCCTGGGGTTACTTCAGGAGGTGATCTGCAGACATCATGGTTCATGTCTGGGACATGGGAGAACTAGGTGCACTCTGCCAACCACTGGAAGACCTCAGAGTGAGCAGCCCATCTCAGCAGCCACTGAGGGGAAAGTCTAACCACCAGGATAACTAGGGATGCTTGCAACCTTTGCTGAGCTGCCAGGGAAGAGAGAGACTGGCACTCTTCTTCCAGCATCACACATAACAAGATGAAGGACTAAAATGCAATCTCAGAACTCCAGCCCACCTAGAACAAGTCCATGAGATATCAACATAGGAGAACTTGATAAACACACACCTGGTGTCAAAGCCATTTTGCTTTGACATTGTACATAGACACATTGTCTCTTTAAGATGCTGCTGAAATTGTAGAGAATATAGCCAAAACAGTAATAAACAATGACTGATATGTATTGGCTTACCTTATCATGTTATTTTCCTTTTGATTCCCTACTTTCCCACTCTATTTAATTGCTTGCTCTGATTGGTGATTTTTTTCTATTGTTGTTCTTGAAGTTGTGGTCATTCTTTTCCCTCTAGAGTATTTTGCAGTATTCTTTGTAAGGTTGGGTTGTTGGTCATGAATTTTATCAGTTGTTTTTTTTGTTGTTGTTATGGAAGTATCTTATTTCTCCATTAATTTTGAAAGATAATTTTTCAGGGTACATCAGTCTGGGCTGGAAGTTGTTTTCTTCCAGGACCTGAAATACTTCACTCCAAGTTGTTCTTGACTTTATGGTCTGTGTTGAGAAATCTGCCATGATTCTGATGAACTTTCCTTCATAGGTGATCTGTTTCTTTCCGGTAACAGCTTTTAATATTCTGTTCTCTTGCTGAATTTCTGGGATCTTTATAATTATGTGTCTGGGTGTAGATTTATTTTGGTTATGGCCAATTGGAGTTCTATATGCCTCACTTACTGTATGTCAGATTCTTCTCCCATGCTTGGGAAATTTTCTGCTACTACTTCTGCAAATAGTCTTTCTTTGTCATTTGTGTTGACTCCTGCTGATTTGTTGACACCCATCAGTCTTATTTTGTTCTTCTTTGCATCATTTTGCACTTTTTTTATTTTAAAGAGAGTAGTACATGAGAAACAAACAAACAGAAAAATAGACCAGTAGCAGCATACCAGTATCACAAACAAACAAATCAAATCGAGAACATTCAAAGTGATACAGGGTCTCAAGACAAATTAATATAAATCAACAGTGATTGTTGCATTGCATCTTGCTATCTTCAGCTACATTGCTCAGATTATCAGATTCTTGCACCTTTTGTATTATTATTTCCTGGTTCCTTGTTATTTTTAAGAGATCTTGCCTTTCATGATCACTAGTTGCAATGCTGTCTTCAAGGTCTGAAAGTGTATCTGCAGTTTCATTCAAGTGGTTTTGCCTGCTTTCAGTAGAATTTTTAATTTCCTGGATATCTGTTTGAATATGTTTCATGCACTCTAATTATTTCCTGTAGTGTGCATTTAATGTTTCCATCATTTTTCTATGTGCCTGTATTTTTTTTATCTATGTCTTCTTTAGATATGCTGAGCAATTTTTTCATTATTGCTGTCATTTCTTTTTTACCTGCGAGATTATTTCTGATCTGATTTATGGCTTGATGGAGTGGTTTCTTTACTTCACTTGCTGTCATTTCTGAAATTTCAGATGTATGACTTCTAAGGTCTTCTATGTCAGTGTTTCCTGGGCTTGTTCTGGGTGGGCTGGAGGTCTGAGATTGCATTTTGCTCCTTTATTTTGACATTTTTGAAGCTCTTAAATTTCTCTGGGGCTCAGCATCACTCGCACAATGGTTGGAGTGTTGGGAGGCAGTTTGCTGCAGCTCTCAAAGCTGTCTTGGGCTCAGCCATGCTCCTGCAATGGTGGGGGAGCAGGGTGCAGCTCACCGAGGCTCTCAAAGTTCCCTGGGATCAGTGTCACTCCCACAGTGGGGGCGGGAGGGGCAGGGGAAGCCTCACCAAAGCTCCAAGAGTTCACTGGAGCTCAGCGCAGTTCCCCTGATGGTGGAGATGTGGGGCATGGGCAACCAAAGCCTCAAAAGGTGTCTGGGGTTCAGTGTTGCTCCCACAACTGTTGGGGGTGGCAGGGTGTGGCTCACCAAGGACTCTAATCACTCCTGGGCTCAGTATCACTCTCCCGACAACAGGAAGGCAGGGGGCAGCTCACCAAGGCTCCCAAAACTGTCTGGGCCTCATCATGGCTTCCCCGACCTGGGGGTGGGGTATGGTGTAGGGTGTGGCTCATATAGTTTCCTGAAGCTGCCTGGGGCTCAGCACTGCTCCCATGCCATTGAGGGTGTCGGTCCTGGCTCACTGAGGCTCCTGAAGCTGTCTGGAGCTCAGCATGGCTTCCACGACAGTACATTTTTCATCTGCACATCTGACATTCTTGGAGCTAGAACAACTTGTTTTCGTGGCTTGTCTCACACCTGTGATTGATATCCAGTTTTAGCTGCTCTCCACACCAGGCCAGCCTAAACTACATGAGACCTACCATGGAGACCGATGACGAGTGCCTGCTATCACTGATGCTTTGTAATAGGGGCTGGGGATTTAGCTCAGCAGCAAAAAGCGCCTGCCTGGCAAGCGCAAGGTCATGAGTTCGGTTCCCGGTACTGGAGAAAAACAAACAAACAAAAACAAAACAAAACAAAACAAAAAAAAAACCTGATGCTTTGTAATAGAGCTTGAAGTCAGGTATTACAATGGCTCCTGCTTTGCTCTTGTAGCTCAAATTGCTTTTGCTCTTCTGGTTGCATATGTATTTTAGGGTTTATTTCTTTAGATCTATAAGCACACTCTAAGTATCATCTTAGGGTGTGGGTACATATATATAATATAATTTGGTTTTTGAAATCTTTTTCTCTTTCCCTCCCAACTTTCACCCTCCTCTTTGATTCCCCTTACTCCATTTTTATTCTTATTTTAATGTTATTAATTCCAGCATATATTTGTGGCATAAAATGTTTACATTCTTTGAGATCACTAGGTTCCTGTAAATGGAACATCTTTATTCTACAGATTTTCCCTTGTACTGACCATCACCTCTCACCCTTTTTCTCTTGGACCCCTTTCCATTTGTAAGAGATCCATCTCCTTGTCTCCTTCCACCCATTTAATTTATCCTCTTGTTTTTGTGCTCTTGATGTTATGTTGACTAAGAATGCATTTAATCTGTTTGATAATTTTGGGGAACTGGCCAATGTGACAATGTTGGTTCTACCTATCCAGGAGCACAGGACATCTTTCCATTTTCTGATGTCTTCTTCAGTCTCTGTTTTCAGAGTACTGTACTTTCCTTTGTAGCTGTATTTCAGTTCCTTGGTTCACTTAATTTCTAACTATTTTGTCTTCAAGCTACCATAAATGGTATTGTTTTCATGATTTCTTCTCATTGAGTTTGTTATTGGTGTACACATTGTTAATAACTTTTGGGTATTGATATTGTATCCTGCTACATTGTTGAAGTTGGTTATGAATTCTAAGAGTTTTTGGTGAACACTGGGGTTCAGTGTTGCTCCCACAATTGTTGGGGGTTGCAGGATGTGGCTCACCAAGGACTTTAATCACTCCAGTTCTTTGGGTATTCTATGTAGAGTACCATGCCATCTGCATTTTGTGATAGTTGGAGTTCTTCCTTTCCTATATGTGCCCTTTTATTTTTTCTTTCCCAATTGCTCTTGCTAATGTCTCAAGTACTATATTAAGTAAAATTGGTGATAGTGGGTATGCCATTTAATAGGATGTTGAATGTTGGCTTTTCATATATATATACCTTTATATATAAACCCAGGTATATATATATGAAACCCTTTTCAGGTATAGTCCTTTGATACCTATTTTCCTCAGGAATCTTATCATGAAGGGATGTTGGATGTTTTTGAAAGCCTTTTCTGAATCTATAGATATGATCGTGTGGTTTTTGATTTTGCTTCTGTTTATGTGGCATATTACATTAATTGATTTGCATATGTTGGAACATCCTTGCATCTCTGGGATAAACTCACTTGGTCATGATCTATGTTTAGTTTGATGATGTGCTACATTCCGTGCATTATTATCTGGTTGGGGATTTTTGCATTTGTGTTCATTAGGGAGATTGGTCTATAGAATTCTTTTTTAGTTGGGTCTTTATCTCGCATTGGAGTCAAGGTGGTGCTGGCTTCCATAACTGAGTTTATGATCTCTGCATTTCTTTCAATTTCTTTGATGAGCTTGAGGAGTACTAGTGATACAAAATGCTAAATATATGTAGAATTCCACAGCGAATTATCAGATCCTGGGCTTTATTAACTTTGTAGATTCATTACTGTCTTTACTTGACTGCTTGTTACTCAGTTAGTCAGTGTTTTTCTTTTCCTTGGTGAGCTTTGTTCATTTGTATGAGTCTAGATATGTGTGTATTTCTTCAAAATTTACCAATTTGCTAGAATACAATTTTCCAAAGTAGTTACTTTCTTCTGAATTTTGTCTGTTTCTGTTTTTATTTTGCCTTTTTCATTTCTACTTACGTTGATGTGAGTCTTTTCTTGGTAAGTCTGATTAAGGGTTTATTTATTTTGTTTATTCTTTCAAAACACCAGCTCTTCAATTTGTTGAAGTTTTTAAACTTTCATTTGAGTCTCAATTTCATTCATTTCCACTCTAACCATTACAGTTTCCCTCCTTAAGTTCAGCTGAGGCTTGGATTATTATTATTTCTGAAATATCTCAAGATTCCTCAATGCTTTATTGACTTAGGTTAGCTCTGCTTTTGTGAGGGTGAGCATTGACTGCAATGAACTTTCCTCTTTTGAATGATTTCATAGTGTTCTAGAGGTTTCAGTGTGTTGTACAGTCATTTTCAATAACTTCTAGGAATTTTTAAATTTCCTTCTTGATTTATTTTGTTATCACTGTTTGTTGAGGAGAATGTTTTTAATTTCCAAAGTGCTTGTGTCTTTAATGTTATTTCTTGTGTCTTTTGTTTCTATTCTAATTGCACAGTGGTCTGATAGTACACATGGGGTAACTTTGTTTTTTTGTGTTTATTTAAACAGGCTTTGTTACCTAGTACGTTATCTATTTTGGAAAAAGTACACTGTGCTGCAGAAAAGAATGTACACACTTTAGTATTACAGGGTATTCTGTCAATATCAATTATGTTTTCACATTCAGGGATGCAGTGAGCTGATATTTCCTTACTGATTTTTTTAAATTGATCTCTTTCTTGGTGAGAGCAGGAACTCTAGATCCACACAATCTTTGTGTTAATATTTTTTGATTATTTATGTTCAGTGATATTTTTTGATGAAGGTACTTGTCCTGTACTTGTTGCAGAAATATGTATAAATGTAAAATCTCTTCCTGTTGGAGTGTTTCCTTAAGTAGTATGTAGTAAGTCGACTCAGCATGGAAAGGTTTTGAGATGGAGACAGTCTTGACTGGAAGAAACTTTTCCTTGATTTCTGGAGAAGAGTGGTAAAGAAAGAAAGAAAGAAAAAAGTGACTCTTTGCGCAAGAAATAAAAAAGTGACTCTTCCCTATTAGCTGTCACCCTCTCGAAGCCTATCATCAAAGCCTTGCTCTCACCTGGTCTCTGTGATTTGGTGTCATTGCCATCTTGAAGCAAAACACACCTCCTGGTTCTTGGTTACTTCTTTGTTCATGTCAGCCTGTTGATTGTCAATTTTCTTGACTTGTGCTGAGAAAAACCCATTGCCTTGGGTCATGGTGCATGACTCCCTCCTCTGCTGGCTCAGCATGGGTGTTGGGTGGGTGTCAGTGTTGGCTACAGTCATGGTGCGTAGTTCCCAAGTCCTATGCCTTCTGTTGGGCCTGAGAAGGTGTTGGTGTCTCTACTGTCTCTTCAAAAATGATTCTGAAGTCATTTTTATATTTATTAATAAAATAATAAAAAGGGGTGTAGTGTTAATAAGATGAGGAAATCATAAGAGAACCATTATTACAAGATTGAATGAAAACTTTTCCTTCTTTTCACTCTTTTCTTATTTTGTCTTCTCTCTTTTTCCATCCTGCTCTTCTTTTCCCTTCTTTTCCTCCTCATATTCCTCATTCTCTTTCTTCTCTCCTCCTCCTTCCCCTGTTCCTCTTGTTCCTTCTCCTCCTCTTTGTATGCCTGGAGATTGAACCCAGGTCCTTCACAGTGTACTGCATATCTAGAATATTTAAACTTTTATTTTGTGACCAAGTCTCACTAACTTCCCAGTCAGGGCCTGAACTTGTGATCTTCCTACCTCATCTTCCCAGAAACCTGAGATTACAGGTGTGCACATCATCCTGCTTGGACTGAAAACTTTTTTCCATAAAATATCCATTACCCTAAGGCAGAGTTAATATAGCAGACTGACTTGTGTCCTTATTGATCTTTCAGACCTAACTTACTTCCATTTAGACAGTCATTTGACCTTGCTGTTGGGTTAAATTTGTATGTGAAGAAACACTCAAGACCCTCCATTCCACATAGGTGGACACTTTTGCACATGTGTATTCTGGCAGTGATACTAAAATCAGTAAAAGCATCAGGAGATAAACTTGTAAGATCTCTCTATAGATGTTAACTTATTGACTAGAATTCAGTTTCTATTAGTGTATCAGACATGTCCTTCCAATCAGCACCTCTATTTCTGTCATTTTATCAGTTACCAGGGAACACAGCTCCTTGAGTTGTCCACAGAATCACAGCCTTTCCAGGGTATAAATATCTGAAAGCTCACGGTACTTTCATTGCAACTGTGAGAGGGTGAATAGTTTCCCATGGCCAGCAACACTAAGTTATGGTATAGTAAATATCAGCTTGAATGTCTGCAACTTTCAGTCATCATCACTCCACTCCTTTATTCTTGAACACCTTCAGAGATAGACATTTTCAACTAGCCCTGTCTTCAAGTGCAGGATGAATAGTGCCACAAAGCTTAAATTTGTGAATGCATTCCTGAGAGCTGGTTCATCATGGTGGTTGTCTTCTTGTTGCTGGGACAAAAATACCCAACACCCCAAGTTAAGGAAGGAAAGGTTTATTGAGCTCACAGATTGTGGAGGTTTCAGTCCATACTTGGCTGGCTCCAAGGCAGAGTGACACATGGCAGAGGGCAACCGTTCATGTTGGCAGCAAGCAGCAAAAGCAACAAGAGCAAAAGGGAGGAGCAGCAGAGAGTAAGCCTCTTTCCCTCCCTTATATTGTATGCAGGCTACCTGTCCCAGGGTGGGTGTAGTAATCACACCCATAATCGCAGAATTGGACCAGGAATCAATCAAAAATCTAGAAGCCTGCCCATGACTGCATGAGGTTTTGGGGGAACATCTATACACAAACCATAACACTGGTCTAATTAAAGAATTTCAGAAGTAATTGAAGCAATCTTTTATCACAGAACTCAGGAGACTGAGGCAGAAGGATTGCCATGAATTCAAGGCCAACCTGGGTAAGAGGTTGAACTAAAGGCCAGGCTGAACTAAATACTGAGACACTGTCTTACCCCCTCCCTCTAAAAAAAAGAAAGAAAAAACTTTACTTAAAACAAACTGAAACAAGCTTCAGAAGAGGACCTGCATTTTGAATCTCTGACCAGCAACTGATGATGCTATTCATCTCTGATGCTGATTGGTTCTTCAATCCTGAGGTTCTCCAACTCAGCATCACAGAAGTGAATTTTTGGTACTTATCATTTGGGATGTAAGCAGAGAGGATACATAAGTGAGATTTATCTGCCTCAGTCTGACCCAGTCCCGTCTTGCTCTCCAGTATGCTGTGTCTGTGGCTCCCCGGAGGCTCCTGCATGGCAGCTCTCACAGTGACACTGATGGTGCTGAGCCCTCCCCTGGCTTTGGCCAGGGACACACGACGTAAGTGCAGCCCTTAGCTGGTAAACTATGATAGGTGGGAGCAGGAATGGAGTTAACTTTCTTGCTTTGTCCAGGCCGAGTTCATTAAAACTTGTGACATTTTTTTTGCATGACTTCTTATCTTCATCATATAGATTCTTTCCACCAGAAGGAGCCTCTGTGTGAGTTTTTTTCCTGTGAGACTTATATAAGAAGAGAGTATGTTTAAAGTTTTAAGATATTACAGTTAAACACACATTGCCCTTAGTTCCCCTCACGATAGTCCCACTTGCTCTGAACACATCATATTCTTCTTGATGGATGTTGGATGGCACTTAGTAGCATTGACTGTATTCTTGAAAATCACAACTGCTACAGCAGACAGTAAAAGAAATCTCCAGAGCTGCTTCAAAATATGAGAAGTATTTTTTAGTTTATTTTCTTGGTACGTTGTAGGTATACATAATGATCACATTCATCATAGGGAATTTGTACCTGTGCATGATACATCTTACTCCTTTTTTTCCCCATGCTGCTCTGCTCCCTTCAGCCCCTCTTCCCATAATTATCTACAAAAGCTTTGTTTCCATTCTGTTCCTTCTATTCTCTTTTTTTTCTTTTCCCTTCCTTCCTCCCCCCACCCCTGTCTTATGACCCTTAATGTATGGGACACACATTCAAATATCACATTGTTTCTCTGGTGTGAGAAACCGAAGATATAAATAAGGATCAAAATATATAATAGATGTTAAGAAATTTTAAAAATTTGAACATTAATCATTTCAATCACCACTTTTATGTTTATATTATACATATATGTGTATGTGGTTTTATATATTGAAACTAAGGAAACACATGTGACCCATAAACTTTGTGAGAAACACCTTCACCTTATCACTTATTTAAAATGAATTTGAGGGGCTGGGGATTTAGCTCAGCAGCACAGCACCTGCCTGGCAAGTGCAAGGTCGTGAGTTCGATTCCTGGTACCAGAAAAAAATAAATAAATAAATAAAATAAAATAAAATGAATTTGACAAAACATTTTTCAAAAAATGTAGCTTTCTGACTTGAGAAATTCAGATATGGGATTGTGGGCCTGCATCATTATTTTATTTGATCTCATTAAACCTGCTCAGCAGCCTCCCATTCCTTAAAAACCAAAATCCTGGCATCAACTACAAGGCTGGGTCCACATGACATCCGATCTAATCTTTTCACATAATCTTTATCCTGTCCACTCATTTTCTGTGCTTCTGAGCCTTTTGCACATGGTACTGCCTTTATCTTCCCCCAAAACATAGTTCTAGACCACACATGTCCTCCAGCTCACTTGAACTGAACATTTCCTGGCCCATTCCACAGACATTCCTGAGTCCCTCCCTGGCACCCTGTTGTCATTTAGGTGTTCCTGCTCTTCTGTGTGAAAAGACTTCCACACTTCTGCCATCTCCCGCTCCTGCACAATTTCCCCTGTTTGGTCTGTGTCCTTCCTGCTCCCTTCACCAATGTGAACTCCTACCTGTCTGTTTTTGTGCCTTTGGGTTTGCAGGGGCATCGCAGAGTTAGAAGGAAGGAGACTGTGTAGCAGGAGGAGAGGGTCCCATGCAGGACAGACTGAAGCTCTCTGGGCTGAGGGAGAGGGCAGGATGTGTTTTGGGTGAAGCCTTCGAACAGAAGGTGTGGGGCAGGGTGGAGGGAAAATCCCAGTCCAGCCCCTGAGCCTGGGACTGGGCCAGCAGGGAGGGGTAGTTTTGGGAATGGGGTTGAGGAGGAGCGGTGTCCTCGCCCAGCGAGTTCCTCTGCCCAGGGGAGGGGAAGTGTGGACCCCTGGGTGCTGATGTGTGCCTGGCTGGCACTGTCCTCCCAGGAGGAGGCCTGTGACCAGGTCACTCCTCTCCCACAGCACGTTTCTTGAAGTATGCTAAAGGGGAGTGTCACTTCTCCAATGGGACTGAGCAGGTGCGGTTCCTGGTCAGCTGGATCTACAACCAGGAGGAGTACATACGCTTTGACAGCGCCTTCGGCAAGTTCTGCGCCGTGACTCAGCTGGGGCAACCGACAGTCGACTACTGGAACAGCCAGACGGAGTACCTGAAAAATGTAAAGGCTGCCGTGGACAGGTGCAGATACAACTATGAGATTATTGAAAAATTTACTGTGCAGAGGAGAGGTGAGTGTAGGGCCTGGGTAGCCAAGGAGAGGGAAGGAGGGAGGAAGAGGAAGGGAGAGACGTGGAGGGAGAGGAAGAATGAAGGGGAAATTGAAAGAGGGGAGAGTGAGAGATACAGGGAGACAGAGGGAGCAGGACAGGGACAGGGTGAGAGAGAGAGGGAGACAGCAGAGACAGGGAAGAAGTGAGCGAGAGAGGAATGAAGGTGAGGGAGGGAAAGAGGGAGAGAGCAGGAGAAAGAAAGAGAGGGAATGAGAGGAAAGGGTAAGAGAGAGAATGAGAGATGGAGAGACAGGAAGGGAGAAGGGGAAGGGAAGTGAAGAGGTACAGAGGCAGGGAGACCAAGTGGGAGGAAGAGGAGGAGAGGGAGATAGGAGAAAGAGAAAGACAGAGAGAGTGAGAGAGAGAGAGAGAGAGAGAGAGAAGGAGGAGGAGGAGGAGATGGTGGGAGAGAGTAAGAGAGGCCGGGAGGAGAGGGGGAGAAGTTGTCTGTCCTGATGTGTGGAACTGTGAGCAAACAGAAGTTGTGAGGGTTTATGTGAGAATCGATGGTCCTTGGGGAAGTGTGTGATTGTGTGTGTGATGAGAGCGAGGGGATGGGTGGGGGAGAAAGGCACTGTGTGCGTCCTGTGCCCCTGAGGCTGGCCCTAAACAGAGCAGGGGCTGGGCTGTGGGCACAGGAGGGGCTCGGAGGAGGAGGGAGGGGATGCCAGAGTAGGGAAGGAGGAGCAGCAGGCCCAGGCTGATGGTAAAGGGAGCAGGCACTGGGGGAAAGGCTGAGACATGCAAAAGCAGGCGAGGAAAATGTAGGCATCTTTGGCTGGGCTGAGGTTGCGGGTAAGACAGTGGGTGTCGGCAGCTGGGATGCTGTGAGGAAGCCGCTTACACAGTGCCCTTGGCTTGCAGCCTGCTTCGTGAAGCTCAGGAAACACATGTGCACTATGTGGGCACGTTTCAGGGGGCAAAAGTGTCAGATTAATGTGGTGGTGTGGAGGGAGACAAGGCACCTGGGGCCTTTTCCAAGGCTTCTTTTAGGTCCCAATTCCCTACTCTTTCTGATTTTTTTTTCTTCAGTGTATACACCTTTACACAGCTGAAGAGACGGTGAAACTGGTCCTTGATTATAGTTTTGTTACTTAAACTATACTGGTGTTACTATTTTTATAAACTAGTAACATTGAGGTGATTATGCATTATTCCTTCTGTAGTTGTAACTCAATTTCTGATTCCACTTGGTGAGATCTTTTTTTAAAATACTGACAATTCAGTTCTCCGTTAGTGTTGTATGTGTAGATAGTTCCTTTGTATATAGAAATCTGAAAAAGTATTCCAGTGTGCTATGTAAAATGGTATAAGGTTTGCATGTAACTTATGTATATCCCCCTTTGTATTTCAAATTATGTGTAAATTACTTATAATACTTAACACTGTGTGAATACTATCTACATAACTGGTGTATTCTTTAGGCAAATATGACAAGAAAACAGTGATTATGTTCAGTACAAAAACATATTTTTCAATATATACTCTTGGATATAGATGTCCACCTGTACTCTAAAATATTATCCGGTAATTTTTAACTTTAATTTTTTGATTTTTAAGGTTTGTCAACGTTTTCCCACACCTATTAGCAAGCACAGTTACTCTAAAAAATTATCTGTTTCTTCTCTGGGGCCTACTGCTTTACTGCTTTCTAAGTGATTTTATGGGTTCTTTATGCAGAAATATTCTTCCTATCTTCTTGTTATTTTATTCAGCATATTCTCCATTTTCTAGTTTATATTTCATTTCTGTTTAATACTGTTCACATCCAGAATGTAAAGATTTTACTTCATAAAATACATCGTAACATTGTTGGTAATGATTTACTCGCAGTCTTATATCTGTCATTTTCTGGCACTGTGAAAATGTGTCCTTTTGGAAGAATGCACCTAGTGAGGTTGGTGTTGAAAGGGACCGGAACAGGCATGAAGCGCACGTACTAATAAGTCCCAGACACTGTGCTAGCCACAAGGGTCAGTTCAGAAAGGAAGACAGATACAGCACCGTAACAATAAGTAGGTTTGTTTGGTAAGGGAGAGGCATTCCTCAGGTGAGTGAAAGAGGGGAATCTTCCTAAAGGATTGATTTTCTTTGCTGCTTTGCCTCTGCTCAGGACTCCTGAGCCCCCTGGAACTCAGTTCGGAGCCTTAGAGACATCTCTCTGCCCCTGCTTCCCTGTGTGCAGCCCTTCCTGGCTGGAAGTGTGACTGCACGGAGAGAGCATTCCCAGGGTTCCGTGCTCCAGCCCTCTCCTACTGCACCGCTCTCCCCTAGTTTTCCGTGCTGATGTGATTTTGATTCACACATAGGAAATAGGAGAGTAATAAACAAGGAAAATACATTGGTGGCTAAATTCTAGTCCATGCTCTATGTGTTTCAGCTGCTTTAATTTTAATTTAACACTATATGGTGAGTCAGTATCCTTATCTCACTACAAGTGAGAAAGCTGAGGTGCAGAGAAATGTAAAACCTCTTTCAGGATTAGCTAGGGAGAGGGAAAGCCTGGATTTGAACCCAGACAGTCTGGCTCCAGAAATCACACTTTTAATCAATTCTTCATTTACTTTGGAAACACTTGAAAACACTTTGTTTTATAACAAATGGTCAGGTCAAGCAAATCAGAAATGTAATTCTATTTTTCAAATCTCTTGTGTCCTTGCTTTGAGGATTAAATTGCAGGCTCAGGATAGATGTGAGGAGGTGAGTGAGGACTGGGTCTGTTGCTGGAGAGACCCCGAAAGGCAGCCAGCCAAGAGCTGTTCTGCCTTCCTGACTGGGTCTCTCTGCCTTTTCTCCTCTAGTTGAGCCCAAGGTGACCGTGTACCCCACAATGACCCAGTCCCTGCAGCACCGCAACCTCCTGGTCTGCTCTGTGAGTGGCTTCTACCCAGGCCACGTGGAAGTCAGATGGTTCCGGAACGGGCAGGAGGAGGAGGCTGGGGTGGTGTCCACAGGCCTGATCCGGAACGGAGACTGGACCTTCCAGACCCTGGTCATGCTGGAAACTGTTCCTCAGAGCGGAGAGGTTTACGCCTGCCAGGTGGAGCACCCGAGCTGGAGCAGCCCTGTCACGGTGGAGTGGAGTGAGTGGGAAACCCCTCACCTCATAAGTTCCCCTCTCACAGATATGGGGTCTTCTCTTATCCTTGGGTGGTGGGTTTCCCCTCTTCACACAAAATTATGCATTTGCTCCATTTTCTCATCTCCTTCAGGATCATTCATGGGAGGAGAATTGGGAGCGTTTCTACAGACACTGGCACACATTCACCAGCCAGTTATGCCTGTCACATAGCAGAGAAGTGTTCCTCTTTTGAACCTTCTCACGTGATCATTAGGGATAGTCACCTCTTGGCCCTATCTCTAGATCCTGCCTCTGGGCTGGTCTTGTTTTTCGGGAGCAGCAGGTTCCAGGTTGTACACCGTGGTCTGGGAGGAGAAGTAATGCAGTGCCTTCCTGATGGGAGGGGAGTCCATCCTCAGTTCTGCCTTTCATGAACTCTGTCACTCTAGACGACTATTCAGCCTCACTGAGCTCCAGACACTGCACACATAGTTTGATATTTTAGGACTGTGAGATTTAAATGAACCAAGTGCATGAGATTTACACCTACTCAATGCAATTTTTAAATCTTTTTTCCCAAAAATGGCCAGTTTCAGCTTTTGAGTGTAGGAATCCTTCCTCTGGTCTTAAAATTCTGAATCTCAGGGTCTCAAAGAGGGAACTTGTGTTTGGGGTATTAAAAACATCCCTACACCTGACATCTCCTCTCAGGGCCACAGCCTGGATCTGCACAGAGCAAGATGCTGACCGGCATCGGGGGCTTTGTGCTGGGCCTGCTCTTCCTTGGGGCAGGGCTCTTCATCTGCTCCGGGAACCAGAGAGGTAAGAGGCCTACTGGTGTCTGTAAGGCTCAGCAGCAGGCAGAGAGCAGAGGCAACCTGGCGTGGGATTTACTGTGCCTGGCTGCAGGCCATAAAGCCTTCCGTAGGGAACAAAGAGAAGCGGCCTCCTTTTGTAGAGGTTGGAAGAGGCCAAAGGACATAAGACGGGAAGATCTTAAGAAACATCTGTGGTCGAAGCTCTCTGGCGGTCCTGCCCCTCAGCAGGCAAAGTCCTTGAGGATCCTGTGCGTATTTTCCAGTGTCTCCTGCTGCCTGAAGACCAGCAAGATTCCTTGTCCTATCTTTTATCTCCATTATGACATCCTGTGGTTGCAGACGACAGCCTCAGTGCTCAGCTGTGCTTTCACTGAGAGCAGTCCCTCTGCTGGCAGACAGGTTGGGGGCTGCATGAGTCACGTCCAGTTTTTGCCTCACAGCGGCCAAGACTTGCCGCATTCTTTTCTCGGGGGAAGATGCACTGCTTTCCTATGGTAGTTCTTGGTATTTTGGCCTCCCTGTATGAAGCCCTTCTTCCCTCAGGTTACTTCAAATTTCCTGAGAACTCAGAAATGAACTGTTTAGGGGTCTTCTTTGAAACCCAGGCATGGTAGCTTGCAGAGGGAAGGGACAGGTGAGCAGCCTAGAAATACTGAGTGGAGAACAGAGGGTAAAGAAAGAAGACCCACCGACCAGGAGATTTATGGGGCAGAAGCTTCCTTGCTCACATTCTCTTGGTTTGTGTTCCTTTCTCTGCCCTGCCTGGCAGGGACTGTGATTTCAGAGAAAACTCAAGTGGCAAATCTTGACACTGGTGACATTGTGTTTGGGGACAGGTGTTCCTTCATGTCTTTTAAAGTCTGTTTTTCCTCTCTTTTCCAGGACAATCTGGAGTTCAGCCAACAGGTAATGTCCTCAAATCTCCCATAGACAGATTTGCACTCCCTGTAAGGGACTGTAAAAGGCATGAGACATGAAATGGAGATAATGTGAAAGATTCTGGGTGCAAAGTTCTGATCTATACCACTCCTCCTGCATTAAACCTTCTTTGCTGCGTGTAACAAAGCCCTGTGCTCTGACGTAGCATTGACTCAGGGAGACTTGAGAGAATTTTACTTTTCCTCCTGCAGTGTTATCATGAGAGGGGGAAGCTGCATTCTGAGTGAGGTCTGGAAACACTGCTGTCTTCTGTCTCTGCAGGACTCCTGAACTAAAGAGATGGCGACAGCACTGAAGGAAGGACCTGTGTCCCTGCTTCTCCATGTCTTCTCCACATGCAGACAGACTTCCTGCTTGGCTCTCCTTCTCCCACTGGGAAAAGCTGTCCTAGTACTCAGGACCATATAGCACGCATCCTCCTGATGGCTTCCTGAGACCTTAGAACCTAGCTGGAAGTCCAGGCCCAGATTGCAGTATCTTCCCTTCATTCCATCCTGGCCCGTTTGTCCTCAACATTCACCTCTTCAGTGCTCCTGCACTCACCTTGTGCAGCATTGCTTTGTTACTTTTTTCTCAAATAAACATAGAGTGGAAAATCATCTGCTTCCTACAATTTTGAGGACAAAAAATAGAAGAGAACAAGAAGATAACATCACAATGCACCATTAGTTTTCATTTATGCATGATAAGTGTTGTGAGGGGATGCATATGTCACATTGATTGTGTTAGCCAGTTCCCAATACCTAGAGATGAAAACATCATATTCCATGAAATAAATGTATATAATTTTTTCTTCTCATGTAAAATACATTTTAAAATTAGATTGGAATTATAAACCCCATGCTTAAAAATATAAAATAGACTCAAACTAATTGAAACAAACTTGATCAAAATTATACGACAGGAAACATGCTGGAAAAGTAAAATACTTTGCTCAAAACATTGTAAAAGTCTTACTGCAAGTTAGTGTATAGATCTCCCCTGATAGACGTTGTCATATGCTGGCACAGAGCAGCTGGAGAAGCATTGGGGACAGCATACACATTGGTTGAGAAGATGGAGAATTCTGCTCTTCTGTTCCATTCAAAGAGTTGGTTTCAAATGTAAGTCAAATCAAAACGTAAATAATTCGGAAGTTTAGTTAAGAATAACAATCTCTTGAACATAGGTCTTTGCTCTCCTATATAGTTCCTATTTTTAAGTAAGTAGACTATGCATTATTATGCCTCATTTAAATTACCTCATGAGTTATTTGTACAAAGCTGATTTTCCCATTTGAACTTCATGGGCTGATAGTGATGTCCATTCTGTTACAATGTGAGTTGCGACTTTACTGTGACTTTGTTTCCCCAGTGGAAGAAATTATTTATGCCAAATTATGTAGGAACTGTGTTATTAAACTCTAAGGTGGGACTAAAACATATGACCAAAATTTCAGTCAAGATGCTTTATATTCCAAATAGCTGGTAATCCAATCTAATTGTTCTATTTTTCAACTTCCGATGGCAGGGAGAAGTTAGATCAAAATGGGTGTCTCAAAGGCTGCTCACTTTAGCAGACAGGTGGCCCCTGAAATGACCACGTAGTTTCATTCTTCTTCTCTTGTCCTCCACAGCCTGTCCTTGGTCCTGCGATGGCAAAGGGACAACTGCGGCACCTTTGGGTTTCATGTTCACAGCTTAAACCACTATGAAGTTGAAAGTCTTTCTTCTCGAGTGTTTCTGTAAGTAGCATCCGAACTTCTTCCAGAGTTCCCAGTCAAGCCACTTACTCATTCCTGGCAAGAAGCAGGGGATGTTGGTGACAGCTCTGACAAACCTTCCTTCAAACTTTGGGACCTGGCCCTGATGCCATGGGGATAGCAGCAGCAATATTGTATCTATTTTGAAAGAAAAAATTGATTGAAAGACAATGATTCAGGAATAAAGAATTGATAGTTTCTGAAACCGTTACGTTTACCACTAGTATTTTCAGTTGATTTTGTCATGCAGTCTGATGGATTCTTGGTAAGAACCCTGAATAGTTTTGTATCTATTTAAAAATATATACTGAGTATTAAGTGCCAGCCATTAATTCAACTATAGTAAACAAAATTCAAAACTATTGCTTGTTTTTGGAAGTACCCTAATATATAATTTTACAAGGGAATTATATTTCCTAAGTAATGTTTTAAAACAGATATAACAATGAAAATATGACCTCATAGCATGTTATAACATGGGGTATATCTATTTTAATATGTACATTTTGGTATTTATTCATTGTTGATTAAATACATAAGTGTGACTGTGGGCAGAATTAAAACAGCAGCTCTTTAGAAGTATTTTACGATACACAGAGAGTTTCAAATAGTTATAGAAAATGTCCCAAAGTTATTCCTTTCACAAACTGCCCTCTGATGAGCAAAAAGGAAACAAAGTACAAAATTAATCAAATATTATATTATTATCATTAAATATGTCTGAGACTAGAAACTCATATAAAGTTTTATGAGGTTTCAGATGAGAGTGTGTATTGCTAGTGCTTTGGAAAATAGCAATTTCTTACAATGTTACATAGTTTCTGTGCTGCCCAGCAATTCCATAACCTGGAATCATCCGTGAGAAATGAAAGACAAATCAAGCCAGAACAAAAATACATGTCACTGTAATGATGGGGGATACAATCCATAATAGTAAAGTTATAGAATCACCTTAGGTGTCCATCAAGGGGCAAATGGATGAAGAAAATGTGTTATACAGTCTATACACAATGGAGCACTATTCAGTGATAAAGAAAGACAAAATCATATTTGCAGGAAAATATGTAGAACTAATCACGTTTAAATCATTACGTTAAGAAAAATAAGCCAGAGTCACAATGACAAGTATTTTTCATGTTTTCCGCGGTGTGCAGAATCTCAGAAATGCAGCAGAAGCAACATGAAAGTAGAAGGGATACTATTGAACCATGGGAAGAGGATCAGAAGGAGGCAGAAAAAGGGTATGAGAGATTAATAATGAGACGCATATGACTGAAGTAGGTTGTATGCATGTGTGTAAGTCCTGCATTGAAACTCAATCATACATATGCACTAAACACAGACACACACACTCATGCACACGCAGGCACACACGCACATGATGTACTAAGTTTTAGGGCAGAAATGGCCACAATAGCCAAAAAACTTGAGGCATTCCAAATGTCCATCAGCTGGTAAACACCATGTTCTAAATTCACACAGTGCAATTACATTCCACAATATTTTAATACAGTCCAATAAAAAGAAACAAGCCGAACAAAATGTCATATGCTGCAAGGTGACATTTTGGCATTGTGTATTACAATATGTGCAAGAATGGACATTTGTCCCCTAGTAAGGAGACAGTCTGGTCAAATGGAGTATCTATTTTAGTTTTTTGAACAATCTCCACACTGGTTTCCATAGTGGTTGTACTAGTTTACATTCCCAACAACAATTTATAGGTTTTTCTTTTTCCTCACAGCCTCACCAGCATTGGTTATCGTGAGATTTTTGGTGATAGTAGGAATGACATAGTATCTAGGGTAGTTTTAATTTGCGTTTCTCTGATGTTCAGGGATGATGAGAATTCTTTCATGTGTTTACTGACAATTTTTTATTTCTTCTGAAAGGTGTCTATTCCATTCAGTTGCCCATTTTGTCATTGGGTTTTTTATTTTCACGTGTCTAATTTTTTGAGTATTTGTATATTCTTTACATTAGTCCTCTGCCCGTGAAGTAGCTAGTAAATATTTTTCCCATTGTGTAAATTTACTTTGTACTCTGTTGGTTGCTTCCTTTGCAGTAGTGAAGAATATTAACTAATTTGATATAATGACTGTTGGATCTTGTCAAAGGCCTTTTCTGCTTCTGTTGAGATGATCACATATTTTTGTTATCAGTCCTATTCATGCAATAAATTTCATTTTTTGATTTGCCTATATTGACCCATTCTTGCATCGCTGGGATGAATCCTACTTGATCATGATATATGATCTTTTCGATGATTTGTTACATTCTGTTTGCCATCATATTAGCAAGGCTTTTTAAAAATCTATGTTTATTTAAAAAGTTGGTTTCTTGACTTTTATGTTTGTATACTTGTCTGGTTTTTGGATCAGAATAACTTTAGCTTCCAAGAATGATTCTGGAAGTATTGCTTCCCTCTCAATGTTATTATTGTTTGAGGAGGTTTGGTTTTAGATCTTCCTTGAATATTTTTGTTAGAATCCTCCTGTGAGTCCATCATGTCCTGGGCTTTTCTTTTTTGGGTTATTTTTAAAAATTGTTGCTTCAGTTTCATAAATTATTATTGGATTGCTCAAGATTTTTAAGTCTTCTTGATTGAGTTTTTCCAGTTCATATATATCTAGGAATCTCAGTATTTCTTCTGAGTTCTCCAATTAGTTGGCATTTTATCTGTGGGTTAGCTGGCCCTTTTACTAAGTCCTAAATCTTTCTTTTGCTTTTCTAAAAGTCTCTTATTACAGATTGATTTTGGTTTCAGCATGTATGTCCTTCCCCTTTCTTCCAGTTACCTGTGTTCTTAGTTCAATTTCTCTAGGTAGCTTTGAATGAGGCTCCTCCTCTATTCAGCCATCTAGATTTTGTTTCCTAATCCATTCTGCTAATCGTGTATCTATTAATTGGAGAATTGAGAACATTTACATTGATAGTTGTAATTGATAAGTATTGACTTTTTCCTGTCATTGTGTTAATTTCTCATAGTTGTTTTGCTTTCTTTCCCTTCTACTTCATTGGTAAGCATACTTAGTGTACTCATTTTGTTGGACATTTTGGCATTGTTAGTTTCATTGTCTCCTTCTAGGATAGCCTTGAGAATTTTTTGCAGTATTGGTTTGGTGGTCATGGACTTTCACTTTTTCTTTATTATGGAGGCTGTTATTTTTCCATCAAATTCAAAGAAAATTTTACAGGATATAACAGTCTGGGTTGGCAGTTGTTTCCTTATGGAGCTTGAAATATTTCATTCCATAGTCTTGCCATGAAGAGATGTGTTGAGAAATCTGTTGCAATTCTGACTGATTTTCCTTGAAGTTATTTGTTGCTATTCTCTAGTAGCCTTTAGGGTTCTATTCTGGTGTTGGATTTCTGCTATTTTAGTTATTATGGGCCATGGAGTGGTTTTCTTCTTATCATAGGTATTTGGGATTCTATACATTCCACTGATGTGTTTGTTAAATTCTTTTCATGTCTGGAAAATTTTTCTGCTATTAATTATGTAAATGGGTTTTTAAAAATGTCCTTTGTGCTATCTGCTGATTTTTCACTAATTCCATTCCTCATGTATTAGACCTCTTTCAGTCCTCTTGCCAGTGTTAGATCCATTTCTCATGTTTTTTTGTTGATTTCTGAGGTATCTGTCATTAATTGATCACTGATCACCATCTTGCCTCTTGGTGTGACATGCTGTGTTCACACTGAATCCTTCTGCTCACCATATTTCCAATCTTCTGAAGTTCAGTTTGCAACTTTCTTATCAACTCCCATTTTTTTATTCTAGGCTTCCTGTTGTGCAACTCTTTTATTAGCTCCATTTCCTGTTTATTAGTGTCTTTTCTGTACTCACAGATCATTTTTTCCATTAGTGTCACTATCAGGTTATTTGTATCTTCTTCAAATTTCTCAAGCTCCTTATTGAACTCCTCTACTTGAGTTGATTCCTTTTCAGACCTATCCGCTGTGCTGCTCATGATTTCCTCACTCTGAACACCCCTAAATCAGTTTGCAGGGAGGTGGAGGGTTTTGGAGACAATTTGTTGACTTGTCTTTTCACGTTTCTGTTATTTTGTTCATGTTTTGCTCTGGGGTTCCCAAGTTCGCTGGACCACTGCTCTGCTCTTTGGGAGTGAAACACACAGTATTGTTTACAAACCCAGGCAATCCAGCTGTTGGTATAGAGAGAAAACCGATTGCCAGCCAACACTATATTACTTGGCTATAGTAGCAAATTCAGCAACAATGGCATCAAATGTCAACTGGTTGTTAACAAAACCTAAGAAATATTCATGAGCAGCCTTTAACCAAAACAACAGGGACTATGATTTTAGTGAGGACAATTAGGCCTCTCCTATATTGGCATTTGTACTTCAGGCCTTTAATTTCTGTTGGATGTAGGCAGCAGTTCCAGAGCTCAAACACATCACTACACTAATGCCTTCATACTAGGACTTCCCACTTTGATCATTACTCCCACCAAACCTGCACTCCAAGTTGAACATGTGCTCTGTGATCTTCCTGGGTTAAGCCTGGGCTTCCAGGGATACCCATAAGGTCCTTATTTTGCTGTCATGCTCTCAAAGTCTATCTTCTAAGCCTGGCTCTCAACCAGGTTCTTTGTAGAGTATCAGTTCAGTACTGAAGAGAAACTCTCCTGGTACTCGGTCACTTCTTTGGTCATGTTGGTCTGTTAGTTGTCACCTCCCTTGACCTGTGCTGTGAAGAAGCCTAGGGTCAGGGTGCATGATTTCCTGTTCTCCTGGCCCAGCATGCGCTGAGTAGGCATGAGTGTTGGCTGGGGGCATGGTGCACAGTTACCAAGTCCTCCTGCCTCACTGTTGAGCCTGGGTGGGTGTTGCTCTCCGCTCTGAAGTCACGTTATCTTTGATAAAAAGGAGATGTGTTCAGGAGCCTTGGTTGTGATTACTGAAGATAAGTACTATTTTTGTCAATTGCATTGAAAGGTGAGGCAGACAATGAGAACAATTTTTGAGGGAATTAAAGTTGATGCATAGAACCTGATTACAGAAATTGCTTTTTTAAAAAGGAGCAAAGTGCCAGAAATAATTTTAACAAAAGGTGAACTGTTATGTCTGGAAAATGAGTGTACACTGCTGTGATAGGACTGAGCTTGTGGAATATGGAGTGATCTATAACTCATTTCAATCTGGAGTGCCCAATTTACTAGATGTACCTACATACCAAAGTTGTTTAGTCCTATGAGTACATCCTTTAAATTTGATAGGGATGAAAAGAGTAGCTATCTTACTGTCTTAATGTAAGCAGTAAGAATGTGATGTATGCAATCCCTTTGAACAATTCTGAACACATTATAAAATTCTCCAATATCACACAGTATATTTTAGTGACTTTTTTATTACAGTACAGTGGTTACCCAGTCAGGAGAAATATTGAAACATACAAGGAGTGACTGGTTATCCAAACTGTAGTGGAATATAAATTGATGGAGGTCTTTCCATGTGTCATTGGCCATTTTGCATCTAAGACTTGACATTTACATTATTTTTTTTCAGATCAATATCTTTATCTGAATTTTTAAAAATTTATTTATTTATTTATTTTAAAAACTAAAAAACTAACAAAACAACAATGAAGACAAAATCAAAACAACACAAAAACAACAAAAAATGATACATAACCTCAAAACAAAATGATAGCAGCCATGGTTAATTCCTGACATTTACATTATTATAATGTGTACTACCTACCTACCAGTAAGAGTTATACTTCCCAATTTAGGTGAGCACAATTAGTGATGTAATTAATGTTTTTAAAATATACTATTGTATTTCTTAAACACTGTATAATGTATTTACTTTATAATGTAGTCTATATTTTTTCCTACTTACATACAGGGTAATAAAAAAGGGTTGGAGTGTTAATGAGCTGAGGGAATCAGAATGACAACCAAGATTACAGGATTCAGTGAAAACTCCTTCTGTCTTCACTTTATTCTTCTCCTTACCTCTTTCCTCCTCCTCCTCTTCCTTTTCCTCCTCCTCTGTTTATAGTAATGCAGACTGAACCCGGGTGCTTAGCACTGAGTTATATTTCCAGAAATTTTAAATGTATTTGATGACTGGGTCTCACTAAACTGCCAGCCTGTGCCTGAATTTGTGGTCCTCCTACATCAGCCTCCCAGAGCGCTGAGATCACAACTGTGCACCAGCATCCTGGCTGGATGCTACACTTTTTCACATAAAGTATCAATGATCCTAAAGCAGGGTTATTGTGGCAGATTGACTTGAGCCCTTAACTGATCTTTCAGACCCAGCATATTTTGATTTGGACAGTAATTCAATGCTGTTTTTGAATTAAATTCCTATATAAAGGAACATATGAGACCTTCCATTCCATATAGTTGGGAGCTCTTTGAACATGCATATTCTGGTGGTGATACTAAAATCGGTGAAATCATCAGAAGGCAAGATTATAAAGCCTTTTTATTGATGTTAGCTGATTACTTAGTAGTCATTTTCTATTAGTGTATCAAAAATGTCCCTCCAATCAACACTTATTTCTATTATTTTATCAATTACCAGGGGATCTACTCCTTTTGGTGCACACAGAATCAGACTTTCCAGGGTACCAGTATTTGAGAGATTACAGTATTTTCATTGCAACTGTGAGAGGTGGAATACCTTCACATAGGCAACGACACTAAATTATGGTACAACAAGCTGCAGATTGAAGATTGTTTACTTTCAGCCTTCTTGACTCCACCCTTGTTACTCTTGAACAGCCTCAGACACAGTGATGTTCAAGTGGCTCTGTCTTCAACTGTGGCATGAATCCTGGCACAAACTTGTGAGTGCATCACTGTCCAGCAAAGAGCTGGACAGGACCTTGTGTTTGCCAGGTGGACATTTGCACCACTGAGATATATCCCCAACCTGTTCTTTTTTATCTTTTTCTTTTCCTTCCCTCCCTCAACCACTCATCTCTTGACCCTCTTGGATCTATTCTTTTTTAAGTTTTGTACATGTCTGTAGTACAACATGTTTCCATTCCTTGTGTAAAGTTGGTACAAAACACATTCCAATTCCATTTTTATCATTCCTCCATTCTCTTCTTTTCTAGGTTCTGGGGCCACTTTATTTTTTATTTTTTTGTTTTTGTCTTTGTTTTTGTTTTTGTTTTTTTCTGGTACCAGGAATCGAACTCATGACATTGTGCTTGCCAGGCAGGCACTGTACAGCTGAGCTAAATCCCTAGCCTCTCTGGGGCCATTTTAATAGCAGTAATGGTAGCAATTATATAAAGCACTAACTGAAATCACATCCACAGACATGTACATCTGGGCTCAGATTGATGCTTACATATGCTTATGTACTTTTCTGGCATCACAAGTCTTTATTTACAACAGCTCAAGTGCCAGGGGTATAGCTCACTTGCACAGCACCTTCCTGGCAAGTGCAAGGTTGTGAGTTCAATTCCCAGTACCAAACAAACAAAAAAAAATACAACTGCACAAGTGGCCAGATTTTGGGTTGTAACATAAGATGTCGGTGCTAAGTTAAACCTAATATTCTGACCATAACACAAGTTGTTTGTATTTGAAGTTGTTTCATAACTTGAGAATCCACTTAGCTTCCTCTTTTGAATCCATATGAACATTAGGATGGTTTTTCCTGTTTTATAAAGTATGTGTTTGGAATTTTGATTCAGATTGTGTTAAATCTTTACAAAAATTTTGGAAAGATGGCAATTTTGACAATATTGATTTTACTGATTCAGAAATGGTATATCTTTCCATTGTCTGATGTGTTCAATTGTCTTTTTCAAAGTACTGTAGTATTCATTGTACTGGTCTTTTGCCTCCTTAGTTTAATTCTTCAGTATTTAATCTTTCTTGATGCTATTGTGAATGGTATTTTTTTCTAATTTCTTTCTCAGTGGGCTCATTATTTATGTACAGAAATGCTCTTGACTTTTGTTTTTTGATTGTGTGCCCTGTTATATTATTGAATTTTGATATTAACCCTAATATTTAGTGCAATGGTGGGAGGTTTCTGTGGAGGATATCATGTCATGTGTAAATAATGATAATTTGACTATTTCCTTTAAATATCCATTTTATTTCTTTTTTATTTTTATTTATTTTTATTTTTTATTTCTTTTTTATTATCTTATTGCTTTTGCTAATATTTTGAGTACCATGTTGAACAGGAGTGGCAATAGTTACATCCTTAACTTTTTCTGGTTTTATAGGTAAAGATTTCAGCTCTTTCCCATTTATTTTGATGTTGGCAGTAAGTTTGTCATCAATGGCTTTATCTGACTTAGATAAGATCCCTTTATTTCTGTTGTCTTCAGAGTTTGTTTCTTGAAACATCACATTTTCTGTTTTGCCAATACTATAAATTCTACACTAATGGTCTTGCCACATAGGTATGAATATAAAGTGCAACCTATAACCTCAAGAACCTAACAGTGGGATATTTAAACAAAAAAGGACACTGCTATCATAATATTGCTTCCTCTGCTGTGACAACTGACCATCCGTCTCCCTCCTGAGGTGACTAACCAAGAGACTGCTGCTTACATAGGGAAGACTGATGGGGTGAGTGTTAGAAAAAGAGGTTTTGTTTAAGATAAGATTGAGGTTTCTTTTGACGTTATGTAGATCCAAGAAGTAAATTGTTGAATTTATTTATCTGCAGTTCAGGATGAGGTCAAGTCTGAAGGTGTGTTTGTTGGCATTGTTGTGTCAATACCATATACTGTGTAAGTTCCAGAAAAGGCAAAGTTATTATGAGGAAAGAGGTCGTGTAGAAAACAAGGAAAGGAATCGGACCAGCAAAATGTTCTGAGAAGGAGGAACAGTGATTCTGGAGGAAAAGCAGGGGAATGTGATGCATGGAAGTCAAGGACAGTGAACTTTTCCCAGGAGGAGGGAGTTGCTAGTGCTGGTGAGGACTACAGAGGAGGAAAGTGGCAGGATAATGTTGTATTTTGTTAAAGTCTTTTTCTGCATCTTTTTGAGATAACTATGTGATTTTCATCTTTGCATCAGTCTATGTGATGGATTAAGGACTGATTTGTGTTTGTTGAACCATCCTTGCATCCCTACATTGAAGCCTACTTCATCTTGATGAATAATTTTTTGATGATGCATTGCATTCTGTTGGCAGCATCTTGCTGAGGATTTTTGCATATGTATTCATTTAAGATTGGTCTACAGTTCTCTTTTTTTGTGGGATCTTTGTCTAGTTTTGGAATCAGGCTAGACTAATTCTGGGTAGCCTTCAGGATTGACTAGGAATACTCTTTCCCTTTGGATTTCATTAAAAGGTTTTAAGAGCATTGGTGTTAGAATTTACCTGAAGTATTTGTGGAATTCATCAGTGAACACTTCTATACATGGGCTTTTTTAGATGTTAGGTTACTTGTTACTGCATCAATTTCATTGCCTCATGTTAGACTTTGCAGGGGTTTTAAATCATCTTAGCTAAGTTTTGGTTTTATATATATATATATATATATAGATGGGAATCCATGCATTTCTTTTAAATTCTCCAATTTTTTAAGAGTACAAGTTTGCAACTGATTGCTAATGATTTCTATTTCATCAGTATCCACTTAAATTGTAATAAGCATAGAGTTTGAAATCTATTCTCATGTACTTTCTATAGGATATTTCCTTAGTTGCAAGATTTCATCACAGGTGTCATACTGGAAGAGATTAAGCCTCTCTTCTCACCATCAATTCAGAAGTGTGATGTGTGAGCTATTGCTTGCAGTGAATTTAAGCCACACAAAGTGAAGTTGAGCAGCTAAAAAATAAATCTCTGATTATACAAATTTTTTGTCAAAAATAATTCACAACTGAAATGAACTTTTCAGAGATCCCAGGTTTTGGCCTTTTCACAGTTACTGTCTCATTACTTTTAGAATCACAATAGTTTTTGATATTCTTATATTAGACATTGTAAATAGTTTTTAGGAATATTATTCCAGAGTAGGGTGAGTTTTCCAGTAACAAATATTTATCCAGTATCATGTCCTACATGAGATATGATATTGGCAAAAGTATAATGTTATTTTTCTCTGATTATTAACTAATGCTAGTTCTCTCATCATGAGTATTTTAGATGGTGTCTTGGTTACTTTTCTCTAGTTGCTGGGACAAAGTACCTGATGCCCAAAATTAAGGAAAGAAAGGTTTATTTTGCTTACAGTTTGTGGAGGTTTCAGTCCATACTTGGCAGGTTACAAGGCAGAGTGGCACATGGCAGAGGGCTACAGCTAATGGCAGCAGAACACAGCAAAGCAACAAGCACACACCGGGGTGGAATGGCCTCAAGCAGCCTCTTCCTCTCCCTTACATATGCAAACTATCCACCCCAGGGCAGGTGTAGCTCTCACACCCATAATCAATCAAACTCTAAAAGCCTGCCCCATCACCTCATGAGGCTTTGGGGGGACACAGACACAAACCATAACATTCCACCCCTGGCCCCCCAAAGACTCATGCCCACCCCTTTGTACAAACAGCATTTAGTCCATCTGCAAGAGTTGCCAATGTCCTAACAGTTTCAGCATTGCTGAAGAATCTAAGTCCCAAGTCTCCCCAAAATGTAAGGCAAACTCTTAGCTGTGAGCCCCTGTACAAATGAAAAGTTAAACACTTCCAACATTCAATGGCATGAAATAAGCAGTACTATTCCAAAAGGTACAAACAGGGGGACACAGAGCATTGGGACCAAAGCAAGTCCAAAATCCAGCAGAGCTAACATCATGTCCTATACTTCCATGACCATCATCTGAAGCAATCTGTGGCACATTGTGAGCTCCAAAGGGCTTGCATGAGCCCACCCCTATGACACTTCTGGTGGTTACAGCTTCTATGGCTTCTCTCTTAGGCCTGCTTTGCTCCCTCCTTGCAGCTTTCCTTAGATGATCCACGGTCCTTGCTTTTCTAAACTTCTGAGGTCTCCAGGGCACCTTTTGCTTCACACTCACAGCCTCACACACCGCCCTCTCAGGGGCACACTGCCTGGCCTCCCAGGCCTTCTGAAATCTGGGTGGAAGCCTCTTAAACCTCAGAACTCTTGCATTCTCCATGCACTTAAAGCCAGGGCCACGGGGATGATGCCAAGGTCTGCTGCCACCTGGAGCAGTAGCCAAGTTTTCCTCTCTCTTGGCCACAGGGGTCTAGAGCCTGGATCATTGGGCACTCTGAATCCAATTCTGAGGAACAAATCCTCTATGCTGCCGCCATTCTGGAAGCTGGTGCGGCCACTGCCACCATTCTGGAACCTATTGCGGCTGCCGCTGCCTTTCTGGAGCATGATGATCTGAGGTTTCCTTCTCAAGGCAAGGTCTTTCACCTTTGCAGTTCTGAGGCTGCAAAGGGTGGAGACTTGCTGCTTCTTGTGATGTCCTCAGGCCATCTTTTCTATTCTCCGGTTCCTTCTCAGGAATGGAGATCTCCTCAGCTGTGGGAAAGAGAGGTCCAGAGGTCTGGTTGATGGCCGTGGCAGAGGAGCGGGTCTGAGCACACTCAGACTCGTCATGTCCTCGGCACACTGAGTGAGTCGCCCTGCCTAGGCTGTCCCCCTCTGACCTCTTACTTCCGCACAGCCCCCGGCCAAAAGCACCACCTCCAAACCACGCCCCTAGCCCCGCCTCCATTGCCACGCCTCTAGCCTGCTTAATAAAATGCCTGGTACTTCCACAATAAACCAGATCTGTGCCATCAGCCTAGTCTCCGGTGTCTTCTTTGCACCGTGTCGCCGCTTACCACGGGCCCAGGTCCCTCGACCCAAAGAGGTTCAACCTCACTAAGCTCCACCTTTGCAGTCCACAGCTTTACTGGAGCTTCCTTTCTGGCCAAACTCAAATTTTAATTAATCATCCTGCTGGGCTCTTTGTTCTTGATTCTCAATATAAATCTGCTAAAAGCCCCCAACAATAGCCATGCCACTTCCCCAACATCTGACTGCCTTGAAACTTCTTTTGCCAGATTAATCAGTCCGCTGCCACCCTTAATCTCAGTCTTAGGCAAAGCCTCTGGACATGAGCAAAATGCAGACAAACTTTCTGCCAAGCCATAACACACATCATCTGGAGTCCAACAACCAATGCAATCCTTCTTCCTAACAGAAACCTCCTGAACCTGGTCTTTACTGGCAGGATTCCTTTCAGTCTTCCGGTCTTTGGAGCTCTGATCAGAATCTCCCAGACAGAACAGCCCAAGTTGTTCTAGTGCTTCTGTTTCAGGTGACATCTCTGAACCTTTCTGAACACTTCCCACAAGCCACTTCCCAAGGCTCTTGAATCACATGGTCAGGTGTAGTCACAGCAACGACCCCACTCCCCTGGTACCAAATTCTGTCTTGGTTACTTTTCTCTCATTGCTGGGACAAAATACCTGACGCCCAAAATTAAGGAAAGAAAAGTTTATTTTGCTTACAGTTTGTGGAGGTTTCAGTCCATACTTGGCAGGTTACAAGGCAGAGTGGCACATGGCAGAGGGTTACAGCTCATGGTGGCAGAACACAACAAAAGCAACAAGCACTAAAAGGGAGGAATGGCGGCAGGCAGCCTCTTCCTCTCCTTTACATATGCAAACTATCTACCCCAGCGCAGGTGTAGCTCTCACACCTATAATCAATCAAACTCTAAAAGCCTGCCCTATGACCTCATGAGGCTTTGGGGGACACACAGACACAAGCCATAACAGATGGTTTATAGCAGTGGTCTCACCCTGGGAGAGTTTTGCATCTTGCTTCCCACATTCTGACCCTAGTCACTGGAAGAGAACATTTGGGGAATTTTCCCTTCCAAAACATCACTAATCCAGAGGTTGAAACATTAATTTCCACTGCCTTTTTGAATAATAATTCCAGAGTCATGTGTCATGCAAATTTCCCCCTTTTGGTTCAGTTCATCATGGTTTATTTAAGTTTGTTTTATTAGAAAACAACAAAGTAAATATATTAGACAGTTTTAGAAATCTGTCACTGTCTTTATGAATATATTGTCAATGCAGGTGGAAGATGTTTACTTTTTATCTTTGAGCCTTTTCAATGTTTCTTCCTATTCCATGAGTTCTTAGTCATCATTTCCTAATAATTTTTCAGAAATTGTCTTTATATGTCATAAAGTGAAGACTGCCTTCATAGTTTGGATGTGGAATGTCCCCAAAATCCATGTGTCTTGGGTTTCAGCTTGGTGGGCACTGGAAGACTGGGGCCTACTGGGAGGTTTTAGGTCATGGAAGGGGAGCTCTCAAAGGGGACTGTTGCATGCCAGTGTCTTTCCTATCATTCATGCCCCAGCCATGAGATGAATATTTTGTTCTGTATATACCACCTGCCATGACATACTGCTCCACAGGGGCAAAAGCAATGGATCTGCCAAACCGTTGACTGAAACATTTCTATCCTAAGCCATAATAAATCTTTCTTCTTGTAAATTGGTTATCTCAGGTAATTTGTTGCAGAGATGAAAAGCTAATACAATAAGCACAGTTTTTTTTTCCATAACACTCTTCAAACTTTTACAATTTTATCTATATTTTTACTACTGGTAATGCCAAATGGTTGCATATATTTGACCATATTTGCTATAGTGTTTTAAAATATCTTTTAGACATTTTCTTGGTGCAACTGAATGTAGAGCCAAAACTATATATATATATGTATATATGATTTAGAAGGTGCCATTGAAAAATGCAGTGTGTTTAAATTTACTAAAATTACAGTTAAACACACATCAACATTAGTTTCCCTCAAAATGTTCCCACTTGCTTTGAATACACTTATCCCACTGTTCTTGGCTCCTTAATCAATTCAAAATACTTCCCTTTCACGGTCATTTTGACATTCAGGATGAGGCAGAAGTCATATCATGACAGATCTATTGAGATAAATAAGGCAGATGAGGATACACCGTAACTTTTTATGAGCCTGCCTTGCTGTTAGATGTTGGCTGGCACTTGGTCCCAAATTTCACTATATCTTTTTGAAATCACACTCCCTAAGTTCAGTAAAGATGGTTTCCAGAACTGCTTCAGAATGTGGCCAGGATGATGGGATAAGTATGTTCAAAATGAAGAATAATTTTACAGGGCTAGTAACAATGTGTCTTCTCTTGTAAGAATTTTTAAAAATTTAAACATGAACCATTTTTTCAATGATGACTTGTATGCATGTATTACATATATATGTATATATAGTTCTCTTCATTGATAATAAGTGAATGTACATGACCTGTAAGATTTCTGAGATACATGTAACCCTAACCCTAACCCCATTGTTCATTTAAAATGAATTTGGTAGCCTGTTTTTAAAAACATGTGGCTTTCTGAGATTTTTGCACTGAGAAATTCAGATATGGGATTGATTGTGCACTTGTGCTGGAATAATGACTCCAGTACCCTTAAACTTGCTCAATACCTCCCAGTACTTAAAATCTAAAATCCTAGCATCAGCCACAAGGCTGGTTCCATGTGACACTGGGCCTAATCATTACCCCTTTCCACCTCATTTCTGTGCTTCAGTGCCCTGTTGTCTTCTGGTTTCCTAATGAAGTTCATGAATTTTTTTAACCTTTTGCACATGATATGACCTTTACCTTTCCCCAGAAACATAGACCTAGACCACACTTGTCTTCCAGCTCACCTGAAATTGGCCTTTCCTGGCCCCCTTTCACAGTCTGCTCAGAGTCCCTCTCTGGCACCTTGTTGTCATTTAGACCTTCCTGCTCTTTTCTGTGAAAATAATTCCACACTTCTGCCCTCTCTGGCTCCTGCACAATTTCCCTTGTTTGTTCTCTGTCCCTCCTGCTCCCTTCACCAATGTGAACTCCCAGCTGTCAGTTTTTCTGCTTTTGGGTTTGCAGGGGCAGCGCAGGCCTGGCAGGGTCATTAGGAAGGAGACTGTGTATCCTGGAGGAGAGGGTCCCATGCAGCACAGGGTGAGGCTCTGGGCTGAGGGAGAGCGCAGGGAGTGTTCTGGGCTGAGCTTTCCAGCAACAGGTGGTGGGCATGGGGTTGAGGGTGAAACAAGTCCAGCCCCTGAGCCAGGGGCTGGCCAGCAGGGAGGGGCAGTTTGGGGAATCAGGTCTGGCAGGAGTGGAGTCCCTGCCCCGTGGGTTTCCTGCCCAAGGGAGGTGAAAGGTGAACCCCTGGGTGCTGGTGTGTGGGTGGCTAACAGTATCCTCCTGGGAGGAGGCTTGTGGCCAGGTCACTCCTGTCCCACAGGGGGTTTCTTGCATCAGAACTAATTTGTGTGTCACCTCTCCAATGGGATAGAGCAGGTGTGGTACCTGGAGAGACACACCTACAAGAGGAGTTCCTGCTCTTTGACAGTCACAGTGGGGAGCACTGTGCAGTGACAGAGCTGGGGCTGGCAGAGGCCAAGTCCTGGAACAGCCAGAAGGACTTCCTTGAGGACATATAGGCTGCAGTGGACATGTACTGCAGATTCAACAGGGGATTTTGTAGAGGTTCACTGTGCAGAAGAGAGGTGAGTGTCTACCTGGGTAGCCAGGGAGAGGGAAGGAGGGAGGGAGAGAGAAAGAGAGAGGGTGAAAGGAAAGGAAAGGAAGGAAAAAGGGGCGGTGAGGGACAAAGGGAGGAGAGAGGAAGGAGGGACAGGGAAGACAGGAGAGAAAGAAGGGAGACGGTGGGGAAGACAGAAAGAGGAAAGGGAGAGAGAAGAAGGGACACAGGGGGAGAAGGAGAGGGAAAAGAGAATGAAGGAGAGAAAGGGAGAGGAGAGAGAAAGGATTGAAGAGAGGGTGAAAGGGAGAGATGGAGAGAGGGGCAGCAAAAAAGAGAGAAAGAAAAGGAGAGAGAATGAGAGAAAGGAAGGGAGGGGCCAGGAGAGAATGAGAGAAAAAGGGAGAGGGGTGGAGAAGGGGAGAGGAAGGGAGAGCAGGGAGGGGAGAGGGGAGGTAGACAGGTTGACAGAGGGGAAAAGGGGCAGAGAAAAGGTGAGAAAGAAAGGGAGATAAACAAGGGAGAGAGAGAGGGAAGGAAAGAGAGAAGGAGACGGAGGGTGAGGCAAGAGAGGAGGGAAGGAGGGAGGGAGAGGTTCTCCGTCTGGAGTGTGTGGACTGTGAGCAAACAGAGGTTTATGAGGGTTTGTGTGAGAATCTGCGGTTCTTGAGGAAGTGTGTATTTTGCCAGAGTATGACAGCGTGTGTGTCTGCACGGGGACATGATGTGCTCCAAATGGAGCAGGCAGGGCTACAGGCACAGGAAGTGCTGAGAGGCTTGGGGTGTTGCTGGACAGGGTAGGGGTCTGCTCAGGCTGATGGTGAAGGTGGGGGTGGGGGGAGACTGAGACTCAGGCAGGGTACAGGATTGTGGGCATCTTTGCTGGGCCAAGGGTGCAAGGAGGACAGGGGTGTCAGCAGCCGGGATGCTGTGAGGAGGCGGCTCACACACGGCCCTTGGCTTGCAGCCTTTTTTATGGTGAAGTCCAGGAAATACAAGTGCGCTGTGTGCACACATTTCAGGGAACAAAAGTGTCAGATTAATGTGGTGGGAGAAGGGGGACGAGGCACCTGGGACCTTGTCCAAGGCTTCGTTTACATCCCAATTTCCCGTTGTTTCTCACTTGTTTATTTGCCTGCCTGGTGTATGCACCTTCACATGACTGAAGAGATGGTGAAGCTGGCCTTTGCTTAGAGTGGTGGTACTTAATGTACTGATGTTACTGCTTTTATAATCGAATAACAGGAGGAGGTTGTGTGTTATTTCTTTCTGTATTGTAATCTAACTTGTAATTGTACTTGGTGAGACTAGTTTTTATTTATTTATTTATTTTGGGGGGGGTTTCCAGTACCAGGAATTTGAACTCATGACCTCGCGCTTGCCAGGCAGGCGCTGTGCTGCTGAGCTGCATCCCCAGCCCCAGAGACTAGTTTTAAATACTGACAATTCAATTCTCCCTTAGTGTTGTATGTAGGTTGTTTCTCTGAATATCAAAATCTGAAAAAATATTCCAATGTGCTATGCAAAATGGTGTAATATTTGCATGTCACTTATGTATATGCTCCTTTGTATTTCATATCGTACCTAAATTGCTTATGCTTCCTTAACACTGTGTGAATGCTACCTACATAATTATATTGTTTAGGAAAAAATGACAAGAAAAAAGTGAGTATGTTTACTACCAACACATATTTTTGCTATATAAACAGATGAATCTTCCAGTGGGGAACCCTGGGATACAGAGGTCCACCTGTATGCTAAAACATTGTACTTTTAATTTATAACTTTAATTTTTTGATTTATAAGGTTTCAAAACATTTTTCTACAACTATTAACAAATGCTATTATTCTAAAAATTATTTATATTTTCTCTGGGGTCTACCGCTTTTTAAGTGATTTTATGGCTTTTTCTTTTTATGGACTGGGAATTGAACTCAGGACCTTGAGCTTGCCAGGCCAAGAACTTGCACCAGTGAGCTATATCCCTGACCCTTTTTCCTTATGGGTTCTTTTTTTTTTTTTTTTAACCAGGAATCGAACTCACAACCTTGTGCTTGCCAGGCAGGCACTTGTGCCACTGAGCTATATATATCTCCAGCCCTTTTATGGGTTCTTTATGCAGAAATATTCTTAATACCTTCCTGCTATTTTATGCAGCAGCTTCTCCATTTTCTGGTTTATATTTCATTTCTGTTTAATACTGTTCATGATCAAAATGCAAACATCGTAATAAAATATGATGCAACATTGTTGATACTGATTTACTTGCAATCTTATATCTGCCATTTTCTGGTACTGTGAAAATTTGTCCTTTTGGAACAATGCATCTAGTGAAGCAGGTATTGGGAGGGATTGTAACAGGCACGAGGCACATGTATTAATAAGTCCAAGACACCGTGTTGACCACAAAGGTACAACCTGGTAACTCTAGGTAGGTGAGTTTAGTAACAGAGAGGCATTCCTCAGGTGAGTGCAAAGAAGGCATCTCTCTAAAGGATTGATTCCCTTGCTGCTTTCCTTCTGCTCAGGACTCCAAGTTACCTGGGACTCAGCTCTCAGGCTTAGAGACTCAATCCCTCTGCCCCTGCTTCCCAGTGTGAAGCCCTTCCTGGCCCTGGAAGTGTGACTGTGTGGACAGAGCATTCCCAGGCTTCCCTGCTCCATCCCCTTCCTACTCCTCTGCTCCTGTCCGCTTTTCCATGGGGTTGCAACTCAGATTCTCACATAGGAAATGGGGGAACAGTAAACTAGGAAAAATACATTAATGGCAAAATGCTAGTTCATGCTTTATATATGTTAGTTACTTAAATTCTAATATAACACTAAATACTGAATCAATGTCACTGTCCCATTACAGGTGAGACAAATGCTGCACAAAGAAATGCAATGAACTCTTTCAGGATTAGCAGGAAGAGGGAAAGCCTGGATTGAGCTCAGGCAATCTGGTTACAGAAATCACACTTTTACTTAATACTTCATATACTGTGGGAAGACTTGAAAACCCTTTATTCAGAAATGAAAAATCATGTCATGTCAAGCTATGGAAAATGTAACATTTTTTTCAGATCTCTTGTGCCCTTGCTTTGAGAGTGTAATTGTGGGCTCAAGACAGAGGCTCCTGTGAGCCTCAGGCCGATGTGAGAAGGCCAATAAGGACCTGGGTCTGTTGCTGGAGAGGCCCAGAAAGGCAGCCAGCCAAGAGCTATTCTGCCTTCCTGACTGGGTCTCTCTGCCTTTTCTCCTCTAGTTGAGCCTAAGGTGACCGTGTACCCCACAATGACACAGCCCCTGCAGCACCACAACCTCCTGGTCTGCTCTGTGAGTGGCTTCTACCCAGGCCATGTCGAAGTCAGATGGTTCCGGAACGGGCAGGAGGAGGAGGCTGGGGTGGAGTCCACAGGCCTGATCCGGAATGGAGACTGGACCTTCCAGACCCTGGTCATGCTGGAAACTGTTCCTCAGAGTGGAGAGGTTTACGCCTGCCAGGTAGAGCACCCGAGCTGCAGCAGCCCTGTCACGGTGGAGTGGAGTGAGTGGGAAACCCTTCACCTCATAAAATCCCCTCGCACCCGCCTTGAAGCAAAACACACCTCCTGGTACTCGGTCACCTCTTTGTTCATGCCAGTCTGTTGGCTGCCATCTTTCTAAACCTGTGCTGTGAAGAACCCAAGGCCTTGGATCCTGGCGCACGGTTCCCTGTTCTGCTCGCTCAGCGTGGGTGTGGGGTACGCATCAGGGTTGGCTGCAGTCACGGTGCATAGTTCCCAAGTCCTATGCCTTGCAGTCTGGCCTGGGCAAGTGTTAGTGTTCGCACTGAAGTCATTGTTACATTTTTAATAAAATAGTAAAAGAGGTAAGTAGTGTTAATAAGATGGGGAAATCAGAATGGGAAATAGTATTTCAAGATTTAATGAAAACTCTTCCTTATTTCCATTCTTTTCTTATTTTTTTCTTCTGCCTCTTTCTAGTCTGCTCTTCTTTTTCCTCCCCTTCCTCCTGGTGCTCTTCCTTCTCTTTCTTCTCTCCTCTTCCTTTTCCTGCTCCTCTTGTTCCTTCTCCTCCTCTTTGTACTACTGGAGATGGAAGCCAGGTCCTTCACAGTGAACTACATATCTAGAATTTTAAAATTTTTACTTTCTGACCAAGTCTTACTTACTGCCCAGCCCAGGCCTGAACTTGTGGTTCTTCTACTTCAGCCTCCCAGAATCCTGAGATTGCAGGTGTGCACATCATCCTGCCTGGACTGAACACTTTTTCCCATAAAATATCCATTACTCTAAAGCAGAGTTATAGCAGTCTAACTTGTGTCCTTTACTGATCTTTCACACCTAAAATACTTCCATTTAGACAGTCATTTGTCTCTGCTGTTGGGTTAAATTCCTATGTGAAGAAACACTCAAGACCCTCCATTCCACATAGCTGGACACATGTACATGTGTATTCTGGCAGTGGTACTAAAATCAGAAAGAGCATCAGGAGACAAACTTATAAGATCTCTCTATAGATGTTAACTGATTGACTAGAATTCAGTTGCTGTTAATGTATCAGAAATGTTCCTCCAATCAGCACTTTTATTTCTATCATTTTCTATCATTTTATCAGTTACCAGGGAACGCAGCTCCTTGAGGTGCCCACAGAATCACAACCTTTTCATAGTACAAATATCTGAAAGCTCACAGTACTTTCACTGTAACCGTGAGAGGGTGAATAGCTTCCCATAGCCAGCAACACTAAATTATGGTACAATAAGATCAGATTGAATGTCTGCAACTCTCAGTCACCTTCACTCCATTCTCCTTACTCTTGAACACCTTCAGACATAGAGATGTTCAACTAGCTCTGTCTTCAAATGTGGGACAAGGGTCAAATTTGTGAATGCATTCCTGAGAGCTGGTTCTCCTTAGTGGTCCAATTAAACTGTTTCAGAAGTAATTGGATCAAACCTTTATCGTAGAACTCAGGAGACTGAGGTGGGAGGATTGGCATGAATTTAAGGCCAGCCTGTGCAACATAGTGAATTCAAGGCCGGCGTGACCTAAATATTGAGACCCTGTCTCACCTTCCTTCCCCAAAGAGAAAGAAAAATATTCACTTGAAACAATCTGTGTAATGAAGGAAATTCTAATGAAGGAATTTCCAAGTCCTCTTCAGTGAAACTTCAGCCTCAACTCATGTTCTCTCAGGGCCTTGAGGGGATTTAGAAATAATGATGTTAAATTCATTTCCAACTATATTACTTCCCCTATATTATGTTGCTTTATGCCAGAAAAAGGGGAGATTTCTCTTTAAAAACAGAGCTTTATATGTAGAATTCTACTCTATCAACATACTTTTGTTCTCTTTTCAGTAGGAAATATTCAAATTTTGAACTTGTTAAAAGATTTCTGTAAAATGGGAGGTGGAGTATAAATCTGAATGGTTTTTCCCAGTAGATCTTGTGTCTCGTGCTCACCAGGGTCGGAGCACACATGGGGATGCACCGAGAGGCGTCCTCCATCACCTTCTTTGTTGCTTTCTGAACTCCAGCAGCTGACCCCTATCTCTGTGCTGGAGGCTGTGATGCGGGTGTGGTCAGTGCTCTCTTTTTCTCCTGCTCTTAACACCTTGCACTGGAATCAGAGGTTCTTCTTACTTTAAATTTCCCTGTAGACAATGAGCATCTGGGGGTGTGTTCTTTGTTGCCTCAAGTACAGGTCTGTAATCCTGTCATAGGCTGGGGTTCACGTTATTAACCTGTCTTGAACCTCTCTATGCTACCAATTGCTCCTCACATCCCATATTCTCTGGCGTGAGCCCACAAAATGGTTTGAACTCATTTCAATAAAATGTGTGAGAATCTATACTTAAGTAATCATCACACTATTGAAGCAATTTTTTGTGTTTCAAAGTATACATACTAGCAGGAGTACAAGGAGAGTGTGAAGGATAATACCAACTCACAGGGCTCAAAGCCAATATGCAAGGAGAGGAAACTTATTGGCCTATCGGGGTCTTGACCCAAATTTCAGAGGTTTTGTTTTCATTGTTCCCTCTCTTTTTCTTAATGAGCCGTGGTGCGTTACCGATACCTCCACATCCTTTCTGTCCTTTCACCAGCAATGCCCTGACCTGTACTGAAAATCTTTGAAATTTGCACAGATCTTCAGCACTTTAAGAGATCCATTAGTGATGACAACATTTAAGAAAAATTTATATGATATGAAGTGTTAACTGTCGCCATACTTTGAGTGTGGAATGTTCTCTAAAAGTCTCTGTGTTAAAGGCTCGGGCTTCAGGTTGGTAGACACTTGAAGGTGTGAGCTGCTGGGAGTTTAAAGGTCATGGAAGGGGAGCTTTCAAAGGGGGTTGTGGGATGCTAGAATATTTTCTTTCTTTCATACCGCAGCCATGAGGGGAACACCATGCCTGGTGCCATGTTACGTTGCTCCACAGGCACAGCAGCAATGGGTCTGCCTCCCCGTGGACTGAAACGTCCCTACCGTGAGCCAGAATCAGTCTTTGTTCTTTATTAGTTGGTTGTCTCAAGTAGTTTTCTAACAGTGATGGAAAGCTAACAGAATTATCACAAATATTTTTCCATAATGTGCTTCGAACTTTTGCAATGATTCTCTATTCTTTACTATTGCTAATGCCAAATGCTTACATACAATAGGTCATATTTCCTATGGAATTTTAAAATGTCTTTTTGAACTTTTGTCAGTACAATTAAAGGTAAAGTCAAAACCACTAAAATATATATACATATATATATAGACATATATATACATATAAACATGCATATATATGATTTATAAGGTGTAATAGAAGAGAGTATGTTTAAAATTCTAAAATATTATAATTAAACACATATTGCTATTAGTTTCCCTTAAAATATTCCCACTTCTTCAAACACACTTATCCTCTTTTCTTGCCCCCTTCTGAACCATTCTGGAAGTTATTTTTTGTGTCTGCAGTTGCACTGTCCTGGCTCCTTACAACTCAAAACATTCAGCTTTGATGGTCATTTTGATTTTAAGGAAGAGAGAGAAGTCACACTATTCCAGATCTATTGAGATGAATAAGGTAGATGAGAATACACAATTCTTTTTTTTATGAACCCACCTTTCTGTCCAGTGTTGGATGGTCCTTGGCAGCAGCATTCACAGTCTTTTTTTTTTTTTTTTTTTTTGGTTTTTTGGGGGGTTTTTTTTGTTTTTTTGTTTTTGTTTTTTTGTTTTTTTTTCCCAGAAATCAAACGCACGAACTTGCACTAGCTAGGCTGGCGTTGGGCTGCTGAGCTAAATCCCCAGCCCCATTCACCATATTTTTAAAAATCACACCTGCTACAGACAGTAAAGGAAATCTCCAGAACTGCTTCACAGTATGAGAAGTATTTTTTTTAGTTTATTTTATTGGTACATTTTAGATATGCATAAGATCGCATTTATCATAGGGAATTTGTATCTGTACGTGATACATCTTACTTCACCTTTTCCCCCCACCCGTTCCACTCCCCTGTCTTCCACCTCTCTTTCCTTCCTTATCTACAAAAGCTTTCTTTCCATTTTTTCCCTTCTATTCTCTTTTCCTTTTCCTTTCCTTTCTTTTCTTCTCTCCCCATCTTGTTACCCTTACTGTATGGGACATGCAGGTTTAAATATCACATTATTTTTCTGGTGTGAGAAACTGAAAGTATAAATAAGGATAAAAATTCATAATGTTAAGAAATTTTAAAAATTTGGACATTAGGCATTTCAATCACCAGTTCTATGTGTATATATGTGTATGAGGTTTTATGTATTGAAACTAAGGAAACAAATGTGACTCGAACTTTCTGAGATACACCATCTCCCCATCATTCATTTAAAATGAATCTGGCATCACAGTTTTCAAAAGATGTGGCTTTTTGAATTGAGAAATTCAGATGCGGGATTGTGGGCCTGTATCATTCTATTTTAATCTCCTTAAACCTGTTCAGCAGTCTCCCATTCCTTAAAATCCAAAATCCCAGCATCACCTGCAAAACCGGTTCCATGGACGTCTGGCCTAGTCTTTACTCCTAATCCTTACTCCTGCCCGCCTCGCTTCTGTGCTTCAGTACCCTGTTGTCTTCCGAACCTTCTGCACATGGTATTACCTTTACCGTTCTCCCAAAACATAGGCCCAGACCGCATCTGCCCTACAGCTCACTTGAACTGAGCCTCTTCTGGCCCATTCCACAGTCATTCCTCAGAGTCCCTCCCTGGCATCCTGTTGTCATTTAGATCTTTCTACCCTTCTCTGTGAAAAGACTTCCACACTCCTACCATCCCCCTCTCCTGCACAATTGCCCCTGTCCGGCCTCTGTCCTTCCTGCTCCCTTCACCGATGTGAACTCCCACCTGCCTGTTTTTGTGCCTTTGGGTTTGCAGGGGCAGCGCAGGTCTGGCAGGGTCAGCAGGTAGGAGAAAGGGTGTAGCCTGGACAGGGTGAAGCACTCTGGGCCGAGGGAGAGGGCAGGGGGTGTTTGGGCAGAAGGTGGTGGGGGCAGGATTGAGGGCTAATCCTAGTCCATCTCCAGGCCTGGGACTGGGCCAGCAAGGAGGGGCAGCTATGTGAATCAGGTCTGGGAGGTGCGCTGTCCTGCCCCTTGCGTTTCCTGCCTCTGGCAGGTGAAAAGTGAACCCCTAAGTGCTGGTGTGTGCACGGCTGGCAGTGTCCTCCTGGGAGGAGGTCCGTGACCAGGTGACTCCTGTCCCACAGCTCGTTTCTTGGAGTATGCTAGATCGGAGTGTCACTTCTCTAATGGGACGGAGCGGGTGCGGTTTCTGGAGAGATACATCTACAACCAGGAGGAGTATGTGCGCTTCGACAGCGAAGTGGGCAAGTACCTCCCAGCGAGCGAGCTGGGGCGACTGGACGCAGAACACTACAACAGCCAGAAGGACCTGCTGGAGCGGAAGCTCGCCCAGGTGGACGCTTACTGCAGATACAACTACGGGGTTGGAGAGCAGTTCACGGTGCAGAGGAGAGGTGAGTGTGGGGCCTGGGAGGCCCTGGAGAGGGAAGGAGGGACGCAGAGGGAGGAGGAGACACGGAGAGAGGAAGGAAGAAAGAGAAAGTAGGGGGGGGAGACAAAGGGAGAGGGAGGGGGAGAGGGAGAGGGTGAGAGTGAGTGAGGGAGACAGTAGAGACAGGGAGGAAGTGAGGGAGAGAAAGGGGCGTGAGGGAGGGAGAAAGGGATGGAGGGAAAAGAGGAAGGGGACAGTACAGAAGATGAGAAAGGGAGAGAGCAAGAGAAAAAAGTGAAGGAAAGAGGAAAGAGAGGGAGAGGGAGAGGAAAAGAGGGACAGAGGGAAGGGGAGAGAAGAGGTGCAGAGACAGACAAAATGGGAGGCCGAGGACTGAGAGGGAGAAAGGAGAGAGACACACAGAGAGACAGAGAGAGAAGAGGAGGAAGAGGAGGGCAAGGAGATGGAGAGAAGGGAAGAGGGCTGTCCTGAGCATGTGGAACTGTGAGCACACAGAAGTCATGAGGGCTCATGTGAGAATCGATGGTCCTTGGGGAAGTGTGTGATTTTGCCTCTGTGTGTGTGTATGTGTGTGTGTGTGTGTTTGAAAACAGGGACAGAGATACAGAGACAGACAAGGAGACAGAGACAGACAGAGGGAGGGAGAGGGCAAGGAGAGAGAGGGAGAGGGAGATGGTGAGAGAGAGGGGGGGGGGGGGGGAGCTGTGTGTGTCCTGTGCCCCGAGGCTGGCCCTAAGCAGAGCAGGGGCAGCATGGCTGTGGGCGCAGGAGGGCTCGGAGGAGGGGGAGCACGGGGGAGAGGACCCCAGAGGCTGAGGAGAGGGGCGAGACTGTGCCCAGGATGATGGCGAAGGGAGCAGCAACTGGGGGCAAGGCTGCGACACGGGAGCAGGGAAGGGAAATGTGGACTTCTTCGTGGGGCTGGGGTGCAGGGAGGACGGGGGTCAGCAGCTGGGATGTGAGGAGGCGGCTCACACACTGCCCTTGGCTTGCAGCCCTCTTTAGGGTGAAGCCCAGGAAACACAAGTGCGCTGTGTGCACAAGGTTTCGGGGACAAAAGTGTCAGATTAGTGTGGCGGGAGGAGGGGTCAAGGCACCTGGGACCTTTTCCAAAGATTCTTTTGGGTCTCAGTTTCTTGCTGTTTGTGGCTTGTTAGTTTACTTACCTAGCGTACACACCTTTAGGTTGTTGAAGAGATGGTTAAAGTGGCTTTTGATCACAGCTGTGTTACTTAACACACTGATGTTACTGTTTTCACAAACTAATAATACTGAGGTGGCTGTGTATTATTTCTTTCTGTAGTTGCAACCCAACCTGTGATTCAGCTTGGTGAGACTTTTTTTTTTTAAAAAATACTAACAAATTCAGGTCTCTTTTAGTTTTGTGTGTGTGGGGGTGCTGTTTTCTTGAATATCACAATCTGAAAAAAATATTCCAGTATGTTATTTAAAATGGTGTAATATTTGCATATAATTTATAAATCCTTCATATTTCAAATCCTGTCTAAACTACTTATAATACCTAACGCTGTGTATATGCTAGCTACATAATGTTGTATTGTTCAGGGAAAAATGACAAGAACAAAGTGGCCATATTCAGTACAAACACATATTTTACAGTATTTTTACTGCACAGACAGATGATTTCTCCAGTAGGGAACCCTCGGATATAGAGGTCCACCTGTGCTCTAAAACACTGTACTTTGTTGTACATTGTAATTTTTAACTTTAATTTTTTTTGATTTATAAGGTTTTTGAACATTTTTCTGCAGCTATTAGCAAATACTATTATTCTAAAGATTATCTGTTTCTTCTCTGGCGTCTACTGCTTTCTAAGTGATTTTATGGGTTCATTATGCAGAAACATTCTTAATACCTTCCTGCTATTTTATTCAGCATCTTCTCTATTTTCTGGGTTGCATTTCATTTCTGTTTAATACTATGAATGTCCAGAATGTAAACATTTTACTTAATCAAGTATGATGCAACATTGTTGGTACTGATTTATTTGCAATCCTAGCTGTCATTTTCTGGTACCGTGAGAATGTGTCCTTCTGGGGTAATGCATTTAGTGAGGCTGGTTTTGGGAGGGACTGTAACAGGCATGAGGCACCCGTATTAATAAATCCCAGACACTGTGCTGATCACAAAGATCAGTACAGAAAGTGAAACAGATACAACCTGGTATCAATAAGTAGGTGTGTTTGGTAAGGGAAAGGCATCCCCCAGGTGAGAGAAAGGGGGGATCTCTAAAGGACTGATTCACTTGCTGCTTTCCCTCTGCTCAGAACCCCTGACTTACTTGGGACTCGGCTCTCAGCCCTAGAGACTCACATCTCTCTGTCCCAGCTTCCTGGCCCCGGAAGTGTGAGAGAGAGCATTCCCAGGATTCCCTGCTCCATCCCCTCCCCACTCTGCTGCTCATCCCCAGTTCTCCACGCTTCTCTGGCTCAGAATCTCACATAGGAAACAGGAGAAGAATAAACAAGGAAAATACACTGATGGCAACATGCTAGTCCATGCTTTGTATATTTTAGTTGCTTTAATTCTCATATAACAGTGCATGCTGCATTGGCATCCTTATCCCATTGCAGAGGAGAAGGCTGAGGCATGAAGAAATGTAAAACCATCCCCCTCAAAAACATTCTCAGGATTAGCCAGGAGAGGGAGAGCCCAGATTTGAACCCAGCAGGCTCTCTCCAGAAGTCACAGTATTAATTAATATTTCATATTCTCTGGAAAGACTTGAAAACACTTTACTCAGTAATGAAAGACCATGTTAAGCTATGAAAATTGGAACTATTTTTTCAAATCCCTTGTGCCCTTGCTTTGAGGGTTAAATTGTGGGCTCAAGACAGAGGCTCCTGTGAGCCCCAGGCAGATGTGAGGAAGTGAGAAGTGTAGAAGTGAGGACCTGGGTCTGTTGCTGGAGAGGCCCAGAAAGGCAGCCAACCAAGAGCTGTTCTGCCTTCCTGACTGGGTCTCTCTGCCTTTTCTCCTCTAGTTGAGCCCAAGGTGACCGTGTACCCAACAAAGACCCAGTCCCT
>NW_004955437.1:1208785-1230914 GCF_000276665.1 Chinchilla lanigera | reverse complement strand
CAGCAGCATTCACAGTCTTTTTTTTTTTTTTTTTATTGGTTTTTTGGGGGGTTTTTTGTTTTTTTGTTTTTGTTTTTTTGTTTTTTTTTCCCAGAAATCAAACGCACGAACTTGCACTAGCTAGGCTGGCGTTGGGCTGCTGAGCTAAATCCCCAGCCCCATTCACCATATTTTTAAAAATCACACCTGCTACAGACAGTAAAGGAAATCTCCAGAACTGCTTCACAGTATGAGAAGTATTTTTTTTAGTTTATTTTATTGGTACATTTTAGATATGCATAAGATCGCATTTATCATAGGGAATTTGTATCTGTACGTGATACATCTTACTTCACCTTTTCCCCCCACCCGTTCCACTCCCCTGTCTTCCACCTCTCTTTCCTTCCTTATCTACAAAAGCTTTCTTTCCATTTTTTCCCTTCTATTCTCTTTTCCTTTTCCTTTCCTTTCTTTTCTTCTCTCCCCATCTTGTTACCCTTACTGTATGGGACATGCAGGTTTAAATATCACATTATTTTTCTGGTGTGAGAAACTGAAAGTATAAATAAGGATAAAAATTCATAATGTTAAGAAATTTTAAAAATTTGGACATTAGGCATTTCAATCACCAGTTCTATGTGTATATATGTGTATGAGGTTTTATGTATTGAAACTAAGGAAACAAATGTGACTCGAACTTTCTGAGATACACCATCTCCCCATCATTCATTTAAAATGAATCTGGCATCACAGTTTTCAAAAGATGTGGCTTTTTGAATTGAGAAATTCAGATGCGGGATTGTGGGCCTGTATCATTTTATTTTAATCTCCTTAAACCTGTTCAGCAGTCTCCCATTCCTTAAAATCCAAAATCCCAGCATCACCTGCAAAACTGCTCTCCCTCTCTCTCTCCTTGCCCTCTCCCTCTCTCTCCTTGCCCTCTCCCCCCTGCTCTGCTTAGGGCCAGCCTCGGGGCACAGGACAGACACAGCTCCCCCCCCCTCTCTCTCTCTCACCATCTCTGCCTTTCATGAGCTCTGACATCCTAGATGGCTGCTCAGTCTCTGAGGTCCAGACACTGCAGACACTCTGGGATATTGCAGGGCTGTGAGATTTTAGTGAATTTGGTGCATGAACCTCACACCTACTCAGTGCAATTTTTAAATATTATTTTACCAACCATGGCCAATTCTAGCTTTTCAATGCAGTCATCACTCCTGTAGTCATAAATTCTGAATTTCAGGGTCTCAGTGAGTGAACTTGGATTTGGGGTAGGAAATAATCTCTAAACCTGGCTTCTTCCCTCAGGGGCACAGTCTGGATCTGCGCAGAGCAAGATGCTGAGTGGAGTCGGGGGCTTTGTGCTGGGTCTGCTCTTCCTGGGGTCGGGGCTGTTCGTCTACTCCAGGAATCAGAAAGGTAAGATGCCCACTGCTGGGTGAGACTCTCCATATGCTTTTCTGAGGGAAGAGATAGTGTTTCACTCAGGATCATTCCCAGTACATAGGTGTCTCTATATGAAACCTTTCTTTCCTCTGTCTACCTCAAGTTTTCTGAGCATTCAGGAATCAATGGTTTATGGGTCCTTTTTAGAAACCCATTCGCTATGGCCCACCTAGGCGAGGGAAAGGTAACTAGTTTTGAAATAGTGAATGGAGAGCAACAGGTAAAAAAGGAAGAGCCACTGAACTGGGTATTTATGAAGGGGAAGCTTCCTCGGCCTCATTTTCTACATTTGTGTTCTCCTTCCTGCCCTGGCAGGCAGGAGCTGTGGTGTCCGAGAAATCTCGGGTGGCAGGGCTGACACTGGGGACGCTGTGTTTGGGGACACATTTTCTTCATGTCTTCCAAGTCTCTATTTCTCCTCTCATTTCCAGGACACTCTGGAGTTCAACCAGCAGGTAATGTCCTCGAATCTTCTCTCACAGATAGATTTGCTCTCCCTACAGAGGATGGCGGAGGTGAAGAGACATGAAACAGAGGCAATGTATATAATTTTGGGTGCAGATTTCTGACCTGCCAGTTTATAGTAAAGCTTCCTCTCTCTACTTAATAAAACCCTGAACTCTGAGGAAGCATTGGCTCAGGGAGACTTGACTGTATTTTATTGCAATGCATCATGAGAAGACATGAGAGGGGAGAGGAGGTGCATTCTGAGTGACATGTGGAAACGCTGCTGTCCTCTTTCTCCACAGACTCCTGAGCTAAAGAAATGGTGACAGCTCTGAAGGAAGGACCTGTGTCCCTGCTTCTCCCTGTCCTCTGCACATCATAGCGGGCTTCCTGCTTGGCTCTCATTCTCCCACAGAGAGAGGCTTTCCGGATACACAGGACCATACAGAAAGTGTCCTCCCATGGCTTCCTCAGCCCCTGAGCCCCACCTGGACGCCCGGGCACAGACTGCAGGGCCTTCCCTTCATTCCCTCCTGGCCCTTGTGTGCAACATTCACCTCCCCAGCTCTTCTGCACTCACCTTGTGGAACGTTGCCTTGTTATGTTTTTCTCACATGAACGTGGAACAAAAACATCATCTGCTTCCTACAGTTCTGAGGACAAAAATGGAAGAGAACAAGAAAATAATAATGCTCCATTGGTTTTATGTGTGAAGGGATGCAAATGTGAGACAGGCTGGGTTAGCCAGTTCCCAAAGTCCACACATAAAAACATCCTGCTCTACAGCATAAACACACACAATTCTTACACGTGGTCTTTTTTGTTGTTGTTGTTGTTGTTGTTTTTTTTTTTTTCTGGTTTTTCTCTGGTACCAGGAACCGAACTCACAACCTTGCGCTTGCCAGGCAGGCGCTTTTGCCGCTGAGCTAAATCCCCAGCCCCTCTTACATGTGGTCTTAGCCAAAAGGCCGAGAAGCTAGTATATACAATGTCTAATTGTCATTTAAAATGCATTTTAAAATTAGATTGGAAAATAAACTTAGAGTAACTGAAGCGAACTTGATCAGAATAATATGACAAGAAAGAAACTGGAAAAATAAAATCCCTTGCTTAAAATACTGTGCAAATATTACTGCAAGTTCAAGTATAGATCTCTGTTCATACACTTCATGATATTCCAGTACAGAGCAGGTGGATGTCTGTCAGGTGAAGCACATGTATTGGTAGAGAAAAAGGAGAGTTCTATTGCTCTGTTCCATTCAAACAAAGAGTCAGTTTCATAGAGAACCCAAATTAAAAAGTGAAACATTGAGAAGTTTCTTTCAAGTAACAATCATTTGAACACAATTTATCCATTGTCATAAACAGTCGTTGTTTACAGAAAATTGGAAATACAATATTATGTCTACTTTAAATTACCTGATAAATTATTTGTCCATAGCTGATTTTCCTGTGTGAATTTCATGTATGGTAGTGATGTCCATTCTGTTATAGCACAAGTTGTAACTTTATGGTGACTTTGATACCCTGGAGGAAGAAATGACTTATCTCACTTTATGTGAGAACAGTAGTATGGAACTGCAAAGTAGAATTAAAACATATGACAAAAATTTCAGTCAAGATGCTTTATTCCCTGAAGACCTGAAATCCCCATCTAATTGTCCCATTTTTCATTAACATACAGTGGCAGGGAAATGCTAGATCCTTCCGGGTGTCTCGAGGGCTGCTCACCTCAGGAGGCGGGTGACTCCTGCAGTGACCCTACAACTCCACACCTCATCCTTGTCATCCACAGCCATCTGCTGCCCCAATATGGCAAAACGACACCTGTGGCACCGTTAGGTTGCATGTTCTCTCAAAACAGCTTATACTGGCAGGAAAGGGAAGTCTGTCTTCTTGGGTGCTTCTCTCAGTAGCATCTAAAATGTCTTCTCAGTCAAGCCACTTTGTCCTACCTGGGAAGGAGCAGGGGATTTGGGTGACAGCTCTGACAAACCATCCTTCAGACTTTGGGGACTGGGCTTGATGCCATGGGAACAGAAGGAACAAGTCATATCTTTTTTAAAAGATAGAAATGATTAAAAGAGAATGTAGGGTAAGGAAATGATAGTTTCCTAGTATGATTTTATTTTATTTTATTTTATTTTTCTGGTACCAGGAGTCAAACTCATGACCTTGAGCTTGCCAGGCAGGCGCTGTGCCGCTGAGCTAAATCCCCAGCCCCCCTAGTATGATTTTAGTATTTTTAGTTAATTTCCTCATGCAGGCTATAGATTCTTGATAAGAATTGTGAATGGCTTTGTATCTTTTCAAGAAGATATATTGAGTATGAAATGCAAGGCACTAAACTCAACCACAGTGAAACAAAAGCAATGGCAAAATATTGCCTGTATTTAGAAGTAAAATGCTGAGAGAATAAAAAAAACAATAAAAATGATACAGAATTTCAAAACAAGATATAAGAAACTAACAGTGATTGTTATATTGTATATTGTTATCTTCTACTTAGTTGCTCAGATTACCAGATATAGGCATGTGATACGTAATTTTAGAATGAAAATACATTTCCCAAAGAATTTTTTGAAAAATACATAACAGTGACAGTCTAACTTTGTAACGTGCCATAACACATAGTACATCTATTTTAATAAATACATTTTTGTGTTCATTTGTTGTTGATTAAATACACTAGTATGACTCTGGCCAGAATTAGAGCCCTAAATAGATGAGAATTATTTAAGATGCTTTTATGTTGTTAGCAGAACGTATTGCAAAGTCATTCCCTTTGGGGCTGGGGATTTAGCTCAGCAGCACAGCACCTGCCTGGCAAGTGTGAGGTCGTGAGTTTGATTCCCGGTACCAGAAAAAAGAAAAAAAAGGAAATGCTACAAAGTCATTCCCTTCAACAAATCACTCTCTGGTGAATGAAATGTCAATAACAGAGGAAAGTGTGACCTTAATTAAAATTTTCTCTGTTACTATGATCAGATTATAAATATGTTTGAGGATAGAAATTCATCTAAACTTCAATGTGCTTTCTGATGAGAGCACATAACACTACATATACTTAGGAAAACAGCAATTTCTTAGCTGAAATTTAAGCACCTCCCATTATACCTGGTGATCCCATATATATGCAAGAGAAGTAAAAGACAAGAAAAGAAAACAAAATAAAACAAAATGTCCTTGTAAACATAGTTAATGCATTTCACAAAAGTCAAGTTGTGCAATCAGCCCAGGGACCAATCAGTGGATGAAGGCATAAAGAAAATATATTACATATATATACAAAAAGAGTGTTGTTCTTTCATAAAGAAGGAAAAATCATATTTGCAGTTAGGTAAATGGAACTGGAAATCATCATGTTAAGTAAAATAAGCCAGGTTCAGAATGACAAGTATTCCACGTTTCCCTACCATGTGGAGTCTTGGAAAACACAAACATATTGTAAAACTTGAAGGAAACTATTTGACCATAGGAAGGGGATCAGAAGCAGAGGGAAAGGAGAGGGCATGAAAGATTAATGGGGAGATGGATATGATCAAAATATGTTATAGGTATGCATGTGAGTGATACATTGATATTCAATGTTCTGCATAATAAAAGTGCACTAAGAATGCAACACACACACACATACACACACACACAACAAGCACACTGACAAATTAGGTGTGCTAAGGTTCAAAGCACAATTGGCCATAGTAGCCCAAAAACTTGAAGCAGTCCAAATATCCATCAGTTGGTAAATAAACACAACATGCTAAACTCATACAATGCAATATCATTCCACAATAGTATGACACAACCCAACAAAAGTAACCAAGAGGAAGAAAATATCACATGCTGCAGGGTAACATGTAGGTACTGCGCAGGGCACACTGAGCGTGAATGGCCATACGGGCCGTGTGGACAATCCAGTACTTCCTCTCCAGAAGTTTTCACTCTAGATAACTTCTCTAGATAAATATGTATTTGGGCAGAATGACAGAAAAAAGATTAAGGTAAGGGGAAAAACAGCATAAATTATTGAACAGAGAGCAGAAAAATTGTAACAGTATTCATGGAATAATGTACAGAACTTTTTTTTAATTTTAAAAATAAAAGGAGGAAAACATTAACAGGCAGACAATATTTAACAAAACAGCAAAAGAACAGTACAGACCATACAGAGTTACAAACAAAATGGTAGGAAATTAACAATATTTGTTGTATTACATCCTGATATCTTCAAAGTGGTTTCTCAGGAAAACAAATACAGACATGCAATAGTGATCAATCAAGGACTCATTAACTGTTTCTTTCGGCAAAGAAATAGAAGACAATAGGTCAACTATGTTAACTATCCTGTATATACATACATACAAAATTTCTCTTTCTTTCCCTTCTCTTTTCCCACATCCCAGTTGCTCTTTACCCTTGAGCATTTTCCTATCATTTCACAGTGTGTATCATACCTCCGAGTTTATATTAACTCTTTCAGGTTTTACACTAGTGAAACAATGCAGTGCTTGCACATGCAGGTCTCACTTATTTCACTTCTGAGTATGGGCTTTAGTTGTGACCATTTACCTATGAAAGCCTCGAGTTTATCTTTCTTTATGGCTGAGTAATATTCCATTCTACAAAAGTACCACAACTTTCTTATCCAATCCTCAGTGGATGGACGTTTGGGTTGCTTCCACAATTTAGCAATTACAAATTCTGCTGCTATGAACATAGGTGCACATATATCGCTGTGATATGACATTTTTAGATCTTCTGGGAAAATACCCAGAAGGAGAATAGCTGGGTTGAATGGGACCTCTGGTCCTAGTTTGTTGAGGAATCTCCAAACTGATTTCCACAGTAGTTTCATCAGTCTGCATTCCCACCAGCAGTGGAGAAGAATTCCTATTTCTCCACAGCCTCGCCAGCATTTGTTATTGGTTGATTTCTTAATGCTAGCCATTCTTACTGGGGTAAGGTGAAATCTCAGTGTTGCTTTAATTTGCATTTCTCGAATGACTAATGATGTTGAACATTTTCTCATGTATTTATTTGCCATTTGTATTTCCTTATCTGAGAAGTGTGTATTCATCTCAGCTGCCCATTTTTGGATTGGGTCTTTGAATTTGGGGAGGCTGATATTTTTTAATTCTTTATATGTTCTACATAGAACATATATAGATTTTGTTTGAGGGCAGTCAGCTAAGATTTTTTCCCAGTTTGTGGGTTTTCTTTTTAGTCTGCTGGAGATTTCTTTAGATGTGCAGAAACTTTTCAGTAGGATGAGATCCCAGTTGTTGATTCTTTGAAGTGTTTCATGTGCAGTTTGGGTTTTGTTCATGAACTCTCTGCCTACCCCTATGTCTTCAAGGTTTTTACCTACTTTCTCTTCCAATAGATTGAGTGTTTCTGTTTTAGTATTGAGATCTGTGATCCGTTTTGACTTGAGTTTGGTGCATGATGATAGATTTGGGTCTATTGGTTTCTCCTTACTTGGTCTCCATCCTTTCTCTGAGTTTTTGTGTCTGTTTGTTCTTTTATTTGTTTGTTTTTGCCAAAAATGGCACTTGTACCCTGGGCCTTGTGACTGTTATGCTGGTGGTCTTCTACTGAACCATACCTCTCGCTCATCACCTTTATCAAAGCAAACTCCATGGGCTCACTTATTGGGGAGAAATCTATAGAGAACCCAAAGTAGTGTCTTACATTAACCAGCAGCTGAGGCTTTTCAGAACATTTCTGAGTTCAGGATGGTGGTGTGGAAACTTGGAAGACAGAAGAAAGGGAAAAATCCTCTATAGGGTTTGCCTTATAGTTCAATGTAAACAATTATCCATAAATAAATCTAGATATGAACAATATTTTCAACCAATTGGACTTTCTAATTGAAAAAATATGAATAGCATCCAATAACTGCAGAATATGCCTTTTTAAAAATTGTTCAAAAAATCTCAAAAGTGAATATATCCTGTAAACATACATCTATTTGCAATAATTCTAAATGTATTAAAATCATACATATTACACCTCTGGACACACTCTTGTGAAATTGCAAGTTACAAATCCACAATTCTGAGAAAATCGCCAGTACACATAATGAAATACTACTTTATAAGAAGATTAATTTTATATCAATTTTTACTTGTCCATGTTTGCAGTACAGGCAGTTTATAATCACCTTGGGGCCTGGGTACAAGAACATCACATAAACATACTTTTTTAATCTTCTTCCCTTCTCTTGCCTTTCCACTCTCCTCCTTAAATTTCCCTGGCCTGATTTTCATTCTTCGCAGTATTATTAATTCTAGCACATGCTTATGGGATATAATGTTTGCGTTCAATGAGGTTATTAGGTTGCTGTAAATGACATGTCTTTGTTACATTTGTGTCTCCTTCCACTCCCACTCACCCATCACCCGTGCCCTCTTGGACCCCTTCCCACGTGCAGAGATCATCCACTTGTCTTCTACCCATCTTTTATTATTCTCTTTATTTGCACTTTGCCTTACTCAGATTAGTGAAACGATGTGGTAATTAAGCTTATGTGTTTGCTTTATTTCACTCAAAATTGTTTTCCAAGTGCATCCTTTTTCCTACAAATGTCTCAACGTTGTCCTTTATAGTGCAGTAGTGTTCCATTGTATACAGCTACCACATTTCCTTTATCAAAGCAAACACTGATGAGAATAGAGAGTGATGAATATAAAGAGTAGTTTTATGAATTGTGCTGCAATAACCATTGGCATGCATCTGTCACTGTAGTATAATGTCTTAAGCTCTTTGGAGGATATACCTAGAAGCAGGAGAGCTGGGTCATAGAAAATTTCTAATTTTACCTCTTTGAGAAATCTTCATGTTGTTTTTTAATGGTTGCACCAAAAATGTAGGAGGGTTCCTCTTTCACCACTGTCTCCCCAGCATTTGATATTTTATGGTTTCTTGATCGTTGCCACTCTTTCTGATAACAGATGGAATCTGGCTGTTTTAATTTGCATATCTGTAATGGTCAGAGATGTTGAACACATTTTCATACACGTGTTGACCATTTGTACCTTTTCCTTCATGAAGTTCTCATTCATTTCACTTACCTACTTCTTGATTGGGTCTTTTATTTTAGGTGGCCTAATTTTTTGACGCTCTTACATATCCCAGATAATAGTCCTTTGTCTGAAGAATAGTCCTTTGTCTGAAGATAATAGTCCTTTGTCTGACAATTTTTTTTCAATTCTGTAGGCTATCTCTTCATTCTAATAATTGATTCTTTTCTGTACAGGAGATTTTTAATTTGGTGTAGTCTCATTTATTGATTCTGGCTGTAATTTCTTGTACCATCTCAGCTCTATCCAGAAAAATCCTTTCCTACACCTATGACTTCAAGAGTTTTATCTAATTTATCTTCTAGCAGATTCAATGTTTCTGTTTTAATGTTTAAACTCTCCATCCGTCTTGATTTTAATTTAGCACAGGGTAAGAGATATGGTTTAGTTTCTATCTTCTGTGAACAAGTTTCCTGTTTTCCCAGATCCACTTCTTGAATAGGTTATCTTTCCTCCATCATATGCTTTTGTCCCTTTGTCAAAGATTAAGTAGCTGACTGTCTGGCAATATTTCCACTTTGAAGAGCTTGAGGATATTGGTGATATAACATCCTTAACAGTACTGTAGATTTCTGCAGTGAATGCATCAGGGTTTCTTTCAGTTGATAGATTCATCTTTACTGTCTATTTCATGGCTTGTAATTGGGTTGTGGAGTGTCTTTATGTCTTCCTTGGTTCCCATTGTTAATTTGCATGAGTCTAGGAATCTGCATCTCTTCAAAACTTGCCAATTTGTTAGAATGTTATTTTCCAAAGTAGTTACTATGTTCTGGATTTTGTCAGTTTCTGTTGTAATTTTGCAGTTTTCATTTCTTATTGAATCCATGTAAGTCTTTTCTCTCTTTCTCTTGGTATGTGTGCTAAGTATTTATTCTTTCAAAGAACCAGCTCTTCAATTGATATATTTTTTAAAATTTCAATTTTATTAGTTTCCAATCTCATCTTTATAAATTCCTTGTTTATTTTTTTTTTTATTTTTAGAAATAAAAGACGGAAAACATACATTGAGTGGATCATAGTATATATCTTTTAAGTACCTTTGTTGAAAGGTGTGTTCAAGTATGATATTTCTTTCTTGCATTTTTGTTTAGTTGCTCTGCTCATTTGTGACAGTGTGGTATTGATATTCCCCATTATAATTATATCACTGTTTATCTGATCTTGTATATCCATTAGAGTTGACTTTTTGCAGTTGGGTGCATTGTGACTTGGTCTTACATGATTAAAATTGTGGTCTTTTTCTATTGAATAGTTACGTTAACAAATATGTAATGTCCTTCTTTGCCTCTTTTGATCAGGTTTGACTTGAAATCCACTTTGTTTGAAAATAGAACAGAGTCTTAGTTACTTTTCTCCTTGCTGAGACAAAATTCCCAACATTCAAATTAAAAGGAGGAAAGGTTTATCTAGCTCACAGTTTGTCAGACTTTCAGTCATTAATCAGCTAGCTCCAAGACAGGGTAGCACATGTCAGGGGAGCAACAGTTCATAAAGGCAGAAGACAGCAAATGTAACAAGAGAGAAGAGCAAGACAACTCTCTTTCTGTCCCTTCTATTGTACCCAGTCTGTTTGCATTACGGCAGTGCCAATCCAATCAGTGGACTGATGCACCAATGACCCACCCTTAATCGCAGCACCCTTGATCACAGCATTGTAAATCAATCATACACTCTTGATTCAGCCACCTCTGAAGAAAAACCTATGACCACATAAGGCTTTGGGAGTACATTTAGAAAGAAACCATAACAGATAGCTATTCCTCCTTGATTTAACATTCCCGTTTCAGAGAATATTGTTTTCCAGTCTTTTTTAGTCTATAAAATTTTGATTAAATGTACTTCTTGTATACAGCATACTGTTGGATTTTGTTTCTTTGTCCATTCTCATAATCTGTGTCTCAATTGGAGAGTTTATTCTATTTACACTGATAGTTATATCTGATAAATATTGACATTCCTGTTATTTTATTAATTTCTTGCAGGTGTTTTGCTCCTTTCTCTTCTACCTAATTGTTAACCATACTGGATTCATTCATTTTATTGGATATTGTGGCACAATTAGTTTCATTGTTTCCTTCTAAGATAGCCTTGTGAATTTTTTGGAGTATTGATTTTGTGGTCATAAATTTCTATAGGTTCTCTTTATCACTGAAGAACCTTATTTTTCCAGCAATTTAAATGATAAACTTGCAGGATAGAATAGCCTGGGTTGGAAGTGGTTTCCTTAAATACCTTGAAAGACTTCACTTCCCGCTTTCTTTGCATTAAAGTTTGTGTTGAGAAATCTTTTCCAATTCTGATTGGTTGCTCAGGTGATGTAATATGTTGCTTTTCTCTAGCAGTCCTTGGGATTCTACTTTTGTGTTAAATTTCATGGATTTTGATTATTATGGGACATGAAACTTTTTTCCTTGCTTTGGGTGTTTGCTTTGGTTTGGTTTGGCTTGGCTTGGTTTGGTTTGGCTTGGCTTGGCTTGGTTTGGTTTGGTTTTCTGATCATTCAGTTCAGGACTCTAAATGATTCACTTATTTGTTTGTTCTGTTTTTTTTAAGTCTGGAAAGTTTTTCTGCTATTCCTTTTGTAAACAGCTTTTTAAATGCCCTTGTGCCATCTTTTGATTTTTCACTAATTCTAATTGCTCTTCTACTAGATCTTTGGTGGCTCCATTCCTCATATTCCTTGCTGATTTTAAGCTATCGCTCATTGATTCATCGCTGAGCACAGCCCTGTGTTCTTGGTCTGACATCCTGTCTTCACATTGGTTGCTTGTTTCCCATACTTTTAATCATGTTTTTAATCTCCTGAATTTCTATTTGGAACTTTCTTATGGACACCATTCTCTATGATGGGCATTCATGTTTTCCATTTCTTTCTTTAGCTCCACTAACTGCTTATTAGTGTCTTCTCTGGATTCATGGATCATTTTTTCATTAGAGTCATTATTGTGTTAGTTATAAGTTCTTTAAATTTCCCAAGTGTCTTATTGAACTGTTTTACTTCCACTGACACCCTTTCAGACCTAGCTGCTGGGTATCTCGTGCTTTCCTCCCACTCAACACCCACGGAGCTTGTTTTGGAGGAGCTGGGAATCTTTGGAGGCATTTTGCTGCCTTGTGTATTCATGTCTGTGTTACTTTGGTTTTTTGTGTTAAGGTTCCAGATTCAATGAATCACTGCTCTGTTCTTTGAGAGTGAATTAAAGTATTTTTAATGACACTCACACAATCCAGATATTAGCATGGAGAGAAAACCACTTACCAACCACTACTATGTTACCTTGACTCTAGTAGCAAATTCAGCAACAACAATAGCATCAAATGTCAACTGAATATTAAAAGAACTTAGGAACCTCTGATGAACAGCCTTTAATGAATTCAACAAGGACCATGATTTTAGTGACAACAATTAGGCACCCCTATATTGACATATAGAAATTCAAACTCTAATTTCTGCTGGATTTAGACAGCAGTGCCAGAGCTGAAGCATATGACTAGATTAAATGCCTTCCTCTTCAGGACTGCCCCTCTGATCACTACTCCACTGAACCTGCACTCCAAAACAGGCCCTGAGAACTTCCTGGTCTGAGCCTGGGGCCCCTAGGGAATCCCAGGAGATCCCTACGTAGCTGTCACCCTCTCTAAGCCTTTCACAAAAGCCTAGCTCTATCCTTGACTTTGTGATAGTGTATCATTTCCATCCGGAAGCAAAAATCTCCTCCCGGTGCTTGGTTACATCCTTGGTCATGTCAGCCTTTTGTTTGTCTCCTCTCTTAACCAGTGCTGTGGAGAACACAAGGCCTGGGGTCACAGCACATGATTCTCTGTTCTCCTGGCTCAGCACTGGAGCAGGTGGGCATCAGAGCTGTTTGAGGCCATGGTGCATATTTGCCAAGTCCTCCCGCCTTGCTGTTGGGCCTGGGTGGCTGCTGCTGGCCACAGTGAATTTAATGCTCTATTTGATAAGAAGCGGATCAGGAGCTGTGGCTGTGATTACCGCAGATAAGTGCCATTCTTGTCACTGCACTGAATGGTGATGGAGACAATGAGAGAAATTTTTCAGTTGCTGGACTGTACCCACCTGAAATGACAGAAAGTGCTTCCATGTTTTAAAAGGAATAAATGAGAGGAATAATTTTAATAAAAGGGGAAATATTATATCCTGAAATGAGGATAAGCTAATGTGATATAATGGCTGTGCTTGTGGAATATGGAATCACATATAATTCAGTTCCATTTGGAATTTACAATTTTCTAGTCTTACATATATACAAAAATTATTTAATTCAATAAATATACCCCTTCAATTTTATAGGGATAAAAACAGTATCTACCTTACTGTCTCGATGTAAATAATGACTGTTATGACTATAAAGGCTTTAGAACAATTTTGAATAAAAGTAAAATGCTCTGCTATTACTCAAAATATTTTAATGATTTTTGTTGCCACATGGTTATTACCCTGTCGTGAGAACTATTAAGGCACATAGGGAATGACTGCTTACCAGAACTGCAGTGCAATGTGAATTGATGGAGGTATTTATTTAGTAAATTACCCATCCTGAATCTAAACTGCACATTTACATCAACATAATCTATAATAATTACTTTATATTGTTATAATTCAAAAAGCATGTGTTTATAAGGTGATATGATTAACACTTTTTAAAAAAAATGCTCCATTTCTTGAACACTCTATAATGTATTCAGTAGTAATGTGTTATATCTTTGTTAACTTAAATAAAACACAGGGTAATAAAAAAGGGATGTACTACTATTAATGTGTAGAAATCATAATGGGACCCAGGATTACAGGATTGAATGAAAACTTTTCCTTCTTTCCTTTCTTTTCTTAATTTTTCTCTTCTCTTTCCCTCTATCCTGCCCTTCTTCCTCCTCCACTCCCTCCTCCTTCTTATCCTTTTCATCCTCCTCTATCTCCTTCTTCTCCTATTCCTCTTGTTTCTTCTCCTCCTATTCAAAGTGCTGTAGTTTGAACCCAGGTCATTAGTAGTAAACTGAATTTCCAGAATTTTAAAATTTTTATTTTGTGACCAAGTATCACTAAACTTTCCATCCTGGGCTTACCTCAGCCTTCCACAGCCTTGAGGTTACAAGTGTGCACTGCCATCCCGCCTGGATTGAACACTTTTTCACATAAAATAGTAGTTACCCTAAAGCAGAGTTATTGTATCAGACTGGCTTGAATTCTTTTCTGATGTTTCAAACTTAGTGTACTTTCATTTGAACAGTTATCCAACCATGCTGTTGGGTTGAATCCCTATATGAAGAAACATTCAAGACTCATAGATACACACTCATCGCACACGTGTATTCTAGCACTGGCACTAAAATTAGCGAAAGCACCAGGAGACAAACTTGTAAAACTTTTTTTATTGAAGTTAATTGATTCACTAAAATTCAGTTGCTACTAGTGTATCAGAAATGTCCCTCCAATCAGCACCATTATTTGCAACTTTTTATCAGTTATAAGGGAATGCAGCTCCTTGAGGTGTGCTCAGAATCACAGCCTTTCCAGGGTATAAGTATCTGAAAACTCATGATATTTTCATTTTAACTGTGAGAGGGTGAATACTTTTCCATGGTCAACAGTACGAGATTATGGTACAGTAAGGATCAGCTTGAAGTCTGCAACTTTCAGTCACCTTCACTCCACACTCTTTACTCCTCAGAAGGAGATATTCAAATGCAGGATGAATGATACCACAAAGTTTACACTTGTGAGTGTGGTACTTTCCAACACAGAGCTGGTTCACCATGGTGGTCCAATTAAAATGCTTCAGAAGTAATTGGGCTAGACGTTTATCACAGAACTCAGGAGACTGATGCAGGATGATTACCATGAATTTTAGATCAGCCTGGGAAATATACGAGTTCAAAGGCAGCCTGAACTACATATCAGACCCTATCTCACCTCCCTCCACCAAAAGAAAGAAAAAACTTTAATTGAAACAGTCCTTGTAATGAAGAAACTTCAGTGTCATGAGAGGACCTGCATCTTGAATCTCTGATCAGCAACTGATGATGCTATTCATCTCTGATGCTGATTGGTTCTTCAACACTGAGGTTCTCCAATGCAAAATCAACGAAATGAATTTCTCGGTTCTTAGCATTTGGAATGTAAGCAGACAGGATGCGTGTTTCTCACTAAGTGAGGCTTATCTGCCTCAGTCTGACCCCGTCCTGTCTTGCTGTCCAGTATGCTGTGTCTGTGGCTCCCCGGAGGCTCCTGCATGGCAGCTGTGACAGTGACACTGATGGTGCTGAGCCCTCCCCTGGCTTTGGCCAGGGACACACGGCGTAAGTGCAGCCCTTAGCTGGAGAGCTACGGAGGTTGGAAATAGGAAGGCAGTGAACTTTCTCACTTTTCCGGGCCATCTTTCTGAAATATCTGTGACATTTTCTTTGGTGACTTCCTGTCTTCATCATATGGATTGTTTTCCACCAGCAGGAGCCTGTGTGTGTGTGTGTGTGTGTGTGTGTGTGTGTGTGTGTGTGTGTGTATCTTTCCAATGAGATCTACGTAAAAGGATTCTGTGCAGGGACCATTTCTTTTCAAGACTGCTTCAGTAAGAACTCTAACCTTAAATCACATTCTCTGAGGAACTTTATGGGATTTAGAAAGTATGATGTTAAACTAATTTCCAAATATAGCACTTCTCTATGATATGTTACTTTCTGTCAGAAAAAGAGGAGACTTCTCTTTAAAAACAGAACTTCATTTATATTATTCTATTCTATCTTATGAACATAATTTTATTCTCTTTTTCAGGAGAAAAATTTTGTCTAATTTTGAACGTGTTAAAAGATTTCTGTAAAATATTAGGTGGAGTCTAACTTTAAATGGTTTTCCCCAGAAGATCCTGTGTCTCACGCTCACCAGGGTCATAAGTGATGCTCTTGTACTCGTGTGGATGCACTGGGAGGCATTCTCCATCACTTCCTTTCCTGCTCTCTGAACTCCAGTGCCTGAGCCCCAGGTCTCTGTGCTGGAGGCTGTGATTCAGATGGGGTCAGCGCTGTCTTTCTCCTGTTCTTAACACCCTGCAGTGGAATAGAGGTTCTTTGTACATGAAATTTCCCTGTAGACAACGAGCACCTGTGGGATGTTCTTCATCTCTGCAAGCACAGGTCTAGAAACCTGACATAGGTTAGTGTTCATTTTATTAATCTGCTTTGCAACTTTCGGTACTATCCTTTTCTCCTCACAACCTATACTACCTCTGGCTTAAACTCACAAAATTGTTTTAACTAGTTTGAATTAAATGTATGTCCTCACATCCTACAGTCTCTGGCTTGAACCAACAAAATGGTCTGCACTAGTTTGAATAAAATGTGTAACAATCTATATTTAAGTAATCATCAAACTATCAGCACCTTTTTGTGCTTCAAAGTATATGCAATAGCAAGAGTACAAAGAGAATGTGAAGGTTGATACCATGTTATGGGGCTTAGAGCCAATAAGAAAGAAAAGGAAACTCATTGGCCTATTGGGATCTTCACCCAAATTTCATATGTTTTTTTCATTGTGCCTTCTCTTTTTCTTAATGAACCATAATGGGTTCCCTCAACCTCCCCATCCTTCCTATCCTTTCACCAGCAATACCATTGCCTTTACTTCCACAGATCTGCAGCTCTATAAGAGATCCATTAGGGAAGATAAAGTTTAAGGAAAATGTTCCTCTTTTTCTTCAGCTTGCCTTCTCTGTACTTGTGAATACCTCTAATTAGATGAACTGGAAGAGAGGAAGTTCATCCAAAAGTCTCACAGGAAGTGGGAGAGATGTGCCATGTCATCAGAATGAAAGAATGTTGGAGCTTGAGCCCCTCTCTCCTTTCTACGTCTCTACAGTGATGAATTCAACAGAACACTAGTTGTTTCATTTAGGTCACAGATAACATTCTGAGCAAGGATTACAGCCTGGAGTTTGTAGTAGTGTCAGAGGATTCCAGGTCAATAAGACAGAAAAGGCCTCAATTCACAGAGTTCACCCAATGTCAGGGAAGAAAGACAATTACCCAAGAAATATTTAAAAACATAAACTTTTAGGAGTAGAATTTCTCTGATAAAAAGCTATTAGGGTGATGGGCCTGAGACAAAGGATTCACCGAATTTCGCTGTGTGTGCACAGGAGCTCTCCCTGAGTAAGTGGCTTGTTGACAAGATTATGAGAATCTTGTTGACAAGATTCTCATAAAGAGCCAATCATAGAAAGACATAAGACATGAATGTTTCATGGACATAAATATGGGATGGGATAAAGTTCAGGAAGATCTGTGATATGTAGGGGACAGAAAGAAAGGGAGAGTGGCTGAAGGGCAGTGAGCAAGCGATTGGACAGGGGTTGTAGGAGATGAGGGAGGTTGCAGAGAAAATCCCCACATCATCAAATGAGGCCACAACAGTCAGAGTAAGAAATCTGACTCGTATCTATATGGAAATCTTCAGGAGCACTGCAAGGAAAGTAACTTTATGTTCAGTTTTATAAAATAACTGCAGCTTCCGTGTGCAGTTTACGTTGTTCTGTTTTACAAGTGGGGCGAAGATACTATCAAGAGACACAATAGAATTCCCCAGGGAAGACAAGCATGGGCTTCATTAAGTGGAGCTATGATGACGATTGTGAAAAGGTAAAGGATTTGGGATCGGTTTTTGAACATATTGGCAATGAATTAGATGTAAGACGGGGTCAAAAATCATGCTTATCTCTAAGGATTTTGTCTGAAATGCACAGGTGACCTGCTGCTTACTTAGACTATGGGATCACAATTGAAAGCGGGTTGTTAGAGCTTTTACTGAAGTTAAGATTGAGATTCATTTGACATTATATAGCCCCATAAAAAGATTAGTTGAATTTATGCATCTGCAGTTCAGAATGAGGTTAAATCTGGAGGTGTGTTTGCTGGCATTAGTGGCACATATACTGTATTAAATTCCAGATAAGGCAAAGGGGTTATGAAGAAAGAGATTGTGTAGAAAACAAGAAAAGTGATAGCACTAAGAAAATGCACTGAGAAGGACAGTCATTTTGGAGGAAAAGTGGGGCTTATGATACATGTAAGTCAAGCGCAGAAAACTCTTCCCGGAGGAGGAAATCGCTGGGGTTGGTGAGAACTACAGAGGAGGTCAAGGGGCAGCATAATGGAAGTGTTTATTTGGTGCTACAGATTTGTCTTTTGAAGTTTGTTGAGCACTCAAGGCAGACAATAGATTGGACTATTTGAAAAGAGAAAGCAAGCTGAATAAGTGAATGCAGGAGTGAAGGTGCCATTGAGTAGCTGGCCTAAGAGAAAGATTAGTCTTTGGGCCTAGAGGACAGCTGAACATAATGTGACAGAACAAACACCATGAAAAGGAGTGAGAAGACTTGAGAACCAGTCAGAGTTGAAAGCACAGAAAGACCTTGTATGAACATGCTGGCTGATTATGCAGGCTGAGGTCCACACAATCAATACACACATAAGTATTAATTACTTGGAATACACCCATTATTGAGCTAGTGCTGTGGTTTATGTTAGGAATGTCCCCAAAAGGCCTCATGTGCCAGGGCTTTTGGAAGTTTTTTTGAATGGGAGCCATATAGCTGTCTTGCTGTGAGGAGAGGGGGTCAGGTCAGAAGAGGGGGATCACTGGGACCTGGATTGGAAGGAGGAATCTCCATTCCTGGCACCTCCCCTTTCTCTGCTTCCTGCCTGCCATGACATGAGCAGCTCTTCTCTGCCCAGGCCCTTCCCTCATGCCCTTTCTCTGTTTAATCCTGCACAACAGGGTCTGAAACTTCTTCAACCTTTCTGCATTCATGTTGTGTGTCCAGTATTGTGCCTCAGCAATAAGCAAGTGCCTAAGACACCTAGTGACAAAAAAAAAAAAAAAGAATGAGCAAAGCAGTCTGGTCTCTGTCAGGATGGGGTCTTGTAGCATTTCACCAGCTTATACACTTCAGTGTGTCATTCCAGTAACTTTTCTACCATATGGTTAGCATTTCATAACATATATATCTATGGAAGCTAGAATTTGCAAGGCTTAAAAATAAGTAAATAAATAAATAAATGAATAAATACAATTTGAAAGGCTTAAGTACCTCATGCAGTGTTACATAGTGCTAGAACAAAGATGACAGTGCACACTGGAAGACTCAGAACATCCCTGTGTTCTGCCTCAGCAAATTCCTGTGTGTTCGGTTCACATGTGCTACATTAGTGTCTAAGGCCAGTGTTTCTGCCTTCTGTGCTCAAAATGCAATAAGTGATGAAATGAATGTAAAACAATTGCCAGATGATGGTGATGATATTATTTATTGGAGTAAGTTAAAGACTAAAAAAGTCTTATGAGTTTCCCTTCATGGAGTTATGAATATTAAATTGATAATATGTGTGTAGTACATTTATGTTGTGATTAGTACTAGGAAGAGTCATTCATATCACACTTATTAATAAATTTGTGGGAACTCTGCTATTATTAAGTCAAATTTAGATGTAAGGGGAAAAAAATTTGCTAATGTTAGAAGTAGACCCAGTACAAAAGCACAACGGAATTCAGTTCTTTCATGATTCTCCAGTCTTAGCTCTTAACTCCATTAGTGAATATTGGCAACAGGGAGTTAAAAATATTTGTAAAGTTTCTGATGTGTGTGTGCATCTGTATATTTCTTAGCACTGGAAAAACCTGGAAGAAATTCTACCTTCAAATCATAAGTTTCTTTAGCACTTATTCTTTGAAAAGCTCCACATGAGTTTATTCTTTGTGCAGCCTACCACGGGCATGTGTTGAAGAACGTAAAGAAGCTTTGGATCCAGTCCACTTACTTGGTTAGTGTTGCTAAGATACCGGCTGGTCAGTTAAACTGAAATTTCAAATACAAAATGATATTTGAAGTGGATACCCTGTGCTTTTGTTTCCTTAATATGGCAACCCCAAATTGGACCCAGCTAGTGTTGGATAGGATGACCATGGATGAACAACACTAAGCACGGCAGAGAAATAGACAAGTGATGTGGATTAGTAACTTCACACTTTTATTTTTTCTTGTTTGTCAAGAAGGCACCTAGAGAATCTGTGATTAGGAAGAGAGAGCTTTTCAGATCTTGAATTCACTCCACAGTCATCATTTCTCCATGGCAAGCAGAGCTTTGGTTTAGGAGCTTCTCCCTTTTGTAAGCCATATATATGAGGATACATCTTCTCAGTTTCTCCAAACATGAGTGCTCTCCGTCTGGTCAAGGCCAGTAACTGGCTGCATGTTGGGAGCTAGAGTCAGGGAGATGGAGCACAAGTGGATTATGACCAGTGATTGTGAATGAAATGAGCCACTGAAGGGTCAACAACCAGGAAAGTGACTTGAAGGATCACTGCTAATGGCTTGGTGACTGGTTAACAAGGCAAAGAAACCATAAAAAATTTGAAGTTCCATATTTTGAGTAACTGAAAAACTGTATGTGATAACTGATACAGATTTCAGTTTATATGCATATATACACCAGAACCATGATATATATATACATATATATATAACATATGGATGTATTATATATAATATAGACATATAATATGTAAAATACATGTGCACATATATATCCTACAGTGAAAAGTACATGGAAGAGTTAAAAAGTTCAGCTATATTTGCATAGCATGAAATTAGGGGAGTTCCTACACACAGCTGATCTACTGACTGGATTTCAGGTTGGTTTGGGAGAATGTGAGAAGATAATGTATGATGGGAATATAACATATGTTAACCAGTTCTGATCATTTCAAAAAAATAGTAGATGTACAAAAGATGGGGTGGCTAAAAATATTGAAAGTTTCCAAGAAATTGAAATGACTAGAAAAAAATAGACTATTTAGGAATTTTGAAATTTATATAATTTTCCACTAAGATTTCTGAGGTTGAACCTCCTTGGGTCGAGGGACCTGGGCCTGTGGTAAGCGGCAACACAGTGCAAAGAAGACACCGGAGACCAGGCTGATGGCGCAGATCCCGTTTATTGCGGAAGTACCAGGCATTTTATTAAGCAGGCTAGAGGCGTGGCAATGGAGGCAGGGCTAGGGGCGTGGTTTGGAGGTGGTGCTTTTGGCCGGGGGCTGTGCAGAAGTAAGAGGTCAGAGGGGGACAGCTTAGGCAGGGCGACTCACTCGGTGTGCCAAGGACATGACGAGTCCGAGTGTGCTCAGACTCGCTCCTCTGCCATGGCCGTCAACCAGACCTCTGGACCTCTCTTTCCCACAGATTTCCATGGTATCTGTACCACAGACAGAAAATATAGATAATTTTATCCAGTAGTTGTTTCTCATATAGGGTATGAAGTGATAAAATGTTAGAATACCACATCCAGACTTCCCAATTTTAAACACTTGTTTGATTTATGATGAAATACATGGTTGTGGGCAAGGCGTTCAACTTCTCCATTCTATACGCACTTTCCTCATAATGTAAAGATCACATTCTACTTTCTGAAGGTGTTTGAGGATTAGGCACATGGTTTTGTGCAGTGTTAGGAACTGTGCCTATCATGTTGTGCACTTACTTCTACACAAGTTATTTCCATCTTATCCATCCAGAAGTCCCTGGGATGCTGCCTCCAAAGCAGCTTTCACTGCTGACTGCCATGTTTTATGCATCAAGCTACTTCCCTAGTCTTAGCTGTTATCATCTTGTACCTCGGTTATACTAGCAGTCACCAAACTCGTCTCCTTTCTTCTACTCTTGTAGAAGAGTAGGAGCATTCCTATTTATTAAAATCATTCTATATATTGTAATCAGTGATGTCTCAGTTACAGTGGTACCTCAGTTCACAAACTCAACTCTTTCCACCATTCTGATCACAAACCAAGTTGGATGAGAACTGAATCAAATTCAGTGGTTAGGTTCAATGTTGAGTTTACGGGGAAATTCGATCTGGATCTCATCCAGATTGGTTTGTGACCACAAACATGGAAACACTTAAGTTCACTAACTGATCCACAACTTCATTTCTGAAACTGTGCAGGAAATAAGGATTTTGAAATTAGACAATGAATACTGCATTTCCATGTTAATTATAGAACATTTTCAATGGTATATAGGTAGTAACCTGTAATTAAGCACAACAATATTTCTACCAACCAAACCATAGATGCTTGTGCTTATGGTAGAAAGAAAGCAACAGTATTCTGTTGT